>NW_028152258.1:1330000-1874880 GCF_964638095.1 Poromitra crassiceps
GCACCAGACACTGCTGTGAGGAAACTCCTTCCGCATCATCTTAAATGAAAACGAAAACTAATGCGATAAAAAAAATGTATCATGTTTATTTTGCGCATGTCATTTTGTGTTCGATTTTATTACTTGATACTATTTGCATTTACATTTTATACGCGGGGGGGGGGTAAAAAAAATGCTTCATATAAAAATAGAAACAATATGTCTATATTTAGGCATTACAATTTTTCCCAATTTCCATAAGCAGTGAAGCTAGGTGATAGTGTATTCTTTGTGTGTTGCTCATTCAAATGCGCCACACCCCATGTGTTCCTGCATTGTAATCGCATGCTCCATACATGGCAATTGTCTTTTTTCTCCATCTTGATTTTAGCACAGGGACAACTTCCTGACAACATAACACACTTTCCACATCAGCCTGTACTGGAGGCCACAATAAACCCAACCCTGCCATCATCACCGCCACCACCATAAGCTCTCCCAGGATATAAGCCCCTTCTGTGTGTGTGTGTGTGTGTGTGTGTGTGTGTGTGTGTGTGTGTGTGTGTGTGTGTGTGTGTGTGTGTGTGCGTGCGTGCGTGCGCTGTTTCCTGTGGGCCGGCCTTGCAGCAGTTGGCAAGACAGCACTGTACACCAGCAATTCCTAGAATCAATCAGCATGATTCTGCAAGAACTGAGGGCAATATGGCCGCCAGTGTTTTCAGAGGAAAACACTTGGCTACTGTTGTCTGCTGATGACACAGTGAGTGCGCCAATTCACTGCAAACAAGAGAAGCTCACATGCTGATGAGAAGGACAAATCCATATAGGCACAGTGGAGTGTTTATCTGCCCAGCTGATTCACAGAAAAGGGCTTTATCCTGCATCAGGTAGCTTCTTAACCACAGTGCTCTTGGTCTCTGTAAACATAGCAACACTCAGAGCTGAGCTTTGCATTGATAAGCATCCATGTTCTACCCAGTGGGCTAGCCCACCCCCTTCCCTCCGATGATGCGGAAGTGAATTAAAAAGCTGTAGTTCCTCGAATGGCCACTAGATGTAGGGGGCAGTAGGCATTCCCCCATGAAAATGCCCAACTTTGTAACACGATTGAACATCTTTCCAGTCAGGGGCAAAACACGGTTTTGGTCGATATAGCTAATTTCACCTTTTCATAACAACTGTAGGGGGGTAATTTTTTTATATAGACGGTTTTCACCAGCTGCAACCCCACAGCACTTCCTTTTTCTCAGCTTCATCTTCAGTGTTTTATGGCAGTTGGCATCCTTAAATGTTGCATTACCGCCACTGACCCAATTGTATCATCTTCACAGTGCTAACTAACTATTTACAGTGTCCACTTTCTCAGCCGTTCAGGGGGAAACACAAATATACGTCTATTTCTTTTTATTTTTCTTGCTATGTAAACCTTTAAATGTAAATATAGGCCTATGCGTGCCGTGCAGCGGAGCATGGAGCGACACGGCCAAATATCAGCCTGCGCTCAGCTTGAGAGAATTGTGAGTATCTATTTATTTTGAGCGGGGAGCAGTCTGGAGCGTAGCGGCCGTGAGTGATGGAACAGGTGGAAAGGGCCGCTCCATGAGCGAGGAGCGGTAATTATCACCGCTCCACTCCGCTCACATGCTTAGTCAGCTTACTCTGTAACATGTAGCTTGTATTAGCCTCTCAGGCTAGCTCTGGACCAGACGACAATGTTTCCTACTGCTACCCAGCGTGTGCACGTCTTACTACAAGACATAAAAACCGAAATAGGCTACGTTGTTACTGTGTGTGTCGGGGACACGGCCTAACATTAACATTTAAAGGCCCAATCCGTCAGTACTCACTATTACTGACGCCGGTGGCCGTTAGTGTAACTGCAGGCAGCGTGTGAACGAGCTGACGCGCGGGCACCATACTCGCACGCGCACAAGCAGTTGCCTGGCAACAGCAGAGCTGTTCGTTGCTTTGTAACGTTAACTCATAAAAGTCACTTGAAAACAGCAACCTGCACAATTTATCGGTCAGATCAGCCTCGAGATGCCCAGGAAGGATTCTGGATGAATTAGGGGACGTTATTGTGGCATGTTTGGTCGTGTTTTGGCTTGCGTTGGCTGCGGGCAAGTCGATACTCATGTTAGCACAAGCCAGGAAATAGCCTGCTCCCCCTGTATGTACGGTAGCCTACCGTGTAATGCCTGGAGTTGACCAAACTGAACAATCAAACAATGTTTCATAAGCATAACAGTAACGTTAGAAGCTGCTGACTGTTAAATTCATTATCCACACAAGACGGTAACGTTATTAGTGGGGCTGGTGGTAATTTCTATAAATGTAAATTAATATTAGTTAGCCGCGATTAGCATCAAGCTAACGTTACTAGTATGTGCAGTCCCACTGCAGCCAACTGCAGTCAGAACCTGCTGGCTGCGGGAAGTGGATACTCATGTTAGCACAAGCCAGGAAATAGCCTGCTCCCCCTGTATGTACGGTACCGTCCAAACTGAACAGTCAAACAATGTACCGTAAGCATAACAGACAGTAGGCTAACGTTAGGCATATTTCCGACTGTTAGATTCATTATCAACACAAGACAGTAACGTTATTAGTGGGGCTGGTGGTAATTTCTATAAATATAGCTAAATCTATTAGTTAGCCGCGTATAGCATCAAGCTAACGTTCAGGCAGACTCACCACCGCAGCTAAATACAGTCAAACAATAATGTTCCATGACCATAAGCATAACGGTAGTAACGTTAGGGTTGCATTACTTCACACAAGACGGTAATGTTAGCAGAGTTTCTGACCAGGTGGTCAGATATTTGTACTACGGAGTGACAGTAAAAATCTTGAATCTTGAAAATCCATTAGCAAGCAGCTAACGTTATCTGGTCAAAACCAACTGCTTGCATGTCTCTAGAAATCATCTCGGAGACAATGACTACGGCTGTTTTGACTAACCCACGGGACGAGGTGTTGGAGAGTGAAACAAGAGAACTGATCGGGAATTTCCTAAGGGACTTTGTAGGTATATCTGAACCGCGCCGGACGCAAAGCGAAGCTCATATAACCATGACAAGAGTTGTAGAGAAAACAATTGAAGAACACAGATATTGCTGGAATGGTGAGTATCCACTGGCTTAAACTCGTCTCCAAAACTCGCTGTCTCATTTTTCTATTTCCTACTGCAGCCTCCCGTTTTCTCAAAATACCTTTGTCTTAATCTGCCTCAAGGTTCAATGAATGATTAAAAAAGTTGTAGAACATTACACAGAGTCACCTTTTGTGGCCTTTTGTGGCTAATCTAAGTTTGTGTGTGTGTGTGTGTGTGTGTGTTTAAAGGCTTGGTCAACAAATTTGATGACGAGATCGCCATCACGGGTTCGATGATAACATCTGTAGCAAACAGTGTCTTCAAGGATGGTAACATAAACTGGGGTCGCATCGCCACCCTGGTGTGCTTTGGTGCAGTTTTGTCTCAGCACTTGAAGGCGACAGACAGGACACCGTGTGTTGGCTTGGTGGGCGAGGAGATCTCCAGATATCTACTTTCTGACTGCCGCGAATGGCTGATCAAAAACAATTCATGGGTGAGACACTAAACCGTTTTGCGTGATCCTGTATGTTGTGCGGAAGAAAAGGAGACTATCGTATAATCGACGGTTGTACAGAGAAGTGATGGGTGCTCAGTCCTGTCTCTCGATCTAACATATGTTTTCTTTTCAGGACGGTTTTGTGGATTTCTTTCGGGTATATGACCCCGAGTCCACAGTGAGGATACTGCTGATGGCACTTCTTGGAATTGCCGGCATTGGTGTGACCGCAGCCTTGTTGATGAAGTGAAATCTTTGGACTCAAGAGGCTGTTATCCTGAACCAAGTAAAATGAGACACATGCTCAAAGTGTTTCACACACGTACACGTACGTGTACGTACGTACTCACTTCACACACGTACACGTACGTGTTTCACACACGTACAAATGAAAAATAAAAATCAAGTGTAAACGGTGTGTCTGAGATTTTTCTTCTCTCTACGGAGAGGCAATGCGCTCAAGCTCGAGTACGAGCTCCACCACTCGTGCGAGAACGGCACCAGGTCACACAGCATACTCGGATCATTCTTGTACAATATTGTTTTTTATTTTTGTTATTGGTCTCTCGAGCACTCTTGCGTGCCCGGCACCGTTCGCGAGTTGTCGGTGTCCGTGTCTCGAGCACCAGCTCGACCGCTCATGCGAGAACGGCACCAGCACTCGAGCTCCCACCCCTGAAACCTTGCGCGCCCGGCACCGTTCGCAAGATGGATGGGGGATTGCATCTTGTTTTCAGATGATTGCATCTTTGTCAGAGGGTTATATTTATGTCAGAGGACATTGGTTCTGTCAGAGCGACACAGACTTGTCAGAGGATGATATTCACATGCTTGGCTGGCTACCTAGTGCTGCTTGGTGGAGACAGAAGAGGCCTGTTGTCTGAGGGAGGAGGAGCTTGAGTGTGTATAAGTAGCCGTGCCCCTATACGATTTCTGCACGTTGCTAAGCATGGAAGGACACCGATGTGACTATGAAGAAGGCCACCTGCATGGCTTCTACGTTAGGAAGGAGAACTTCATTAGCTGGGCACGTGTGTGCGCAAAAGCCTGCACCATCGAGAAAGCGATACAGCAGCTGGGAATCGGCACCAATCCCCATGGGTTGTATCCTCTGATAACCAGAGAGGACGGAAGCATCCTAGCGCCACACGCTCCTTGTCGCATAGTCAATGCTGACGAAACGCTCTGGCTCAAGCTGATTAAGTACGGTCACATAACAAAGCATTCTGACAAGCTGCTTTACCCCGACGAGCCTATAGATCGCTACGTCACATTCTGCGTGACTGTAACGTGGAAAGACCAGATGTGCCATCTGCTAAAGAGCAAGGTGCTGAGGAAGATGTCCCTGCGGGGAAAGCTGATTCTGCGAGTGTATGCGCTAAAGGGAGAAGAGCTTCGAGAGGCATTGATTCGGGATGGCCGGTTCACCGACCAAGTGAACCATCCCGGGTGTTTTCTGAAGGAGGAACGAGAAGACGGTTCAATGACCATTTGGGAGTTAAATGGTTTTGTCGACCTCTCCCAGGACCTGCACTACCAATTCCATTTTGGGGAGGAAAAAAGAGAAGTTCGCCTTGACGCATGCTCTGTGGCGATGGCGACCGACGAGAAAGGAGGAGAAGTTCAGCTGGTCTAAAATCTCGAATGTATTTGTTTGAATGTTGTCAACATTACTGAGAAAGGGAACACATCACAATAAAACAATAAGACATGAGAATATGTTTATTGCGTGGTTTCTTGTGTGGCTCCGACCGATCGAGTACTCCACCCGGGGCCGTATACTCTGTACTCTATGCCTAGCCTATCTTGCTGTTTGTGTTGTGTGCAACTGAACAATAAAGCAAGAGACCAAGATAGTGTATATATGATTTAGATCTGATGTACCTATATTTATACGATGAGGTGGCCGAGTGGTTAAGGCGATGGATTGCTAATTCATTGTGCTCTGCACACGTGGGTTCGAATCCCATCCTCATCGATGTGCCGGTCTGACAAAAATCTCTGTTTTTCACTCCCCTTGTGCAAAAGCATCCCCTTCCAATAGAACAATTATACAACAACACAGATATTTTTCATGTCTTTATTCCATTATAGTTTTTTTTTTATTGTCACACCGGGAGGCCTGGGATTACAACAGTACATGTGTTTGGTTATACCATAAACATTTATTTTTTCCTCACACACAAAGTAAAACATACACTCTAGACAAGCGGCGACCTGAACCAATGAGCTACCTCGTGTGCGCTCTGGGCCCCATTGTGAAAAGGTCCGTTTTGCACAAACGTTTGCTTTTTAATAAAAGATGTGTGTGTTTTTGTGATTGTCAGCGATAGCATCAGTTCACATGGCAAATGTGTTTCAGGCCGTCGGCCAGAACCACTGCCTTCAGTCTAAAATGTTCGTGTACCCTGCCGTGTATCGGGCACGGGTAGTTGGACTGATGCCTGGCCTGCACCATGGTGAGGCCCGAGCTTGATCTAACCACAGTGGCTTGGACACGCCACAGCTTTTCCGCAGCTTTTATCGCGTCTCTGACCCGCTTGTCATCGATCTCCTCCGAGGGCAAGCTGGACAGGGCAGGCTTGCCACAGCAGACCACATTCTCGAACCCCGGGCCCAGCGAGGTGACGTCGGACAAGATGGGGTTGGACGAGAGACCGACCGAAACGGATTCAGGCCTCTCGGAGCCCGGGTCGCGGAAGCGGGAGTTGAACGTGCCCACATACTCGAATGCGGTACTGCCCTCAGCGTCGCTATTGTGGCAGTTGGGCAGCCTCACGCTCTTCCTGATCGTGTACGGTCCGACGTCGACAGCGGACTGCCTGGGCCCTTTGCGCGGTGATACATGCAGGGACAGGGCGGGGGACTTGACGCGCATAGCTGCGGCTATGTCGCACAGGCCACACTGGTCCGATCGCTCGGGGGTGGACAGGAGCGCATAGCCGCAGGCCTTGCGGGCCAGCGTTTCAATGAGGCCACGGTACGCATTGATGTCGCTGAAGCTGCACAGCTCCACCGGCAGGTACCAGAGCATCCTCTGGCTGAGTTTGCACTTGCTTGACGCCCGCATGTAGACAGCGACCTTCCCCACATCCGCACACAGCAGCGGCCTCTGCGCCGATGAGCCCATCGAGCTTAGGGTATCCATTATGGCCGAGACCAGGCTTTTTGCCATGGACCTGCAGACGCTGAGCTTGGTGTCCTTCCCGCCCTCTAACGAGAGCCTCTCGTGGTGTCTGGAGCAGCACTTGAGGTCGATATCTAGGTTCAGCCTGCTCACAGGCCTGCCGGGCAGGAACACCTCGTTGTAGCAGCACCTCTGGTCCGGCCCCAGTTGGCTGAGGGTGCCGCGGGAAGTCACCACATACTTGAACAACCTTTTGCCGAGGCGCCGGTTGAACGAGTCGTCCATGAGCAGCACCGGCTGTACGTCGCCCCAGGAGCTGCGGTCTGGCAGCCCCCCTAGGCCCAGAGCCTTGCGCCCCGTGCAATAAGACACGAGGTAGTCGAAGTCGACGCCGTCGGCCCGGCCTATCTTGTAAAGCTGGCCGGGCTGAGCGTCCGTGAGCACCGACCACGCTTTGTTGAACCGCTTCATCCTATGCACCGCAGGTTCCTGCGCCCGGTCGGGCTCGTTGGAGTGCCAGTTACTATCGGAGTGCGGGTCCGCGGTGGGGTCATCTTCACGGGTTGAGCCCGAATCCTCCGCATCGACATCTGCCGGGGTGGCCGCGTACTCGGCGTCCTCCCGAGCCCTGGACACTTCGCCGGTACTCTCATTGGCCCTCTGGGCTGTCCGGCACGAGTACTTCCAGTCGCTGTAGAGGTGGCGGTCGTCCCCTACGAGCTGCACATCGTGGAGTCTACGGTGTTGCTCGGCGCTGCGGTCTAGGAGCCCACCAGGCGCCACCATCTCGTGCTCGCTGGGGAGATCGGCGACGCCGAGGTCATCAGAGTAGATCGTCAGCGCGCGGCTGAACAAGGGGTAGTGGTGCATGATTTCGTAGCCTCTACGCATCATTTCGGTTACGGCGGCGACGTACAGCTCGTGCGTCCGCTGTCCCAGCGACAGCCCTGGGTCCTCGGGGTCCGCGAAACCCCGTCCGAGGTACGCTACCGCGGCTATGCCCTGGGCAGACACCAGCGCCGTCAGCTCGTCGGTGGAGGCAGCTTGCGGGTAGCCATCGAGCACAATGTGGTCCCCAGCGGAGCAAAGGACAGTCTGCTCACCCAAGATCGAGAAGTCTGCCACAGCGACTACCCTGACAGGGATCAGGCCGCTCATGTCGGCCCTGAGGACCTTGCCCCTGAGGACCTGGCCCTGGCGCACATCCAGCAGGTGGGCCGCTGTGTTCCACACATCCCAGGAGACACCATCCCATGCTCTGGTCAGGTGGACGATGGGCTCGCCCTCCTCCCTGGTCCGGAATCTCTTCATTCAGGACCTGTCAGCTGGAGCTCAGAAGCGGTGTCAAAATCTGTCCTCGCCTGAGCATTGTGAGGAATCCTGGCCCATACAGGGAGCCTTATGTCCATTCTGGTAAAGGTGTGACAAAGCAGGGCGGGGCACAGGACAAAGAGGCATGCGGAGAGGCATGCAAAGAGGCATGCAAAGACGCATGCGAAGAGGCATGCGAAGCGACGCAGAGGCATGCAAAGCGGAGGCGACGGTCCATACTCACGTCATTGCCCGAGGAAAGTGCGCATAGGACGGCTCCCTGTATCCGGCGTCAAACTTGTAGATCCTGTTTTCCGGGTTGCCACACGGCCCCCCCAGGAGCCTCTCGACCTCCGTGAAGGAGGGGAGCGCCTGCATCTCGGCCATCATCCCCTCGTTGCTTGTTACTATACGGTACCCTTGAGCGACCCATGAAACGACTAGGGGGAGCAGTTGCCATGAGCGTCAAAGATGACTTCCATGGGTTTACATTGGAGTTTAGTCGGAAAGCCCAAGTCGTTTCATGGGTTGCTCAAGGGTACCGTGTTAGTAACAAGCGACGCACAAGGGACGGGACAAAGTGTCAATATGCTACGCGCTCGGAGTGAGAACAGTGTTGTCAGTTCATTACATTTAATAATTTTGCTTTGGTTTGGATTTCTATTAATTATGAGGACTAGAAATATGTAGCTTCACATGCTCATTTCTAGCTGCACTGATGACATTACAGCTGATGACAATCACTGATGATATCAGTAATGACATCGCAATTGTTCGAGTGACATCACTGATGACATCACAATTGCTCGAGTGACATCACCGATGACGTCAGACTTGCTCGAGTGCCATGAGTGATGACATCATCATTGCTCGAGTGACATCATTGATTACATCACAATTGCTGGAGCGACAGGTTTGTTGACAGCCCAACACACACTTCACACGAGCCACCGTATTGTTTACTTTTTAATCAAATCTTTATTACATTTCAAAAATGTCCGATTTACTTTTTTAAATAAATCTTTATTACATTTCAAAAATGTCTTATGGTTTCCCAGCCTATTGTTTCCGGCAGCAAGCCAGCACATCTTCTAGAGAAACGATGGGTGGCTGGGGAATCCTGGTGAGTACCTTCGATAGCAACGGATGGGACTCCAGGATCTGAGGCACCGCTGTGTTCAGCACCTCGGACAGCTCCCGTCCCTACAGGACCGGCCCATGGCTGGGTGGTTGTGACACAGGGACTCTCCAGGGAAGCCTCCACTGTCTGGCCTTGGCTCTCAGGTTCCTTTCCCACCCTCGATGACCCCCCTTGAGCCTCTTGAAGCGCTGGCACTGTGGTGGTGTCCTGGCCATCAGAAGAACCACTGTCCATATAACTGAGAAACTCCTCCATGCTGGCCTCCATGACAATGTCTGAAAGTGAGCAAACCGCGTTCATGAGGGCGTCCATGACACTTTCTGGAAATGCTGTGTTGAGGAGGTCCATCAGGTCTTCGTCTCCAGCGGGAAGAGGGAGGTCTTGAAAAACTTTGGAGAACCTTGCTGCTTCTCCTGTACACTCCAGACTGTTGGGTAGAAGTGAGGTGTGAAGCACTGGCACTGTGGTGTCCCGGCCATCAAAATCACTCTCCACATAACTGAGAGGTCCTGGAGAGAGAAACCCACCCATGGCTGTGTCCCAAAGTAGCGGGTTTAGGAAGTCCATGAAGCTTTGATGTCCGGCGGCAAGAGGGAGGGCTTGGTAGGTTGGAAACTGGAAGTTCTCACCACAAAGTTTGGAGATCATTGCTGCTTCTTCTGCAGCTGGGCTGGTCAGGTAGAAGTTGATGGGTAGAAATGAGGTGTTGGAAGCTGACTGACTGCAGGGCGCAGCCATCATATGAGCGATAGAATAGTAAGGTGACTGGGTGTTCGGCCACGCTCTGGCCGCACCTCGTTGTGTAGCCATCATTTCGGTTACGGCGGCGACGTACAGCTCGTGCGCCCGCTGTCCCAGCGACAGCCCTGGGTCCTCTGGGTCCGCGAAACCCCGTCCGAGGTACGCTACCGCGGCTATGCCCTGGGCAGACACCAGCGCCGTCAGCTCGTCGGTGGAGGCAGCTTGCGGGTAGCCATCGAGAACAATGTGGTCCCCAGCGGAGCAAAGGACAGTCTGCTCACCCAAGATCGAGAAGTCTGCCACAGCGACTACCCTGACAGGGATCAGGCCGCTCATGTCGGCCCTGAGGACCTTGCCCCTGAGGACCTGGCCCTGGCGCACTTCCAGCAGGTGGGCCGCTGTGTTCCACACATCCCAGGAGACACCATCCCATGCTCTGGTCAGGTGGACGATGGGCTCGCCCTCCTCCCTGGTCTGGAATCTCTTCATTCAGGACCTGTCAGCTGGAGCTCAGAAGCGGTGTCAAAATCTGTCCTCGCCTGAGCATTGTGAGGAATCCTGGCCCATACAGGGAGCCTTATGTGCATTCTGGTAAAGGTGTGACAAAGCAGGGCGGGGCACAGGACAAAGAGGCATGCGGAGAGGCATGCAAAGAGGCATGCAAAGAGGCATGCGAAGAGGCATGCGAAGAGGCATGCGAAGCGACGCAGAGGCATGCAAAGCGGAGGCGACGGTCCATACTCACGTCGTTGCCCGAGGAGAGAAAGTGCGCATAGGACGGCTCCCTGTATCCGGCGTCAAACTTGTAGATCCTGTTTTCCGGGTTGCCACACGGCCCCCCCAGGAGCCTCTCGACCTCCGTGAAGGAGGGGAGCGCCTGCATCTCGGCCATCATCCCCTCGATGCCCATCCTCAGCGTGGTGCACATGGCTCTGTTCTGTGCCTGGACCATGACGTTGATCTCCAGGTGCAGCAGCACGGCTGCGAATATGAGCGTCATCACCAGGCTCTTGCCGACCTGCCGCGGGGCCTTGCACAGCGTGTACGGATTGGCGTAGCGGGCAAACAGAGTTTCGACAACGCGGCCGTGAGTAACGCCGGGCCGGGTATAGTCGTAGCGCTCGGACCCCAATGGGTGCAGGTGCATCTTGACCAGCAGCGCGTGCTTGTACTTGAACAGCGAGTCTCCGAACTGTTTCTTGGTGATGCCCAGCATCACACCACGCAACAACTCGAGCTGAAAGGGCTCCATGCGCATGTGCTTGCCTCTGAAATATTCAAAGACCCGGTCTATCGCGCGCCCGAAGCGGACCATCACCGAGCTCGACCTGTCGTCGCGGTTTGCGCCGCACAGCTTCAGCTCGTCTACGCGCTTCTTGGCCTCCCCCTTCCCAAACTGGCGTATCATCAGAGCCAGGACCTTGCGGTCCGTCTTGATCCGGTTGTATTCGAGTAGCTGCTGCCGGGCGCGCAGTCTGTCACGCTTGTCGTTGAGCGACTTGTTCACCCTGATCCTGATGCAGTCAGTCGCCACGCAGGGTGGCACCGTTCTGTCACCGCCGAGGATGTCAGGCACCGACGCTGTCAGCAGCCACCTCATCTCGCACAGGTCCGAGCTCATGGCGTCTGGGTTCTGCAGCGGCGGGCACCACCTGCCGTTGAGCGAGGACGACGACGACGAGACTTGTGGCGTCGATGTCGCCGCCATCCTGTGCTCCCACAGAGACATACTATCGGGCGGGTTTGCCGCACCAGCCTCATCTGCTGACAGCCTGACGGAAGCGGACATCGAAGCGGTGACCCTGCCGGCCAAGATTTACTTCAGGTACTGCTGGGCCTTCACCGGCCCCCTGTGTCCTGGCGCAGAGTCTGCGGAGCTAAGTAGGAAGCTGATGGGCGACACGCACGTCGACACGTGTGAACTTCACAGCGACCTGGCTGGCGCCGCCGTCAATTCCTTCTGGCTGCGGAGTGACGGAACCCTCG
The DNA here is from genome assembly GCF_964638095.1 of Poromitra crassiceps. NCBI lineage: Eukaryota > Metazoa > Chordata > Actinopteri > Beryciformes > Melamphaidae > Poromitra > Poromitra crassiceps. The sequence goes on from NW_028152258.1 coordinate 1,341,879, forward strand.
TCCGCGTGTCCTCCTTCGACCAGGACGTTGCTTTCAGGAGGCTGCGACGCGCCACGGTGGCGAAGCAGATCGTCCGCGGCACCCGGGACAGCTACACGGCCATGTTCCTGCACCGCAGTAGGGCCGAAGCCAACCTTGCGAGACTGTGCGCGCATGCCGTTCAGCACGCTGGCGGTGGCAGTGAGCCGTTCCACAACCTGTATGCTAAACACCCACTCCGGGCTCCTCCGGAGCCCCGGGATGCACAGCTCGATCAGACAAACATTGCGCTGCCGCCGGAGACATCCATCAACTGTACGGGCATATACGACGGCACAGCGCTGCGAGCAGCGCTGAAGCCCCTGTACCGGGCCTACTTCCACTACGTCCAGACGAGGCTCGACAGCCACCTCATCACCAAGGTGAGGCTCCTGGAGGCAGAGTGGCTAGTCGAGGAGGATTCCCACGAACTGGGGTACGCGCAGCGACTGCGGAACAGCTGTTTGGCGAGAATGCTCACAACGCTGGCGCTGTTAGTGGCTGACGCCTGAGTCCGGAAGATTATTAACTTGCATGTCGGAAGCCTCTGCATACCAGAAACCATGGCTCTTTATCCTGAGCCACATCCACAGCGTGAGCGAGAGGTGACGGACGAGTGCAACACGCTCGTTCTCAAGTGTCTGAAGTTCATGGGCCTAACCTATCTAGCCAGATCCTTCGAGGGATTCAGCTTCACCCAGTTCATCCGCATGCCTGCGGAACAGTGCAAGCTCCACGGGGACAAGTTTGTTGCCCGGCACGCCGAGCTGCATCGCAGGATTTTGGCGCTGTGCGAATGCGCCTTCTCCCTCTCCAACACCTTAAACTTCGATAAGTTAAATGCTCCGGAGGAGACCGGCTTTCCAGGGAGGCAGACAGCTTCGACCCAGATGCCCGAGAACGACTCTACATATCAAGACCCATGGGTCACATCTACCGAGGCCGTTTTCACCGGCGGCAGGGAGGGCTACGCTTCCGCTGTCAGGAGCAATCGGTCTTACGGAGAGGATCAGCAACAGAGCAACATGCTTGGCATGCTACACAATCTACATGTTGACCCAGACGGGTACTGGGACGAGTGCTGGCATGACTACTAATCACCGTCCACCCCCAGACACCGAACGCTTACAACGACAGATGACCGCAAAAGTAGCCAAGAGAAAGAGGTGCTCCAGCGATGAAGAGGACGAACACTGCAGCTCCGACACTCAGCCTTACTGCTTCGGCCAGTATGACAACGCTCAGCCTTTCGAGGTCTGCTCCTGCCCAGTGGGTGAGTGCAAACACCAAGAGGCGTGGGTCCTCGAAAACCTGGGCACACGTGAGGCCTCTGCCGCAGATATCGGAGTCCGCAGATTCCACCAGGCCCGCAGGCTAGCGTCTGTCTCACAGACCCTGGGCCAAGACAACCGTGCCAAGAGCCAGAGCTGCGGCCGCCTAGATCGTCGCTTTGACTTCAGGACCCCGAGCGGCTACGGCCTCGGCGAGTATGACAACGCTCAGCTGCTAACCATACGCTCCCTCCCGGTGGGCGACTGTGATTGCAACGAGACCCGGATCGTCAAAAGCGTGGAACCTGTAGGCCCCAGCATCGAAAAAACAGGCCTTGACACGGTGCGCCAATAATGGGAGGATGGGATGCGGGACGAAGGGATAGGAGAATCAAAGAGACATCAGTGGTGAATGTGAGTCTGTGTGTGAGAGCGAGAGAATCAGAGAGACATCAGTGGTGAATGTGAGTCTGTGTGTGAGAGCGAGAGAATCAGAGAGACATCAGTGGTGAATGTGAAGGAGATTTTCTTTCCCTCTCAACGCAGACCTCCTGTGCCCTATCTGAATGGTGATGAGAAGGAAACTGTTACTCTCTCCGTGTTTGGGACCCACTGTGAACCAGCCTAACCACCGAAATGAAAATAAAAGAACACTTTACCCGAATCTCATTGTCTCAGTGTTTGTTTATTCTTAATACATATGGCACAAACAGATTATTCTCTTATTATTATATATATATATGGCACAGACAGATTCTCCATGAGAACAAAGTTCAGGATTGTTTGGCTCTGAAGAAGCAAGCCGTAATCACACAGCTGATGAGGGCCACAGTGAGGACGGCGCCTGTCAATATGCCGCACCGGACCGCGTCTTCGTAATTCATCTCAGCGAAGAGGTCGTAGAGCGCTGTGCCGTTCATCGGTATCATGGTCTGGAATCGTAGCTCCCTGGGGGTTTGAAACAGACAGCAAAATGTTAGCCTAGGCAGCTCAGAAACCCGGCGTCTACATCTAGGTCGCTTCGCCTCCTTAGTCTTAATCGTCTTACTTTGTATGAACGTAATGCCGATGTAGGCAGCCCGGGCTGTCCTCGGTGTAAGTAGGTAAAGTCTCTGAATCGAGAAGCGAGACTTGGGTGCAAGCCTGTCCGGGTCCACTCTGGGCTATTCATGTAGAGCGGACTGGACTACGGGAGACATACCTCGCGACATCATGAATTTCTGCATCAATGAGGTGCTTATCACCCACAACACCACCAAGTGTGAACCCAACACGCCTATGTTTGTGAACGTTCGGCTGGCCCATCTGGTGGGAATTAACGGTACGACTCCCCTGTTCGTGGTCGACAGACTCGAGCTCACAGCCTACGCTGAGGGCGACCACAGGGAGGTCCCCGTCCAGTTCACCCTCATGGACTCGAAGGCGCGAAGGGTGCTCACCAGTGAGCCCTCCGTGCACCCCGGCGAGTGGGTGCACGGTATGGAGACGCGCAAGCTCCCGACACACGCCGCCGGGACCAACACGTACCCGTTCACTCGCCGCTACACGCAGGATGAGGAGGAGAACAACATGAGCATTATCAACGCTCTCGGCTTCATCACGTCCCATGCCAAGTACATTGAGGCGGACGCTCGTGGCGTCCTGCCCGTGGTGGAGCGGCTGCAGTGTCACAGAGTCCAGTTCGAGTGTGCGTACTGCCGAGAATCTAGGTCTTACATACTCGACGAGTGTGCACTGTCGGCCAGACACTGCGAACACAGAGGGACATATGAAGTCAACAGTCAGGGGCTCTGCACTCCTAAGAAAGGGGCGCTGCGCCAAAGAAACGACCTAGCACTGCAGTCCCTGGCGGAGCTGATTGCTATGGCCTTCACGGACTGCCTGATCCCGCTTGCGCTGGAGGTCAGGATCGAGCACGACCGTTGGACCGTGCCGCGCTACGTGCTGAAGTATGTCGCCGACCTCTACCGAAGCGTGGGGGAGTACGCTGAAAACCTCTGCGTGCTCCCCGCCGCAGAGCCCTACGTCAAGCTCATGTTCGAGAGCCCAGCGAAGGTTGTGGCGCTGCACGGAAAGATGTCTGTGAAGCTGATCTACGGCGAGTCACTGAACTCTATACGCCGCGCCCTCATCCTGGAGGAGTCCAAGCGTCTCCAGCAGGAGGGCGAGAAGGACGAGGCTCCCGATGCTGCCGCACTCGGGCTGGCTCTACAGGTGGGCAGCGATGTGACACTGCGGCGCACACGCATGCAGTTCGACCAGGGCCCTGACATGAGACTAGAGGACTACGCAGCCTACATCAGCGGCGATGACAGCAAGTGACGGCCGCACAAATACAAAATAAAAATCGACTGCATTGGGAATGAAGCGGTGGGTCTGAGATGTGTTTTTTTCTCTTTTTGCCAAATAAAAACAGAAAAATAACCTGTCTTTATTTCTTATTGGTGTTCCACATTATATGCGCAAGCGTGGCTAAATAATTACTTAATTAGCCTGATGTCTCCGCATTAGACCCACTAACGGCGACTCCGTTCCATCGCGCTCAAAGCAACTCTGCTAAGTGCAAAAAGATGATGAACGGGAACTCACTAGCTGCCAGGGTGAAAATGCCGGCCCTAACGGCATACGTCGGAGCAGTCACCAGTCCGCCGTTGATACAAGACGACGTGACGGAGAAGAAGCTAAATCTCTACCACGGCCACCAGACCTCGCCGAGCCTGCCGTGCGGATCGTTCAAAGCCGCCACCTCGGCCCTGCTACCGGTCGACTCGCGAAGGCCGCTGGCCATCGGCGACGTGTGCGCAGAGTTTGCCAAGATCCAGAGCGGCCATGAAAAGTTCACCCGCATCGTCTCAACCTACAACCAGTACGTAGCCGAGGGAACCTCGGTAGAGGCCCTGAAAGTGATCGACAGCATCATTGGCTCCAAGAACAACATAGTGACGACCATCCCCCTGGAGGACCTCGTGAACGAGTGGAACAGCAGTGTCGGACGGTACCACGCGCTGGTGGAGACCGAGCTGACGAGGAACAACGACCGCCATAGGCCCATGACCATCCAGACCAGGTTGAACCTGCGCGCTACCGTCGTCAACCGGCTGACCAAGCACGTGCCGCCCCAGCCGGAGGACCTGTGGAACGTCGTCCACGCCTTGATCGACAGGCCCGAGCTGGTCAATACCGCCGTGCGCATCGTCGGCTCCGTGGCCTCGGTGGGCAGCTCGGGCACCTGCAACACCGGCACGGTGACTAACCCGAGGCTCCCGAACAAGCCCACTATAAACACATTCCGCGTGTACCTCGTCGCAAGCGCCTGGTCGAGCAGTCGGACTCTCAAAGAAGCGCTGGGTGAGGCTTCAGGGGTGAAGCTCGAACTGGTCTACGCCACCACGGAGCACGAGCTGTGCGAGCGGCTCAACGACTACGTTTGCGTCCACTACTTACATGTGGGCACCGAGACCGCGGGGCGGTTCGCGGTCAGGGCCTCGGCCGACTGGCACGTTCACAGGCCCGAAGTCCACGGCTCCCTGGCGGACATACTCGCCACCTGGACGTCGAGCAAAGCCTACTCGAGGCTGGCCGGCGACACAGCCGACTCTGCCCGGGAGTTGTCCAAGTGAAACTGACCGACGTTGAGATTAACCGACTAAACTGACGAAACCAAGACACAGACAATGATGCGTGACCTGGGTCTGCTACGGCGAAGGCTGAACGACCAGGAGCTGCTCTCGATCGCCGTCTCGGGCAACAGGGCAGCGACGCTCGACATCCACCCGCTATACTTGCCGCCCGAGGTGTGCTGGATCAACAAGACCTGCCTGTGGCTGAGGACCGTCAAGACTGCATCGGCCCACATCTGCGACACGCTGTCAACAGGCATAGTCATCTTCACCGTGCTAGCGCACACCACCAGGCTGATGACTGGCCCGGACCGCGGAGCCCTCGAGGCGTGCTGGTCCATGTCCGTGTGCCTAGCCATGCTGATCGGCATCACTGCGTCGGCAACCGCAGCCGAGGTCTGTGACGGCGCTGCACCCGCGTCGCCCCTGGCCTGTGTGCCGCGGACGCACAGAACCTCGCTGGTCGTGAGCCTCGCGGCAAGTTACGTATTGACGGCGCTGCACTCGGAGCGAGAGCGACAGACCGACGCTCTCCTGTGCTGGACCGTGTTCGTGTTCACCTGGATTAACGTCATCGGCCTGCTGCGGATGATCGCTAGCGGTGCGCCTGGACCGCCGTAACTTACCGCCCTACATGACGTCGCTGCCCTGCGGTTCCCAGGCGTACCTGATCCTGACGGTCTCCCTGTGCCTTCTCTACTCACTGGTGTCGAGCGGATCGCACTGGCTGACCGGCTATAGGATCTTATTTCTTGCCGCCAGTGTTAAGTCACTGCTGGAATTTGCTTGCGCCAATCTCGACAGCCTGTGCAATGAGATATCGGGGCTGCGCTACGCTGCCCTGCTGACTACGGACAACACCGACGACCTGGTGGCACTCGGCGAGGAGCGCAAGAGGAAGAGGGAGCTCTGCGCGAGGCTTTCCGCAGTGACGGCCATTTCAGCCTCGGACAGGACGGACGTCTTAGGGACGTACCGCGCACCTGGCTCCGACTCGGTCTTCTGGCAAACCTTCGTCTTTGCCGTGCTGCTGCTCAACACGGCTCACTCCCTAGCAGCGCCCATGTCGGAGACCGCCCCTTTGCTGTTGGGCGCCCCGGCTTATGTTATTTACTGGACTATGATGAGGATCTGCTCTGTGTACCTCAGCGGGAGCTAACCCACCCGCCCCACCTCCCATGGACCTGGACAGACTGCTGGATCTGTGCATATCGGTCGTCGTCACACTCCTCGTGCTCGTCAACACGGTCATCTGGTTTGCCAGGCTATACTCTCACACCAGCGTCGCGCTCTCCAGCTAACATGCAAGGCGAAAAGTACGGGTGGTCCGAGAGACGGCATCTCCCGGAGACGTGGCTGACCGCATTGGAGAGCGCCCCGGTGGACTGGTGGCACGCGCTCGGCCAGGGACAAGGATACTCAGATTCTCAGAGTGCCTCCGAGCCTGCCGCAGGCTCGACAACCCCTTTGGAGTCTGGAGGTTCCGGGACCTTGACTACTGCGAGAGCTTCAACAGCTTCGGTGTCCGGAGCTGTCGGCGGCGGCGTGAGAACTTCACCCTCAGTCACGCAGCTACCCCACAGAATCCAGGGAAACTTGCCTAAGCCGGTCCCGCAGGACACTTTCTTCAAACGCGACATAAACCTCCAGAGCCCCTCCACATTCAGGCCCAACCAAAAAAAGAAGTACCGGATACCCCCCTACGGACGTGGGACTACTGTATAGTGTAACTGTCTGCAGTTGTATGTGTCACGTAATCATGCTGATAATAAAAGGAAACACACAAGAAAAGAAACACTCGGTTTGTGCAATTTTGTTCAGATTTTTATTACGATTACCCCACAGCTTAGACACACATATACGATACAACGGATATGGTAGGATCTAGACAAAGCACAAAACACAGGCAGGTAGACGCGGCCGCACCGCGATTGCCCCGATCACGAGAGCCACCTAGAGCACAGTATGATGGCCGAAAACCGCTCTCCGGTGTTAATCCAGCTGTCGTTGTAGCGGCTGGCGCTGCGCAGCACCTGCCCTCGAGCGAAGCCCTGCACGCCCTCTAGGAATTTCACAGCACACCTCAGCACTGAGTTTACAAAGCGCTTCACGGCTTGATCATTGAGCAACACCGTCAGCATTTGGCCGTTGTTGACAGTGTGTACGTTGGCTACATTAGCGGCGTCATTCCTAGTTTGTGCGCTTATGTCCCCGTAGCGGCCGCCTGTGGCGACAAGATCCAGCAGCGAGTACAGACCCTCCGGCAGGTATGGCGAGAGCAGGCTCATCGTATCGAACTCCGGGTTACACTCAAGCTCCCGTATCACCTCCTCCACCGGGTCTCCCTCGCCCGCCACCTTCCTGGTGGCGAGCAGACCTCCCCACACTCCTTCGTTAATCGAGTCGCTGTACACGCGCGCAAAGTCTCCTTTCGTGACGTAGAGCTGCTGAGCCTTTACGTCCTCTGCGTTGGGCAACTGCACGGTGAAGTGGTCGCTCTGCCTTAGCGGCTCGTGGCCCGTGTTGATGAGCTCCACCGGCTGATAGTGCGGCATGGTGAGCACGGGTCTGCTGTAGAGGGAGCTCCTGTCTACGCTCACCGCCACTTCCTTGTAGTGCTTGAGCTCGTCGGCTGTCTGGCCGTGAAGCGTGGGCAGGTAGCTCTCCTGGCCCGAGGTGAAGTGGAACAGCCCCCCGGGGAGGCCCACGCGGTTGGGTGCCAGTTTGTAGCAGCCGTACGTGTACTGGGCGTCAGACACGGAGGAAACACGGCTGACGTACAGCCTCACAGGCTTCAGAGTTCTGGTTCCGCTCATTTCTGAGGCTGGTCGACGGCCTCGCGTCGAGGTCCCAGTTAGTAGAGAACAGGAACCGGCGCCCCAGCTCGCTGTCCTGACGACGCGGTCCCAGGGGCTGGTTGGGTGTCACAAGCAATGCTGTTGCAGCCATCACCGATTCCCAGCGGACCGGGGATTCGCACCGAGTATGCATCGTCATCATCTGGTACGTCAGCATGTGAGTATCCCTGTCCGCCAGTGGTCCAAACTCGCGGGAGAACCAGGGGCACCACGTCGTCAGCACGTAATCGATCAGTCCTTGTTGCTGTTTTGCCGACGGCGGCCCCGCGTCGAGCGAGTGGGGCGACGGCTCGCCGAGGGATACAGACGACGGTAGGCACAGCAGTTGGTCCAGCCTGAGCTCATGCCACTTCGTCTCCCCCATTTCCATCTCGGAACTGAGAGCCCAGCTCCTCGCTAGTTGAAGAAGAATAAGGAGAGCGAGGACGCCGATGCCACCGCCTCCTCAGCTCACAATGCCCGTTTGGCCTCGTCGGCCTCCTAAGTGGGCTCGGGCGACGTGGGCTCGGGAGACGTAGGCCATCTCGACCCTCTTTCTGTACTCCACCAGTTCCTTGGGGTACAGGTTGCAGGAGACGAATTTGCAGTTGGTCATCCTGATGTTCTCCCGGGTTGCGACGCGCGACAGCACCACATACACAGACGGCTTGATCAATGAGTAGTCGAAGTTCATCGGAGGGTGGTAGAGCACGTCGCCTCTGACTGTGCAGCCCTGAACCTCGTAGGTGTTCATCGCCACCAGACACGACAGCGGGTGGGTGCACACGGACCAGCCCAGGTACTCCAACTCCACGGGTGACACCAGGTACTTGGTGCCGCTCTGCAGCCCCCGTACCGTGAACTCGTAGTAGTTTTTCCTATTGTTGAGCCTGATGCCAACCACCGTACCCTCCGTGTCCCTGACAGACGCAGCGCGGTCGTCTCCACCTCTGCCTGGCACACTGTAGGGTTCGGGATCCTTGACCGTGATGCCCCGGCCGCCCGCATACCACAGCAGCCCGACGCGGCAGCCGCTCCACAGCTTTCGCACCCTCAGGTAGTCCTCTGGCTTGGGCTTGAACTCGTTGTTGTAGGGCGGCAGAGCGAACAGCTTCGGGGTGGACTTTGTCGCGTTCTTAAGGGCCTCGTACCACGTGCTTTTGGAGCCGCGTCTACTCAGGCTCAGGTGCTTGGGTGCGACTGCGGTGGTACCCAGCCGAGCCTCGGTGTCTTTCATGAACGCCGTGGAGTACTCAGCCTGCTGCCTGTTCTGGTGGAAGATGCGCAAGCTGTCGGGGCAGTAGGCCGGGGCCATGAGTTGCTCTGAGGTCACGTCGCAGAGGCTCTCGAAGATGCGCTTCGACTCTGCCGTGACCGTGTTGAACTGCAGGTACGTAATGGCCTCCGAGTATCCTGGGTCACGGAACTGCCTGCGGTTTACAAACAGTGGCGTCGTCGCGGCCAACTTGCTTTCTAACAGGCCGCGGTCCCAGATGCGGCTGACATTGCCCACGGGCGGAAGCTGCGACACGCTGCCCGCGAGCACTATCAGGGGGCCTCGCTCGGGCCCGTAGAACAGGGCAAGGCACTTCAGCATCTTGTCCACTTCGCTTTCGGCCAACATACCATACTCGTCCACCACCAGCACATTGACACCGAGGAAGGGCGGCGCGTCACTCATGGAGCTCGCTAGGATCGGTAGCTTCGCCCTGAGCTTCTCGAACTCCCTGCAGCACACAGCGCACGACTCCGGCGTCAGACGCGAGCACGTCGGGTGCCTCTGGCGGCGCGAGCCGTCCGACTCCAGGTCCCGCTCGCACAGCCGCTGGAACCGGTCGACGAGCGGCCGGTACATGACCTGGTAGGCCTTGACAAAGTCCTCTGTCGACAGGCCATCTGCGAGCAGTCCCTTCTTGTAGCCCATCATCCTGTGGAAGGTCATCACTGACTTGCAGCCAGTCGACTCCATCAGCGTCGTGGCAGCCTTGTTGGTCATGGCGCACACCTGGCAGCTAACCCCCATCGCTGTCAGCCGCTCCCGCAGCATCGAGATGGCGTAGCTCTTGCCGCAACCCGCGTCGCCGCTCAGCAGGGTCATAGTCAGCTTGTTGCCCCTGCGGAGGTGTAGGTCGATCGTCGACGCCACCCACTGCTCCTGGCAGTAGCGCGACAGGGCTAGCAGGGCACGCGTCTTCCCATCCTCGGGCTCGAGACAGGCCTTCTCGGACGGAGAGGTCGACGGTGTCGGTGGACGAGGCGAGGAGTCGGACTGGCGCATCGAGCTGAAGGAGAGAGAGGGCGACAAGTCCCGGGGCTCGCAACGGGCCTTCTTGCGCCGATGGGACGCTGGCGACGAGGCCCGAAAGGTCTTCGCGATAGCCTCCATACTTCACCCGAAATAACTAAATTTTCCAAAAGGCGCCCGGTTTTTATTAGAGTCCTCGGCCGCCGAGGCGTCGAGGGGGCGATAGGGCCCGCCTACGGGCTGCTGGGACCCAAACAGCCCTAGCCTCTTCTTGCCCGCCTCGCCGAAGAGCCCGCGCGAGTTCATGAACAGGTCCAGCGAAGAGTCTATGCCGAGTGGATCGTCTGTCCTGACCGGTCCCGCCTTCGATGCGCCCGTAGCCGGGGCCAGCGCACATCGGCCCATCAGATTGTCGAGCACGGTGACCAGCAACCGGCTCTTGCAGTTTGGCTCGGGCTCCTCGTACAGTACGTCGAGTGGTACGTAGACCGGTCCCTCCCTCTTGCGGACGCTCAAAGCATGCTCGCGGTGCGGCTTGAACCGCTCGCTAGACTTGTTCACGGCTTCGTGGAACAGCGCCAGTGCCACCGCGTAGACCCGTCCGTGTAGGCCGGCAATCATGTTGGTGGTGCCGCTCTTCACGGGCGCCGTGCTTATGAGGCCCGTCAGGACGTCGATGGTGATCGCCTGGACGCCGTACTCGAACAGGAGCCAGGCGAACGCGTCGCTGTCGATGTGCGCCGCCACTAAGTGATGATCTTCTCTGGCCAGGAAGCCAAAGTGGGCATTGTACCAATCTTTGTAGCTGACGGCCAAGCGCACGTTCAGCATCTCCAACAGCAGGCCGAACGTGATGCCTACCTTGTTGCCCGCATGCCGTATGTCGAAGAGCTTCTGCATCACGCCGAGAGGTGTCACTTTTTGGCCTGGCTTGAAGCTGTAGTCGCTCGGCAGGGTCACCTTCAGGTACATGCGCCCAGTCCAGTCGTGCATTCTGGCGTGCTCGGGGCTGTCCGAGGCAGGCTTTGTCGGCTGAGAGTTCAGTCTGTGCTGCGACAGTGTGATCCTCAGGCTCTCGCGCTCGGTTGTGACGCGCTCCAGCTCGGCCCTAACGCTCTCTAGCTCAGCTTTGCACATATCGAGCTCGACCCCCTGCTCGGTGCTGGCAGCAGCCGTCGGAGCCGTCTCGGACCTAGACTCCCTAGACAACTCACACTCCTTCGCCAAAGCATCGCCCCGGCGACGCTCAGCCCCCAGCTGGGTCGTGAGCTCGAGCACGTTGGCCTTCAACTGGTCCACGACCCGTTTGAGGTCTCCGCTCATGTCGGTCACGTCAACCTTCTTTCTCTTTCTGAAGCGTTGCATGCTAGGGCTCTGGGCACCGAGGCCACGTAACCACTGTCAATATTGTGAAGCTTGTTCGCATGCACTCAGACTCATCGGTCTCTCTGTCACACACACACAGACGCAGGCAATCAGGTAGTCAGGAGGCAACTCGTGTTATTGTTATTCTTTATTATTATTTTAGTTTACAATCTAACCATACCACCAAGACAAGGCACAGGACATAGCACGAGATACAACACTATCCAAAACTCCGCTCAGGTCATCTTGTAGGTTACCGCATCGATGTATCTCTGTGTCGGGTTCACTGCTGGCTGAGTGGTCTGCGCGGCGGGAGCCTGGACGCCGGCCTTCAGAACGCTCTGTGCTGCAGGAGCCTGGAACACGGCCTTCGGAACGGTCTGCGCTGCGGGCGGATCGGGGTCACGGTGTTCCTCGGCGGCTCCTGATGCCACCTCGGCACCTGAGCAGGGGGAGGAGGAGGAGGAGGAGGAGGCCCAGGTGCTCTGTCTCCCCCGCTTGTCTTCGGAGTCGCCGCCGACGCAGGCCCTTTTCTGTCTCTTGAAGGGCACGCCGTTGGCTATGTTGGCCAAGGCGTCGTCAGCAGAGTTGACGGTGTCTGAATCCAGGACCCGTTTGACCGCCTGAAGCAGCCTAGTCTTATCTTTGGCATCCTCCTCCTCCCGCTTCTGTCTCTTGAAGTAATCGATGGTGACCTGCTCCCTCTGCTCCGGCGTGAGCGAGCTGATGTCGAAGGCCACCTGAGAGTGCTCTTTGCGCTCCAGGGCAAGCGTCCGGACTGGGGCCTGATCCTGGTGGAGCGATGGGTACGCCGGCGGATAGTACGGCTGCTGGTATGGCTGCTGCTGGCTCACAGCCTGTAACGTAGCCTGAGACAAGAAGGGCAGCTGCTGTTGGGATAGCTGGGGTGGCTGGGCCAGCTGGGTCTGGCCCAGCGGCTGCCACGGCAGAGGGGGGAGCGTACCACCTTGTTGCTGTTGCTGTTGCTGCGGACTGATCTGAGAACTGATCTGCTGCTGCAGCTTTTCAATCAGCCATTTTAGAGCCGGGACCACTTCATTCCCGCCGGCGCCATCCATGTGTAGTCCCTCGGTCACTGCGGCTGAGGGGGCTGATATCGGTAGTACTCCTGCGCAGAGCTTTGGCCTGTTCCCCGTGCGCCTGTAGTATTCCTGTGCGCCGTACCTGTTGTAGAGACTCTCGGGATGACCCGGATCATCAAGGCGCTGCGTTAGTACATGTATTTGTGCTTTGAGCCCGGACACTACGTTGGTCAGCGCCGCGATCGTCGGCTCGCTGCGCTCCGGGGCCGAGGACGCTGGCGAGGTCGAGGATTCAGACGAGACTGAGAGACCCGCGTCGAGGGCCTTGTCCTTGACCGTCGAGAAGCCCCGGGACCTCATAGTGTCGCCGAGCGACTCACTGGTGCACACCTCGCAAAAGCAGGCGGGCCTCTTGGGCACCGTGACAAAGCTGCACTCATCTGTTACGGGCCCCATCGAGTTCTCGCCCGTGGTGCCCAGGCTGTAGCTGCGCTCGACGCAGCAATCCTTCATGAACTTCATCACCGTGTCCGTGTACTCGTCCCGGTTGCACTGCACGCAGCTGAAGAGGAAGCTCTTGTCCCTGCTCCGGCTGTGCACGTGCCAGTAGCACTTAACAGCACCCAGTTCGTATCTCATGTCGTGCATGAAGGTAGCCTTGCCCGGCTGGCTGTGGCAGGTCCCCGAGTAGGCTAGGTCGTTGTGGATCTTGTACACAACGCGTGACTCCGGGCTCGGCTCCGAGCCGTCATCGCCGTACACGCAGCACACGCCGACAATGAACTCGCCGGTGGCATCCGCGCTCGACACCATCGAGTCGAGGGCACCGTCGTAGTCTTCCTGGGTGGTGCCGTAGCACTCGGCGCAGAACACGGGCACGAAAACCGACTCGTCCGACCGAAGCTCGGCGTTGGTCGGGAAGCGTGGGTTGGCCCGATCCACATAGTCGGTCAGGGTCATGGTGGCGCGATCGATGATGGCCCGCCGCTCGTCTGCTCTGGTGAGCTTGACGTACATGGATTTTTCATCCTCGCTGAACAGGGGACCTACTTTTCTCCGCACCTCGGCCATCAGGCTCCGGGGGTCAGGTCCACCGTCACGTTGTCGCCCCAGAGGAACTCGACGTCGATCGACAGCAGCAGCCGGAGGGCCTCCTGCGAGATGTGGCTCACGTTCTCGATTGTGCAAAAGCGGCCCTGCCACTTTGGCGCGTTGAGGTTCTCTGCGGCCAACACCGTAACCAGCTGCATCAGCGACTCGGATGTGTGCAGCGGCAGGTTTTGCAAAGTAAGTAAGTAGCAGAGTGCCTGCGTCGTGTTGAAGGACGGAGCCAGCCGGACCTTGCACCTGTTGCAGTACTTACTGTCGACGACGCACAATACGTTCCTGTCCGACGTGCGCAACACACAGTTTCCCCACCTGACACCCGGCGAGGCCATCAGCGCGCCCCCACGCACCTCAGACGAGCTGCCTACGATATACGCACACACGCCTTCCGATGGATCGTCGCCCGGGCCGTTCCCGGGACTCTGCCTCTTCGCTCCTGCCGTATCCGACGTACGGTTCATCTCGCCATGGATCGAGTCATGGCAGGGAAAGAAGCCGGTCGCCGTCGCAAGATGACAGATCGCCACCCGTTAGTAATGCTCGCAGGCCCGACCCTTCGGGCGACCCGGGCTATGTGGCGGAGGCGGTCAGCTTCCCCTTGCCCGCCGAGCTTTGCTCCCCACGCTGCGAGGACGATGCCGCAGCCGAGCTCGATGCCCGCGGCAGGTTCCTGAGGAAGGAATACCCCGGCCTGTACCTGTCGCTCAACGGCGAGACAATCGCATCCGTAGACTGCCAGGAGCTGCTGTGCGACGCAGAGTGCTGCGTGTGTCGCAGGCTCGACAAAAACACGCTAGACTCGCTCCAGGCCCTCAAGCCCGACGAGGTTAAGGACTTCCTCGACACGCTCGACCTGTGCTTCAGCACCGCGGCCATCAACACGCACCTGCTGCACACTAGCCACGACGGCAACGTTTTGGGCGTGATGCACAACATGTCTATGGACCTGTTGGGCAAAAGCTACTCCGTGGCCGACGCCACGTCACGGCAGCGGTTCTACTGCGTGCGCACCGAGCTGGGCCGCACTGTCTTCGCGACCGACATGAACATGGTCAAGACCTACAACAGCGCCATCAAGAACTTCAACGCCCTGGCGAGCACCTGCCTGGCACTCAAAAAGTCAGCGCAGAACGAACGGGACCGACTAGGAGGTACCGACAACCGCCCGATCTAACCCGGCGGCTTATAATAATAATAATAATGGCTTTAATTTATATAGCAGACTTTAAAATGTAAAACAAATCTTAATGTGCTTACTAAGGAGCCACTAGAGCCGCACGCGGTGAACAACTCCGACCCCATGCCTCTAGCCGCCTGGCTCAGCGCAACGATCAGCGTTGCCCTAGCGGCAGGCGTCTCTCTGGCCGCACACGCCTCTGCCTCCGCCACTAGAGCGGTCCACAACGCATATGGCTACGCACCCTACGTCTGGGTCAATGTGATTGTGAGCAGCGCGCAATCGGGCTGGTGCCAGGGCACCAGCGAGACAGGCTTCGCGCTCGCCCTGGGCCGGTACGACGACGCGACGGACCGCTGCACACACTACTGCTCTGGCAAGATCTTGGCCCGCTGGAGGCCCCGCGAGAGCCTGAGCGAGCCGGTCAAGGCCAACAGCACCATCCTCGGTGCCTACGTCCTGAGCCTGAGCAAGAGCTCCTGCGTCGAGATCCCCGCAGGCTTTGGCTGCGCCGACCGGCTCGTTCGCAGCGCTCCGCTCAACGCCCTCTCTATCAGGCTCTATGCCAAAGAGCGCAACGTCGCGTACTACTTCGGCGACGACCCCATGGCCGACTGCGAGCCGGGACCGGAGTGTTCCGCGTACAAGGTGCTGCGGCGAACTCTGCACGCCAGCAAGGATGCCGCGTGGCTCGACTCGGACGAGGTGCTCATGCTGCGTAACTCGGTGTACGCTTGCGTTCTCAGTTACGTGGGCGCCGGGCCCTCGGATGACATGGCCCTGTGCTACGCGCAGCTCGGAGACCGGTGCTTTTCGGCCGGCGGCGCCCGGTTCTGCATCGGCGCCGACGACCAGGGTGGCACGGGCAGGGGCATCACCAATAACGACCCCCAGACGTCAGCGCCCACTGCCATCTGCGAACTCTCCAGCTCCATCGCCGAGGCCAATCGGCCACACGACTACGTGCCGACACCGCTGGAGCTTCGAGACTCAGTCGCCGCGGCCTCGTGCGACGTCACCATGCTGCCGGTGGATTGCGCCGAGTACGTCAAGGGGCAATTCCGCATCTCCCTGGACATGCAGGTGGCGGCCGAGGTGGCCGAGTTGACCCCCTTGATACTCAAGGTGCCCGTTGATGTGTGCGTGAACACAAGCCCGAGCTCGGCCCAGATCGCCGACGTCATCTACAAGGTGCAGGTGGCCGCCTTCTCCTCGGGCGTCATGATCGACATCGGCGGCTGGGGCGAGGAGACGTGCCCGCTCGACAAGAACCCCACGCTGACGCTGAACCTCCTGGCAGGTGAGCTGCGCCGGAGGAAAGTGAAACGGCTGTTTCTCGGCCTACCCCTCGAGCGAACACAGCTCGACCGGCTCAACTTCACCGCTCTCCTCCCCGCGTTCGACCTGTTCCTGGTGCCCGCCGGCTCTGCCGACTTGAACCGGCCCGAGCGCTGCCAGAACCTCTGGCTGGCACCATCGGGCGGCGGAGCCGAGGACGACGGGGCCCTGGCCTACATGAGCGCCCTGGTTGACAAGGGTGTCAGGGCAAACAGGCTCGTGTTCACCATCAACCTGATGGGTCGCGTGCGGATAGCGAACCTCGCGGCGGCGTCCGACGTCATCGACGCAGACCTGCCGCTGGCCGACCTGGAGAGCAACCCGCTGTACACGTGTGAGGAGGACCAGGCGACCAAGTGCTGCTCCGGTACGGCCACAACCCTGTGGGCTCGCAAGGCCTGGGTAAACGTGACCGTAAGCTCCACATCCTTCGATACGCTCAAGCGTCTCCCCGAGTTGGTGGCCACGACGCTAGGCATCAACCAGTTTGTCATCTCGACGCTCAACGCAGACTTCGAGCGTACCACCAGGCCCCACACACCGGCACTCTCGGGCGTCACAGCCGCCGTGCACAGGCTCGGTGACTGGAAGCGGCAGCAAGTCTCGGCGGGCATCTCCCTAGTTTCCGGTAGGGCGGGTGCTCGGCGGGCTCGGCGGGCGACGGGCGGCGTGGAGCCGCTCCAGCAGGTCCGTGTCAACGTGCCAGAGAACGGCTACAAGGACCCGAGCTCGGGGTCCAAGAGGGTAATGGACCCCCAGTACATCGTAGGCATCAGCAACAACCTCATCTGCCCCGGCCTGATCTCAGTGCACGGCTCGCTGGGCATCTTCGACACGCCGTACAAGGAACTGTGCAGCACCAGCTACGAGAAGATCTACATCGCCGACGTGTACAAGATCTCGTCGTGCACGCCTGGCCCGCCGGCGGCCAAGGCCATCAAGTCGAGCCGGCAGCCCCAGCTGGCCATGAACGTCAACACCATGATCCCCACTTCGGACCCCAGCCACTACATGGTCGGCATCCTCGACAGCGACACACTCGTTGAGTACCTGCCGCCGGTCAACAAGGTGTGCAAGGCGTACAACAGCGGCAAGTCGACGCAGAGCGTCAACGTGGCCATGGTCGACGACGGCTACATGCTGGACAAACCCGTGGTCGACACTTCGCGCGGGCTCATCGTCAAGCCCGCTGAGTACATGTACTTTGTGTCGAACTTTACCCCGGGCATCGACTACATCAACCTCAACGTGAGCTGCGTCAATCACGACGTGAGCGCCTTGACGCCGTGCCTCATCGCCATATGCGGCGGCAGCCGTACCTGCCGCATCAACTACGGCAAGCTGTGCAACTCGGCGCATGTAATCCTAAACGACGCCCGGCGAGCCGGCGAGATGATGCGCGAGGGCCTAGAGGAGCTGGCGGCCCAGGAGGAGAAGGCCAAGATGTACATCGTGCCTGACGCGGCCCCGCTGCCCGGCCTCGATCGGCGACGGCGCCATAAGCGCTTCATCTCCTTTCTCCTGTCTGGCGCGGCCCTCGGCCTCGCCATCCAGGTCTCTGAAAGGGTCAATGGACTAGAGGCGCAGCTTGACGACACCAAAGCTACGCTGCTCTCGGTGCAGGGCACGCAGGTGGAGATCAGCAACAAGCTGGACAGGAACATTGCACTCATCGACGGGCGGATGAACGAGCAGGAGGCCAACCTCAAGAAGAACTATGAGATCAGCAACCGCAACTTTGCCATGCTGCGCGACGCGCTAAAGCAGAACACCGAGATGGCCCTGAGGGACACCAATGAAAAGTTTTCCGTTATCGCCAGCTTCCAGCTCTGGTATGCCCAGACGCAGAGCATCACGCACGAAATGATACAGGCGGCCATGCACGTCAGGTTCGTGGCGCGCGGCGTGGCCAACTGCCTGAGAGAGATTGCGTCCCGGCGCTCCGGCAGCTGCCCCAGCGGCCTGTCGGCGTTCCAAAACAACCAGGGCTTGAGCGAGTTCCCCACTGTGAGCGCTGCGCTGTACAGGGACAGGAAGCTTTTTATCTTGCACTCGGTGCCAGGCACCATCGACAGGACGACGGTGCGCGACGTGATACCTATGCCCAAGATTAGAGATGACGGCGTGCCCTGCTGGCCCAACTACCGTGTCTGGCTCATCAACGGCGCTTTGTACGAGCCTTCGGAGTGCCACGGCCGCTACTGCCGCAAGCCCGAGATCCACACCAGGTACACGGAATGTCTGACTGAGCCCGACAAATGCGACATCACGTGCACCCGCTGCCACAGGGGCATATGCTACGAGAACGACAGGATCACGTGGCTCGAGGGCTCAGCGTCGGTCGATATCGAGACACCGCCACTCAAGCCCTTCTCCAGGCCCCACATCTCCAAAGGGCCCGTCTCCTTCGCCGACTTGCTCAAGGACATCCTGCCCGAGTCGCCCGAGCTCAACATACTCAAGGCCATCAACACCAGCGTTCGGCTGCACGACATACGCGGCGACGTCGAGAACATCACCAAGACGTTGGCCGAGTACGACAAACGTTACGAGGAGATATCGGCCGGCCGTCAAATCTTCGGAGGCTGGCTGTCGGGCTTGTTTGGGGGGGCCATGCTGCGGATCAGCATCGCCCTGCTCATGGCCTGGTGTACGTGCATCAGCGCCGCCCTTGCCTACCTCTTCTTCTGCAGCGGGGCCCGGGGAGGCGGAGGTGGCGTACGGCACAAGGAGAGGAGAGAGCACAAGAAAGGACTATGAAACCCTCTTTTGATATACTGTGTGAAACCCTTGTATACAGTACCCCTGTGAAAACTTGGGAATTCTGTATGGTTTTCCGCGACTCGGTCAAGGGTGTCAGGTCCTCAGATTATTATTCAGCAGGAGCTTGCTGTACCACTTCACCCCATGTACATGTACAACCCGGGCTAACGCCTCTCTCTGTCATAACCTGTGAAATGTGAAGAATAAAATAAAAACACACACTCTGACAATTCTTGTAGTAGATTGTTTTTATTTTTGTCATTGGTCAGTTGCACACTCTGGTCCTGCCTCAAGGTTGGCGTCCCATCATCCTCCTCCTTCTCCGCCGCCGTTGTCACGACACGGAGGGCGATCTCTCATCCCAGACAGTCTCGTCGTCACTCTCCACTCCCGGAATCATCGTCGTTGTCGTCGGCCTGTAGACGGCCGTGTATTGCATGGGCGGTCCGAGGTAGATAGGGCGAGCGGGACAGCGCCGGGCTCGCAGCTCCAAAGCACTGCGGGTGACCCACATTAGGGCCATGACAATCAGAAGCAGCGCAGTACACACCAGGCCCGAGCCGGCTATAATGCCAAAGCGTTCCCAGTCCTCCACGTGAAAGTCCCAGACACCCATGGACTGTCCGTGCCCCATTGTCGCCACGAGCATGGTTAGTAACTCTGGAAGGGCTAAATAGATAGGACCCTTTCGCCATGGCCCCTGATGCCAAGCCTACTCAGGCAGACTTGGAGGGATGAGCCTCGCCCTTGAGGTATAAAGTGGGTGATCCTTTAGCGTAACTTTTATATAATCCAAAAGCTTCCTATCTGTGAAGACGCAGCAGAAACGTTTCTCAGATCCAAGAGCTGCACCAAACCCAGACAGGCCTAGGGGGAAAGGGCTATAAGGGTCCTTAGGAGTTGAGAGCCAGGAGGTACAAGGAAAAGGACGGGTTCATTTTGCCGTCATCGACATTGCCACCCCGACGCAGAGACCAACCACATGAGGGTCAGGTCAAGGAGCCTGCAAGGCAGCGAGAGTTTACAGAGTCGTCGGGTACGATTGGCCATCTCAACGACTCAGCCTACGTCTCCCGCACCAGCGCCTGTCATCGATACTCAGCAGAGTTCTGCGCCGTGTATGCTAGCCCTCGGAAGCCGGCCGTCTCGCGCAGGCCTGCGCCCCACGACTCATACGCACAGGGCTCCCCATATCCCCGACGTTGCAGCGCTAGATCCCTGTCTATCTTCTCCTGCCGCAGCCGGCCTTGTCGCTCGACAACGAGTTCGAGCCTCCGGAGATATACACACAGCTCTGATGCCGTACTATGAGGGTGCGGACCACGACCCAGATCCTGGCTACTCGGCAGACACCCACACATTGCCAATCGCCACACACGAGGAACTGTCTGAGTTCCTGTCCAACCACAAGGTTTTCAGGAGGTCACAGTGCACCTGTGTGCGCATGTGTGCGTGCAGCTGGCCTCTGTTGCTCGGAGACGCGGGCGACACATCTGCGCTGCTCCACAACCAGTACTTCTCCAACGAGTGCACCGGATCAGTGCGCCTCGCGTTACTGGCTGACATACTCTGAGATCCGTGCTAAACGTCCATGTCGCTCGACAACGAGTCTGAGCCGCCAGAGATATACACACAACTCTTTAGTGTGTACTGGCTTGTCTATGTCTCTATAATCTAGAATAAAAAAATAAAAATAAAAATATCAAAGCATACCTTCTTTTCTGTTCACTTCATTTACCCAATCGCACTCTCAGAGCCATCGGCCGAATCCAGACACACAGACACACACAGCAGGGCTTGAAAACACATCTAGTTCATGTCTGTACAGCCATGAGGCCCCAGAGGCCCCTTGCTCATTTCTAGGATCACAGTCCTCTACTCCGCTCTGTCCGAGGCCCCAGAAGCCCGCAGACCGAGCCTAGGTTCATAGACCGCAACACACACACACACACACACACACACACACACTACATTCATTTAAAATTGTATTGGTTTCATTCATGTTTTCACATTTTGTTTTCCTCACACAAACGCCTGCGGTATCGCTAAGAACATTTTAATTTGTGTAACGTCAGTGAAAGCACACTCACGCGCAGGCCTAGTGTGTGCCTACCCCTACGTTGTAGTTTAAGAAATACAGATAGTCAGACTCCTAAGCGAGAATCGGTCTATTCTGACAATTCTGTGCTGCATTAACAATATGGGTGCGGTGGGCAACTGACCAATGACAAAAATAAAAACAATGTTCTACAAGAATCATCAGAGTATGCGTTTTTATTTCATTCTTCACAACATTTCACAGGTCAGGTTATGACAGAGAAGCTTTAGACCACGGGGTCCATTCGTAGAGCAAGCTCCGGACACACACAGCAGCTGATATCAAAGCTTCGGATCCCCATCCCGCAGGCTTCGTGCCACTCATTGGCGCTCCCGTCGTAGCGTTCCACCTTGGAGCTGTCGGGGTATTCTCCTTCTCCTCCGCATACGAACAACTGGTCGTCCACCACCTCAATGCCGAATTCGCAGCGTGGTTCCCGCATGTCGGGCACGGCGCTCCACGTGTCGGTTAGCGGGTCGTAGGCCTCGGCACTGCGCAGACGTCCGCCCGAATTGTGGCCGCCCACTGCGTAGACGCGCTGTCTGTATGCGATGACGCCCAAGTCGGCACGCTCGACGCTCATGCGGGGGATCTTCGTCCACCGGTCGGTGTCTGGGTTGTAGCACTCAGCTGTGCGCACCAGTCCCCGATCACTTAGACCACCGCAGATGTACACTTTGCCGTTCAGTACTGTGGCGCTGGCCGACGATCGCTTCCTGTTCATAGGTGGGAGCAGAGTCCACTTGTCGGTCTGAGGATCATAGCGTTCGACACTGTCCTGATTCATTTTGTTGTGTGCGTAGCCTCCCATGGCATAGATACGGCCATTCAGTACTGCCACGCTGTGACCATAGCGAGGATGATGCATGGCTGCCGCATCCTGCCAAGTACGGGTATGGAGGTTGAACTTCATTACTCTGTTGAGGCTGTTGCCGGCGTGCTCACCATAGTTTGCGATGCCGCCAACACAGTAGACAAAGTCATTTAGGAAAGCGACGACATTGCAAGATTGGCAAAGCCCAAGTTCACTGTTTGGTAAATCAAACCAGAGCTCAGCACTGGGATCGTATACCCGAATCCTCTCTCTTTCACCGTGGGAAGGGTTACACTCTCCTCCGACGGCCAACAGGACGGCATGCGCCTTCTTCACGTTGTCCTCGGTCACCGGGATGGTGTCCATCGCGTCCTCCGACACGGTGCCGGACATCTACGTAGATGTCGTCCTGCGACGTCCAGCCGTGGGTGAAGATGGCGCGGAGGTATGGGCTCGCTCCTGCTCTCGTGCCACAGCAAGAATGAAAACAGTGAGCCAGGACCAGAGTGTGCAAGCGACCAACGATAAACTAAAGTAGGACTAGATGATGCCTCCGTCTCCTTCTGAACTGAGACCCTCTCTGCTCTGCCATAATATAGCCGTGGTCCCCCCTCCCCCTGACAAAAATGCATCTGACAAAACATAATTCTATGGTGTTTAGGTCACATTTATAAAATGCTTCCGGGAGACCTCGGTCTCCTCTGAGAATTCTGTGCTGCATTAACAATACGGGTTCTGTGGACAACTGATCAATGACAAAAATGTATGGGTAGGACAGTGCGAAAAGGGCATCCTCGTGCGCACTGTCCCGGATCAGGAAAGTTCTTACAGGGACATCTCGAAGTTTGAGGTGCGCTGTGTCTGCAGTCAGACAACCCCAGTAGTAGCCAGAGGAATCCAATGTTTGTTTGGTGCGCGTGACGAACCGGACTTGCTCTTCAGAGCCAAACATCTTAAAAAAGCCTTCCCTAGTAGCCATGATGCTGAGGCGATCCTAAGTTTCCCCTTCAAGACAATAGATAAGATGATAGCAAGCTGTAAACGGTTCTGTGTCTCGCAAAATGTATCCATTGGAATGTTGTCAAGCCCTCGCGCGCGCTCTCTCGGCCCCATACACGGCCCGTGCTGGAAAAAGTCAGTTTTGCCCCACCCTTTAAAGTTTATGGTGTCCGGCCAACATCATATGTGTGTGCTCTCATAAGGACGTGCACACAAACACACATACAGAGCAGGATAACAGCAATGGATTCGGTCTCAGCTTTATTCCTCCGGCACCTGGCAAGCGAGGACTCGTTGATAAACATATGCCTAAGCCCGTTGGGTATCACGGAGGTTGCCAATATCGTGTTACAGCGCAATAAGGTTGTAGCGGCTCTGCGAGCTGGCCGAGAGCCACCCACTTGGACAGGTGAAGAACTTGCTCGCAAAGGGTTCTCGACCGACCTCGGAATCTCCAGGTCCCTATCCCTCGCGAACATGGTCTGGGCCTCTGACAAGACCCGTATGCCTGACGAGATGCAAGCCGAGATGCAAGCCCACGGTATGGCGGTTATTGTGAAGCCGGTGTGCGGTTCCGAGGACGTGCGGCAGATGGTGGCTTACTTCAACGATTTTGCGGCCGCTAACACCAGGGGCATGATCCGGGAGGTGCTGTCTACACAAACGTGGGCCCCGTCAGCCGCTCTGATAGTGTCGAACGCTATCTACTTCAAGGGCAGTTGGGCCGAGAGATTTGACCCGACGCTCACCAAAGTTACGGGTTTCCGGACAGGCACAACAGCGGGTAATAGAGATGTGTGCACCATGGTTCGTAAGGAAACCGATGAAACCCAGACCCTGGTGAACGAAGACCTAGACCATCTAAGGGTTTTGCACTTGCCTTACACAGGCGATGATCAGACCTGCATGCACATACTGATACCCAAGCAAAATGACCGGCGCACCATGCGTCAAGTGTTGAAATCCACGGCGCTGGGCGCAGAAGTCTTCCTAGACTACCTGAAGATAATTAACAGCACGCATAGAGCATCCGAATACACCGTCGAGTTACCCAAGTGGAAAACCACATCTACACTGCAGCTGAACCGTGCCATGCAAGAACTGGAGGTGCAGGTGGCCGACGGGGAGAGTTCCACGACGCAGGTGTGCACGGTGGATGTGGACGAGGAGGGCACGGTAGCGGCAGCCGTCACCACGTTTGCAACCTCTTTCAGTTACCGAATCAAACCCGAAAGACCAAAAGTGTTCAAGGTCGACCAGCCCTTCGTGTGGGTGATCACCAGGCCGCAGCACAAGAGCGATAAGAGGACAGTGCTGTTCATGGGCCTGGTAACCGATCCTACAGAAACCAAATAGGATGTTTGTATTGTGTTTTTGACATGTACATCTGAATAAACACTGATGTGACTGAAATACTCTTGTGTGGGTGTGTGCTTATGTACCCGAGCCAATGAACCGATGTGCTACCTCGTGTGCGCTCCGGGCCTAATGTGAAAAACATTGCATTAAAAATGCACCAATTGGTGCGCAAACGTCCACATAACACACATTTGTCTCCGCCGCACATGTGGGCTGGGGTGTGTACCGGTGATTGTGTTGGTAACGGTGAACGAACCCGGGATTTGTATACTCGATACACCCGACCAAATCCCGTCCTCGCCTGCTCCGGAGTAGTCATGACGGCCGACTTCGGCCCCAGTAGCACCCGCCAAGGGTTGTTGAAGACAGCGACGACGCCACGTGCCTTAACAACACAGGAGGCCCGGAGATTTGTCACAGGGAGTGGCAGCGGTGTCTAGAACCTCCTACAAACCCTGTCTCTGGCTATATATACAAGGGCCAGAAGGGTTCTGGGGCACTTGACCCCCCCCCCCCATGCATCCTCGTCTGCTCGCGAGTAGTCATGACGGCCGACTTGAGCCCCGGAGTGCTGTTGCAGACAGCCAAGCTGCTACGAGAAGATATCTTGAGCCTAGGCGGCGAGATCCCCAGCTTCCAGCTCAGGTACAAGTGGTACCCGGATCAGAGCCACTTAGGTCACGTCAGTTGTACGGACACCTACCCCGAGCTCCGGGGCATCCTGGACACGCAACGTTGGCGGATGATAACCCCGAAGAAACGGTGCTCGACATCGCTAGACGAAAGCAAACCCTTCCCCTTCGTCGAGGAGATGTTCGACATGACCATCGACGACGAGCTTCGGGAGGTCTCCCACCTGCCCGCGGTGAGGCAGGTCTGGCTCATCAGAAAGCACATATTGGCATTCCAGGCGGTCAGGCCCGTCATAAAGGCGTGGATGCTGCAGGAGGTGCTGATACCAGCCTTCGCCCTCACGAAGACCATCTGGCAAGAGGAGCAGGCGCTAGCTCAGCGGAATTGCCCGGAAGGTGTCATCAGCAGGACCAGAGGAAGAACTGCCACGCAACGGGGCGGCCGGGGCTTCGCCTCCCGGACCAGGAGCAGGATGGCCTCGTGCCGACTGTACACCCCGAACCACCTCTCACGTATGACGACCGACCACCATGCCCTCGACTGCGCGGAATATCCCGGGTCGTCGGCAAATATGCTACTGAACCTGTCACTGAGTACTTGACGGGCCTGGCCTGTGACCTGGAGAAACAACAGCAACAATGTATGCCGTCCTCCCCCTTTTAACTCGGACTCGATCCGAGTCCCCAGTTAAGCCTCCGGTTCTTGGTCCTCATGTCTGCCTATGATCTTCATGTTTGCAGTAAAATTATCTGTACTCAAACCCTCTGATCTCGACCTGTGACCGCTCTCATTCTTGGCCTGCGATGGTCCTTTCTGCCTATCTGTGTCTTTTCTCACAATAAAGAATTATATTCAGATCAGCAAGCCTTTTTGTCTGTCTTTGTGTCACTCTCTCATTATTACAAACGTACACACGGGGCTGGGGTTGCACAGAGGTTTATTGTACAAGGTACACAGGATGGTAGCAGTTGCGGAGGCTTACAGCTTTGTCAGAGCTGTGATACGTCAGCTATATCACCTTGTCTGCCGCGAGGTCCGGGAGCTTCGATTGGACACGACGTCGCGTTGGCCCTGCTGCGGCCCGGCCGCGCTGTGTAGCTTGACATTAACGCGGACGTATGCCGTACGGCAGTTTGACGTCGATTATGTCGAGCTACACAGCGCGGCCGGCCCGCAGCTGGGCAAATGCGACCGCGTCGCCGAGATGGCCTCACGAGCATCAGAACCTGCTGTACTTCACGGTGTCGGTGGGACGGCCGCAGGCTCAGGCGCTCCTGCTGCGCATCGACGCGATCGAGAAGCGCGCCGCCTCGGGCACCTTTACAATGCTGGTGGCGGACGAGCTGACCCTGGCCTGCCTGGCCCAGAGGCGCTATCCGCACATCACGGTGATACCGGACACGGAGGTCTTCTCTGATCTTACGACGGGGAAGGCGGTCTTCGAGAATGGCATCGGTGTGTACAAGGAGCTGGCCAAAGAATACAACAACTTCAAGCTCCAGGAGATGTATGCTGTGGCATCAAGCCTGCTGATCTTCGTGGCCTTTGCGGCCCTTCGCCAGCGGTCACAGCACCTGGTCTACTTCAACACCGGGGTCAAGCTTGGGTCCGCGAGCAATGAGGTCCTGTTGGAGGTGGCGCAGGGCCGCCCCTTAAAGGTCGCTGTGAGAGCCGGCAGGGAGCAGTTCGCCAGACCCCGCGATCTGGTCGGTGGGGACCCGACCTTGTCCCTGACCAGGTACCGGTTCACGCCCGACCTGATCTACATGGCGGGAGGAGACGCGGATGCGAGCGGTCTGTCGGACGTCTTGCTGATGAGCAAGCAACAACTGAAGACGATCGATCGATTCCGGACTATCACCGTGACGCCGGTCGGTGACGCCGGCCACGGGCATCCCGAGACAATTGAAGTAGCCGTGCGGACGGCCATGCACGAGTATACAATGTTTGAGCTCAGCGAGGAGGCGCAGGGTGAGATGTACATCTCCATGTGCCCTACCCTTCTGAGCCGCACGATGCTCAAGCGGAAGTACGCAGAGGCC
Source organism: Poromitra crassiceps (assembly GCF_964638095.1). Lineage (NCBI taxonomy): Eukaryota > Metazoa > Chordata > Actinopteri > Beryciformes > Melamphaidae > Poromitra > Poromitra crassiceps. The sequence goes on from NW_028152258.1 coordinate 1,368,608, forward strand.
GTCGGGCTCAACAACTTGGAGGCAACGCTGGAGGCCATCTGCAGACTCTCGGGCAGAAAGCACAGCGAGTCCGCGACAGTGAAAACGGGGACAGTGACCCTGTCCGGGTCTCAGAGAGACATCGACAAATTCATCCGCCAGACCGTCCTGGACCCAGCCTCGGTCGGCGCTCTGTGGTGGGGTAGCTCACCGGCATAGGAAGCGTACACCTGACGATACCGGGGGAGGCTTGCGGCTCTACGCCGCTCATACTCGGCTCTGTCCTGTGTGACTGTACTCTATGACCGGTAGTAATAAACAATGAACCTGAAAACAACCACCTGTGTGTCCGTGTGCGTGTTTGTGTTTGTTCTAATGGGGTTGGGGGGCACAGACAGATAGACAGAGGTAAACGCAATTCCCACAGAGAGGCAATCTTTATTATAAAGGTTATAAGGATTGGGAAAGCAGAAATTATATACACAGGAGGGTACATCAAAAACTCTAGGAGCATGCCAGGAGGCTGAACTTGTCCCGACTCCTGTGCAGGAGTCGGTCCTGGTGCAGGAGTCGGACCCAGTCCGACTCGGCAACCGTCATCTTAGCCAGTTGGCCCCATCCTCTGTGGTCGAGCAGCTGTTGGCTTGTCATCCTCTGCGTGGGGTCGGGCTGCAGCAGGGCAAAGACGACGTCCTTGATGACCGGGTCCTTCATTACGGTGGGTATCACCTTGTGTGGGGCTAAGACCGAGTCCTTGTGGCCCGGCAGGTCTACCACCTTGCGCACTATTTCGAACATCGCTAGCTCTGCGTCTTCGTTGTTTGAGTTGTTTGTGTTTCTTGGCCTGAAGATCTCCCGGCCCTCGACAGCATCGGCTATCATCGTGCCCAGGCTCCAGTTGTCTATGGCCACCGTGTAGGTCAGGCAGTATCTCCGGAGCTCGGGGGCTCTGTAGTTTAGTGTGACAAGCCCGCCGGTCATGTTGTGGTCGGCCAGCCTGGAAATGCCGAAATCTGATATCTTGACCGTCAGGTCGGTTTCGACGAGCAAATTGCTTGGCGTCAAGTCCCTGTGGATAATACCCAACTTGTGCACGTGAGCCAGACCGCAGGCCACGTCGCGGGAGAACTTGGCTACGAAGCTCTTCGGCACCCTGTTGTCTGTGCGTTGTACTATCATATCACGGATAGTCACCGGCACGTAGTCCATAGTGAAAGCAGACCGCTTGCCGCCGAGGTCCGGGACGCCGGCGACCATGAACGCTTCGTGAAAAGCCATGATGTTGGGGTGGGGGCACACCTTTGAAAGGCAGCACAACTCTCTGGCGAAGTTCAGGTTGAAGGGGGGGGCGGCCGTGTCGAAGGCACTGGAGGTGACGTCGATATAAGTGCACACCTTCAGGGCACGCACCCTTTGCAAGCGACCCTTCTCCACCACCTTGAACACCTTGCCGTAAGTGCCCTCGCCCACCAGGGCGATCTCCTTGTACACGTCAGGAACATTCACCTCCTTGTAATCCATGGCGTAGACCTCAAGAGCTATGCCTCAAGCTCGACACAACCCCAGGGCAGGCACCGATAGAATACATAAAGACACTGGGAAAACGCAGCTCCCTTTTATATCCATTCCCGGCCTTTGTTGTAGGCTGGACCACTGCAATTCGTCAGTGGACGACAGCGTACGGACGTCGACGGGGTGGCACCGCTGCAACAGCTTAAGATGTGTCGCTGTTTGCATTTCGTGTAGATGTTGTACTGTCGTCTGTTTTTCATTTCAATGTTGTGTAAAGTGCTGAACTCAATAAAACACACAAAGACACAGGAGGTCACGTTTGTCATCTGTTTATTCTTCCCCCCCATACAGGCTGGACAGGAACATTGCACTCATGAGGGAGGGTGTGTGTGTGTGCACAAACTCAAGCATACTCTGATAATTCTTGTAGAATAGTGTCATTTTTATTTTTATTTTTATTCTCACAATCGCCACAAACCTCCCGACCGTCACAACGGTCCCAGGCTCAGACGCTGTGGTGTGAACGGAGCTGTATGTTGGGGGCCTTAGTGACAATTTCGTCGTGGCTGTGGCACAAGAGAAGCAGGGCGGAGAGCACGTCATCGCGGGTATACTCGCCGCCGACGGACCTCTTGCCGCCGGTGACGACGGTGCAGCCTCCCCCCTTGTCCGACTCCTTCACGGTGACGAGGGTCATCTCGTCCCTCAGCTTCGCCAGCAGCTCCTTGCCGTGCTCAACGTGCTTGGTGTCAGCCAGTGTCCTCTTGGCCAGCGTCAGCTGGTCGGGCGCCTCGAGCAAGTTGCCCAACAGCCTGTTGGATGTGTTGAGGCCCCGGCTCGAGTTGCGGTACATGTGCACGTCCATGTGCATGTTGGACGTGGCGGCGCCGGCGCCGCAAGGGCGGCCCACGGTGGCCGCGAGACGGACGGCCTTGCTCGTGGCCTCCGCGAGCACGGCCCAGCCGAGGGACATGATCGTGTCGCAGTACCACAGCTTGTCCTTGCGGATGTAGTCGACGCATGCGAGCACCATGTCCACCTTGCCCCTTTTGCTCACGTGCTTACCCAGCATGAACCTGTCGTGCCCGGCCGACCACTTGGCATAGAAGCAAAGACGCAGCCCGGAGCCGTTCAACGCAGTCTGCACGAGGCCCTTCACGTCCTCCAGCGCGTTAACGTAGGTGTTCTGCTCGAAGATCATGATCAGTGGCACCTTCTTCCACTGCACGACCGGCATCAAGACCTGCAGGAGCTTTGCGTGGGCGGTCAGCAGCGAGGCGTACACATGGTTCACTTGGTCGAGGTCCCTGATCTGTAACTCGTCCAGGCTCACGAGCTGGGGAGAGAAAAGAAGACGGAACACGGTGAATGAGGATCGAGCTTGCGCCGGGTCGAACCTTCGTCCATCCGCCCCATCCCCCTCCCTCTCCAGGTCGCTTAAGTTATCGAGTATCGACGCGCGGGCCACAGACATGGCCTGCGCCGAGTGCGTCCGTGCGGCGCTGCACGTGCAGCGACTCGCCGAGACGCCCTGGACTGTGCTCCTGTCGGCGTTCGAGTTCATGATAGCCTACAGCTCCTTCCGGAGGCACTTCAACTTCTACTCAAAAATGGACCAGAACCAGATGATGAAGATGTACAGCACGATTGCGCGCTCGTCGCCAGCTAGGGTGCTGCAGGCCCATATGCTTGCCAAGACCTACTCCCTGCAGCCACCGACCGAGGCCCCAGCGGAGCTGCTGCAGGCGGTGTCGCTGATACTGGACGGCAGCATCTCGCAGCAGGAGGTGTCGCTGATATTGGACTGCGGCGTCTCGCAGCAGCATGTCGCCCGCTACATCCAGGCCCGTCAGCCGAACCGCTGGGCTCTGACAGCCCTGGCGGCCCTGGCCTCGGCCGAGGTGGTGCGCGCAGGCCCCCTCAAGTACCTGGCCCCGCTCAAGGCTTTGCCGCACGCTTCCAGCCACATGGTGCTCATCGTCTCCATGGCCATGACGGCCTGGCTCCGGGAGCTTTCCGATGTCAGCTGCGACTGCGGGTTCTGGGGCCAGGCATGCGCCATGCTGTCATCCGTCGCCCCGGACCTGGAGAGCACGCTGGTCATCCAGCACGAGGCCACCACATGCAGCTACATATGTGCGCTGCTCGGCATCTCCCCACCGCTCGAGTGCGACGAGGTCGCTGCTGAGGCGAGCGTCCGGGACCCAGTGGACTACAGGAACCTGTTTCGAGACCTGCTGATAGACAACATGTCATCCCAGCCATAGAAGCCCCGGCCATCCCCAAACCTACACAAACTCACCACAAGCCTGCCGTCAGCCAGCTCGACGGCTGAGCATAGGCCGGCGCCTGACCTGGATCCTCCGCCGAACGTTGGGTCGAAGCACATGTAGGCCGCGGTGACCGATGCGGCGCACATGTCGGCCGTGGACACGTTGTTGTGCATGAACCTGCTTATGACCGCCCGCTCGAACGGCGTGGAGATGTCGGTCTTCAGGTCCGTAGACAGCCCGTCGCCGCTGCCAGTGACTTCGTTTTCGAAGCCTCTGGGCGACACCATGTTCATCAGCTGCTTGAGGTGGTTGTCGACCGAGATGTGCTGCGGGCAGTAGACGCGCAGGCAGCAACACGTCAGGCCCGGTGTCTTGGCATGGAACCGGCACTTGAAACTCTGCGACACGACGTGGTAGGCCTGCTCGCCATTGTCGTCGCGGATATCCGCCACCTTGTTGATCCATGATGAGCTCCCGACGTGGCTGGTGATGTGCACCGACTTTCGTCCCCGGAACGCTATGTTGGGCAGCACGGCCAGGAGAACCTTCATGTTGACGAAGCCCACTTCGTCGACCAGCGTCAGGTCCGGGCTCTGCCCGCGGCTCGCCTGTGAGAGTGAGAGGAGACAGCGGTTAGAGAGAGTGAGAGAGGTGACGCTCGGATGGGGAGCCTCTGTCTCTATATCAGCAAGCTCAATGACATGTCAGAAGCAGATCCAGCGGCAGCAGAGCAGCAGCGACATAGAGAAGCGGCGGCGGCGGAGAGGTAGAGAGAGCAGCAGCGACAGAGAGAAGCGGCGGCGCAGTAGGGAGCGCGGATCGGACGATGCAGGCAAGGAGAGCACGCTGTCACGACGAGTCTCGTGCCTTTCCCCGCAACATACATTACCACAAAGATTTCTTGGACGGGCCCGGATGGGTAAACTTGTGCCTGAAGGCCAAGTGCACCTTTGTACACCACGGCGACGCGTACGTGTGCCAGGAGCACTACTCCCTGCACCGGTGCTCGCCGAGCTCGTGCAGGATGACGGCCTTGATGGCCTCCGAGCCGTTAGGTTCCGACGGCTGCCCGGTTATGGCCCTCCTGACGTTCCAAAAGCCAGAGGCTGAGTTCCGCGGGCCCGACTACGTTTCCGGCAAGCTGGGCGCCGAGCCGGGCTACAGCTGCCGGGAGGACATGGGCCTCGGCGACCGCAAGAGGACAGCCTCGGTCGAGATCCTGGCCGAGACCAGGGAAAAGCTGCTCAAGGCCAGCGTGCCCATCCTGGTCGCGCTCTACTCGACGCTCGTCACGAGCAAATTCAAAGAGCACTACGCGGCCAGCCACAACAAGACGTCGGGGAGGGATCACTCGTGGATCTCCTTCGTATCCAAGAGGAACAAGGCAATGGTCCTCCAGGGCTACGCCACATGCCCCCAGAAGCCGACCCTCAGAGCTGCTGTGAGGGACGCGACACTCCGTGCACTCACAGGCTTCGCACACATCTTCAGAGCCCCCGTGGCATCGCGCTTCGTAAATAGTTTCATATTAAGTTATGGCGCGACGCAGGCCAAGCGCAAGCCCTGCCCCGACCTGGTCACGATGGTCGTGATGCTGGCCCTCTGCCTCCACCCCTACATCAAGCACAGGCCCAGATATAAGAGTTTGGCGCAAAAGAACCTAGCGATACTCTTCTTCGACAAGGACCTCGCACCGCACAAGCACTGGTCCAACCTGTCCAAGCTCATCTGCCGCGCCGCCGAGGAGATCGTATCCCTCTTCCATAAGGCCGAGGGCGGCAGCGGGTTCGTGCTGCCAGCGGTCGTCACCGCCAGTGTGGACGACATGCTCAAGAAGCACGAGCAGGACCCGCGGCTCCGGCCCTCGACGGAGGCCCAGTCGACGAGGAAGCTGGTGGCCTGCCACGGTGATGCCGCGGGCTTCAGCGAGCGGCTCGGGTCACGGAGGCCAAGCAAGGTGATGAAGACGGAGGAAGTCGGAACGGTCGGAGGCACTTCGCCCTCCGGCTCACAGTCCCGCGATGGAACCCAGTCACTGTAACCAAGTCGTTCTCCGGTCGAGACACTGCCGCGGGTGGGAGACATGACATACGCGGCCGTCAAAGCGAGCCGGCTGCCCAACTACTTCCGCATCACCGACGAGCACTTTGCGAAGCCTGAGGAGGAGGAGGAGGAGGACCTCTGCGTGTCTAGCGATGATGACCCGTTCGGAGAGCTCGGCTGCAACGCAACTCGGGGCGGCGAGGGCTGCAGGACAGACGATTGCGGACCCTTGGCGATGGCTCGTTGTCCAGTAGCCAGCGGTTCGACCTGGGTTTCGTCGAAGACGACTTACACGGCTGGATAAAGCCCGGCACTGTGCCTCTCCGGCTCGGGGGTGGTCCTGGGGTGGTGTTCGAGGTCTGAGGCACACAGGAGTTTGTCAGTATCACCGAGCTCGCTGTCTCCGGTCGGCTGTATTGTGCTTTTGATATATTTTGCAATAAAGAGGAAAACACAACTTTGACTTTGTCGATTGTAGTTTATTATTGTTATTCATCACAGGTAGAATGAACTCACTTACACACAGATGTAGAGCTCACTAGAGGAATGTTGCGTTCCTTGATTGTGCTCTAAGCTCAGGGGAGGCTGGGGTACAATCTGGTACAATGCATCTCTTCCCCTATGGAGATTCATGTTTTTTTGAGGGGGGTTGTGTCTGTGTAACATATATATATATATATATATATATATATATATATATATATATATATATATATATTTGCAATAAAGAGGAAAACACAACTTTGACTGTCGATTGTAGTTTATTATTTTTATTCATCTGATATACAAGTCGTGTTGAATTGATCTCAACCCACACAGAGTACTGCACACACACACATTACTTTGCCAGCCCTTGACACATCAAGCAACTGTCGCAAGTCAAGTCCATCAGGCGTTCTCGTATCTCAACGTTGACAATGTTGCAGACCGGGCACTGGCCGGCAAACAGCTCTCGCACGGCGGCCAGGTCGCTAAAATCTGTCCCCGTCCGCTTCAGTAATTCAGCCAGGCCCTTTGCAGGCAAAGCCCTGCCGCAGAGTACCCAATTAGCCCCTCGGCAGGCCGTGTCTACGGCGATCTCGGAAGCCACTATGGCACACTTCCAAGCAGGGATGAGGCCGACCCCCATGTGCAGCTGTACCGTGAGCAGGATGGACCAGGCTCTCCTGATCACCAGCTTGCTGAAATTGACCAGGTCCAGCTCATCGTCCTCGCAGCATGCCACGTGCGTGCGTGCCAGCCAGAGGATGAGGTAGTAGCACACTAGGTCGACGATGGTGTCGGGATATGGGCTCCGGAGGTTGGTAACTCGGAGCGTGAGGGCCGTTTCAGTTTCGCAGACCGTGTCGACCGAGACCACCTGGTCATGATGGAGTCGACACGAGGTTTTGTTCGATGCCCTGGTTGGCCAAAACAGGGCTGACTGTATCAATTCATTACATTTCTCCATAGGGACCGGCATGCCGGTGTAGTCCTTGAATGCCATGAGCAGCGAGGCAACCTTGACCGCGATGAACTTCTCGTTCTGCCCGCTCAGGATCGAGTCTATGGCGGCCTTGTCAAAGTGGTAGTTCCTGTCCATGAAGTTGACGAGCTTAAATGCTCTCTTGCGGCTATAACCTTTGCCAAGTATGTCCATGAACCAGGCCACAGTGCTCAGTCGACAGTCTGCGAGCTGCTGGAGCCGCTCAGGTGCCACGCCTGACAGGTCGGGATGCTGTAGCGACATCTCGTACTCCAGGTTGGGGCGTAGGGCCTTCAAGACGCTGGCGATGGTCTGGCGGCTGCTGCCGTACTGAATGATGTCCAGGCTGCGCTCGGACCAGTCCTCGTTCTCCTCCATGATCAATGTCAAGGGCTTATGGCTACACTTCCTCTCTCTCCTTCGGCTACACTCCCTCCGTTTGAGCTTAATTCGGCTCCGCTGACTACCTGTCTTCCAGAGAAGAGTTCTCCTGCTAATACCAGACATCTGGAAAGGAGCTGCACTAGATATGCCACTAGAATATGCCCTGGAACACTGGAAGCGCTCTTATATGCATGCTTACCCTGCCCCTGATAAGGCCTCATCAGAACTTTGATTTTAATGTTGCTCGAGTCAAGTCACAAGGACACCAGAGTGTTGCACAAAGTGTATCATTGTATTGGGTAATCGAGGTCTACACAGAGACAGGGGGTGGGGGTAAGACACAGACAGGTCAGGCTTCCTCCACGGATCACTTCAGGCGGGCAGGGGGGTGAGGGCGCTCGATCGCCTTGCAGCTGTCGAGGCAGCAGCTCACAGAACAGCCATACCCGTCAGGCGGGTTGCTCAAGGGCTTCATACCCGCCCAAGGCAAGGTGTCGCCCAGGAGGTTGCTGATGCAGTCCTTCATCTTCATGAGCTCGCTGTACTCTTTGTCTGTCATCTGGGTGGTGATGGCGTCAATGACCCGTTGAGCCAGGCAGTTATTGGGTGCTTTAAACTTAGCCACATTGAACATTCTCAGCCAGCTGCCGATATTGTCATGCGGTGCCCTCTCGAAGATGCACGCCAGGCCGTCGACGATGCACTCGACCAGAACCCGGAAGGGGAGTTTGGTCCCTTTGGCGTGGTGCTCCAAGTGATGGTTGTTTGCGCGGTAGTGCTCAGGGAAGCCCATCTCTGCCAGGTGTTGGCTCAAGTACTCAACATCCTTATCGTCCTTCAGGCATGGGTTTTTGTCAGCGTCAGCCGAGTTCCCTTTGATGTTAGCCCTCTCCATGAAGATGGCCATGATGCCCGAGTAGGCAGAAGCCTCTACTGGCCCTGTCTTGCTCAGGTCGTGGGTCAGCAGATTGCGATAGTAGTGGCGGTCGCTTAAGAGGTCGACCGACCCTCTTTCGTATGCCTTGACATACTTGCCGACGAGGGTCCCGATCACGGCCACGTACATTTTGTGCGTCATCAGGGAACAAAGGTGCTGGCGTATCGGGAGCCCGTCGACCAGCGCATCCTCGCAATCAGCGTTCCACTTCTGGTTCAGGGCAGCCCTGGTGAGAACGTCCGCCAGGATCGTGGTCTGGTGCTTGGTCTCGATGCCAGGCTTCTGAGGTATTTTCTCACATAGCCTTTTGGCCTGGGCGGGCTTGTAGGTGTGACCTTCTATTGCGAGGGGGTCCTTATTTCGCTGAGTCTTGCGTGAAGTCATGGTGCTGCGGAGGGCAAGACGCTCAGCTGTGGCGCACTGAGCTAAGCCCGGCGTGTCTGAACACACATTAGTATGACAATAGCCACTAGGATCCCCAAGCCAACGGCCAGCACTATCCACCCAGAGACAGCCGAGCAGCGGTGCACCACGTACTCCTCGTTCTTGCTGCCGACGCGAGCGTGGAGCTGGCACTCGTACCGTTCCGTTTTGCTGTCGGAGCACGGGTCCTCCGCGACACTCAGGGCGAAGTTTGGGCCGGCGGTGAACACCGTCGACACGTTTGGGCTGCGACGTGCGCCTCCGTTAACCAAATCCATCCTGAGCAGGTACATCTTGCGACCGTCTCTCACACGGTACCAAGTCAGGAACCTGAAAGAGCTCACGTCGCTCGCCGGGCACTTGAGCTCGAACGTAGGGAGCGAAGAGGCCGTCGGAGTACCGGCCGTATGACCTTGCGTAGTCCGGGGTTTGGCGGAGCTGGAGGTAACCGTCGCATTCGCTATCGTCTCTGTCGTGTTTCTCCAGGTTGTATTGAGGGAGCTCGGGGTCGGGACAGACAGTGCTGCGGCACCTCGGAAGAGGCACAGGATCAGGTAGAGCTCGATTACCATGGTCGTTGGTGTGGCGTGGGCGACTGGGAACCACAAGTGTCTCCGAACAATGCTAATACCCACAGGTCTGGTCCGTGTTTTCATGCCGGTCACAATGGCCGCCGTCTCTTGCGAATCGACAGCTGCGGGCCGTGGACGGACCTGAGTGAGACTATCGCCCATATAGCGCCCAAGCACGAGACCAGGGAAAGCGCCAGGGCGCCGATGCTCATCGAGCTGCTGCGGCCCAGCAGGATCTCGCACGTCTGCTTGGAGATGCTACCACCGTCCTTCTCGTTGTCCCTTGCTATCGAGACCATGAGCTTCTCTGCCTTATTCTCCAGCTGTAGCAGCCTGTCGCGTGTACCCGCGCCACGGCTGAGCAGCTTCGAAGCGCGGCCGGCCTGCTTGACGGCCAGCTCCACAGCCTCGGCCAACTCAGGGCCCGAAAGCGAAGTAGGCCTGCGCACGCGACGCGGCCTGAGGCCTCTCACCGGCCTGCGCAGCATGCTCGGCTGCGACCTGAGCTCGTAGTTCCCGGAGTCGGGGTCGTAGCACAGAGGCCCGAAGCAGCGCTCGCCGCACACCACGGGGCACTCGAGGCCCAGCCACAGGTCCTCGTCGGGCTCGCAGCCCTCTGCAGTGGCGTCGGCCTGAACAGGTGCGTTGCATAAGCCCCGTGCGTCGCACCGGGGCTCAGCGTAGTCGGCCTCACCGTCCGTGACCATGGCCCTCTCGAGCCAGCAGGTCCTGTTGCTGGCCCAGATGTCGGTGAACGGCATGTACCAGCGCGACAGCTTGGTGAGCCTGAACCGGGAGCGTCGCACCACGATCACGATGCCCTGGTAGCCGGTGTGGAGCACGTTGAGGAGCGGCGTGTCGGTGAAGGGCTCCGTGTCGCCGTGTAGGCCCGCCTGGCAACCTGTCATGTCGGAGATGACCAGGCCCTGGGAGCAGGTCGCCAGTGTGTGCTGGGCCCCGTGCAGCACGGCCGTAGCCAGGGAGAGTCTCGCCGCCTCCTGGAGCGCCTGACTCCTCCAGGCCTCGATCCGGTAGTGTAGGCCGTTAGCCTTGCGGTGGGCGGAATCTGAGGGGAAGCCAACTGCCTGGCTGCCGGCGAAGTCCACCGTCATGTTCGCAATCATCTGCCGGTAGGGCATCAGCACGTCAACGGTGCCGGCTGGGTGCCGTTTGGCACGCAGTAGGTCGCGGAGTGCCGTCACGTCGCTCTCTAAGGTGTCGTAGCCCTCGTGCAGGTGAGTGTCGGGCAGGGCCTCCATGTCGCTGACGCTGGCCTCCAGCTTGGCCACGGCCCTGTCGAACACTGCCTTGGTACGCCGGAGGATCGCGTCCGTCTCCCTCCATTTGCCTGTATAGCAGAGTGAGTCGCATACTTGACTCTCGGGCACGCCCTTGCACATGCTGGCCGAGCACTCCTCGTGGGGCCCGAACGTCACCTTCCTCCACACAGAGCCCAGCGAGAACACATAGACGACAAGCTCTGACGACGTACGGATCTTCCACCTCCCTGCCGGCAGGATCACTCTGTAGTCACGCGGCGGCTCGGCGGACGGAGGGCTCAAGCCCGACGGCTCGGTTGCAGACAGCACTGCTGCAGCGATGCAGAGGATGAGCAGCAGACCGGGTGGGGAGCCGGGGCGATAGATCATTTGAATTTGTTGTATCCCACCGCTTTGTATCGGTTCCTGTGCACGAAGTACAGCATGAAGGCGGCGGCGGAGTTGATTAATACAGTCATGATGACGGCCGCGATGCAGACACCGCGGACTCTGGCGGCCAAGGTCTCCATGGCGAGTGTTGTCAGGTCGCGGGCTCTCTCGGCGCTTCTGACCGACTCGATCAGCTCCTGCTCAAGGCTGACGATCTCGGAGGCGACCAAGTCCAGGCACCGATCGACACGGACAAAGGCCCGATCCGAGACACGCGTGGGGGTGCCTGGTGCCTCTGCACAGTGCATCTCGACCAGGGAGTTGAGGACGTCTCCAGTGGCCCTTTGCGCGTCCATCGCCAGCTGCCGGATGCGGGCCGCGGCAGGATCGTCGCCGTCGTCGGTGAAGAATGGCTGATGCATGCACGGCAGTCTGGGCTCGACTGAGCCGAGGGTAAAGGTCTTTAAGTTGCACGGCACCCTGATGCGGCGGGCGCCGTGGTACACCTCGAAGGTGACGGTGACATTGCCGTTCGACGCCTCTAGGGCGACTGGGACTCCGAGCCCTCCCTGGGGCCAGGATTCTGCGTAGTCGGCCAGGGCCGAGCACACCGGAGAGCCCTTGAGGCAGGCGTCGGCCTGCGATAGCAGGACATGGCGCTCGAGCGTCTCGGCCACCTGACCGAGGCCGGCGCTCCAGTCGTTGTGCGAGGACACGGGCGGGACGCCTTGGGGGTCGTCGATGCCCTGCAGCTCGGGCCCTGTGAGGTCCGACACCCAGCCGTAGAGGGTGGCGGGCCGTGTCGGGTGTTCGAAGGTGAGTGTCGTAGTGTGCTTGGCGCGGCTCACGTAGCTGTAGCAGACGCTGCCGACTTCGACCTCGCCGGGCCACAGCCTGGCATCATCCGTTCCCAGCACGGTGTTCAGTGCGGGGAACCGGAGGCTCCTTCGGGAGCCCTTGACCTGCGGTACGAACACCGAGATGCTCTGGCCGTCGCGGCTCACAAACACCAGGGGTCTGTCGTAACGCGTTGCGCACTCGCAGGGCGCCGAGCCCACCGTGTGGAGGGGCACGGTGCACACGCCGTAAGGGATCTCGTGCACGACATCTACGGGCTCCGAGACGGCGTTGTCTGCGTACGTCTGTTCGGTGCCCAAGTTCATGTCAGACGCTAAGCCCAGGCGGATCTTGAGCTGGATGCCGGTGACGAGGACGAAGCCCTTCGTCCTGCGTCCGCCGCCCGCGTGCTGGAAGAATATGCCAGCGTTGAGCCTGTAGACAGAGTCGACTTTGGTGAACGGGTAGAGCGCCTCGCCGTCGGCCGAGGTCTCGGTGTAGACGTAGTGGAGCCTGCGATGGCGAGCCTGGTCCAGGACGGTGTCCGACACGATCTTGAACGTCGACTCGCCGGCCGAGCCCGACATGCCGTACGTGTGGTCGAGGTAGCCCAGAGAGTAGCGTCGAACTCCCCACTTGGACATGTCCTGGACGATGAGGTCCAGCTCGGTGTGGGTGTAGACCCGGTCGCCGGGCTCAGACGGTCCATGCCTGTTGAAGACCTCGATCGAGGAGCAGTTGTCCTGACGGTAGCGGCCCGTGGGCATCGTCACTACGATGCCCGCGCGGTTGTTGCTCCGCCGGCACATCTCCTCGAAGAGGATCGCGCCGGTCCGCTCCGGGTAGCGATCGTCCGACGAGACCATGAGTGACAGGCCCACCTTCAAGCCCAGCGTCCAGCGACCCGGCTCGATCCCGCTGCAGCCGGGCGGCAGTGTGATGTCCGGGGCGAAGACGCCCACGGTGTTGATGTCGAGGAATAGACCGTGGTCGGCCACCACCGTGCTCAGCTGTTCCAGCGAGAGCTCACTCCTGGCGCTCTCGCTCATCACGTCATGGCTGTCGTTGCGCGTGAGTGCTAAGTCGTAGCTGCTGAGCATGACCTCGGCCAGGTCGCGGGCCTGCACGGCCGGTATGATCTCCAGCTCCGAGCCGTACATGGACTGCAGCGCTGCAAAGTCCTCCATCGACACCGCTTCGATGGCCACCTCGACCACGGCCACGGCGAAATGCGAGTTGTCGCCGTTGCCCTGATGGCTCAGCTCTAGCATCCAGTCGAAGACCGAGGCGATCTGCCCCTGCGTAGGCCCGGCGTCAAAGCTGATTTTAATTCCGAGCCGGGCCGGCCACTTCTGCTCTATTACGGTGGCTATGGTGCTCATAGCGTCCGCGGAGATGTACAGGGCGCCAGGGGAGCGTTCGGGCTGCGAACGCTTCCCTGACACACGACGGAGAGAGTCCTTTGCGACGGCCCCTGTCTCGTCGGTGAAGACGCGCACCTCGATGAGGGCCGTGTCGCAGTGCTGCACGTCAAAAGGTGCCGCGGGGCTTGTCCGCGGGGGGCCGTCAGGCATGCTGAACACGTACTCGGTGATCAGGCAGAAGCGCTCGGTGCTCGGCGAGGTGGAACCGTACAGGCTCCTGCCGGCTCGCATGGCAGCAGGATCGGGGGTTTCTCGGGACACCGTCAGAGTCCAGCCGGGCTGGGGGGTCAGGAAGTTGGCCTCGCTCAGGCAAGCCGGCGAGCAGGGCCCCAGTGGGCTGATGTAGTCGGCGATGGCCTGGGCGCAGTCGCACTGGGCGCTCTTTTTGGGCTTCCACTGGCAGTTGACATCGATCGTCCTGGACAGGACCCATCGCTCCGCGGAGGTTTGGCTTCCAAGCAGGACGCTCACGTTGAAGCTGCGGTATCTGAAGCAGGTGAAGTCCCTGATCCTCAGCGAGAGGTTGAGCAGGTTGTGAACGTAGCCTTGGTGCACCGCGAACCACCACCCATCGGTCAGGGAGTGTATGGAACCGGCCGTGGGCCGGAGGACGTTCCGGTTGGCTTTGATCAGGGTAACTTTGGCACCATCGGAGCCTGTCGCAGTCCACGCCAGGATCCTGCCCACGCCGTCGTTCAGCAGGCCCGCCAGCCCAATCAAGTAGGCCGGCACGACGAGTATCTTAGTGTCACGGGTCCACCACGGACTCGGCAGGTCTACCGTGATACCGAACATGGGCTCGGGGTGCCTGAGCACAGGCTCGATCACGTTACGATACAAGTCGGTGGCAGAGGCCGACAATTTCAACCCGCTCAGGCTGATGTACAGCTGTTGAGCGCTGCGAAATACCTGCTCGTAGCTGTGCCGAAACAGGCTCGGCATGCCCTGGGAATCACACAGTTTCGTCACGGCCGCCTCGGGTAGGGCTCGCAGCCACCGGCGGGCTAGGTCGTCCATGACGAGCATCTCATCGCTGTCCGGCATTGGCGCGATGACGCTTGAGTCGGTAGTGTGCGGCTCCCGGGGCGAGCCGCACACTGTGTCGTGCCACCTATTGCCCAGGATCATCACCGCCTGGCTGCCAGAGCAGTTCTTGTGCAGCTCACAGATCTCTCGGTTGTTGCGGGTCGCGACGTGGTAGCCACTGGGGCAGACGTCGTGGCAGGTGCCGTAGTGTCCGGTGCGGCTCCCTCTGGGCTGACCCAGAGGGCAACGGTACCTACACTTGTGCACGCCGCCCTGCCACGAGTACAAGTAGCTGGCCCCACCGCATACGCGGGCGGCCAGTTGAACCAGGCCTTCGCACACCGTGTCGTGCAGCTCATTGCCCGGGATCACCACAACCTGGCCAACAGAGCACTTCTTGTGCGGCTCACAGATCTTTCGGTTGTTGCGGGTGGCGATGTGGTAGCCACTGGAGCAGTAGAAGAGGCAGACGCCTTGGTGGATTGAATGCAATGTAGCGAGCAGCACTGGCACCAGCAGTCGTGCGAGGCCCATGCTGTTCACTCAAGTGCACCAAGGTGTTAACGTCCGTCCCGTGCCCCGACACTGTTAATTCAGAACGCTTGAAAACTCTGATGACCAACGACCCCGATGGACGACGGAGTAGCCGAGGCGGCAGAGCGGATCGGGACGGACGACGACCCCGAGGCGCCCGTGCCGGTCGGCCTCGTCGGCGGCGTGGCCGACAGAGCACTCCTTTTGCGGCTAACAGACCTCTGGGCTGTCGCGGGTGGCGGCGGCACGAGTATGTCCGCCGGGGCAGACGTAAAAGCAGACGCCCTGGTATGTGTCGGCCAGGCCGCCGAAGAGGCCGACCGGCACGGGCACCTCGGGGTCGTCGTCCGTCCCGATCCGCTCTGCCGCCTCGCCTACCCCAAGGCGCCCGTGCTGTTCAGCCTCTTCGACGGCACAGGCAGCATCTGCAAGCCCTTCCTGGCTGACGGCTGGACGGTCAGGAGGCTTGATATCGACGGGAAGCACGGCGCCGACATAGTCGAGAACATCCTAGACTGGAACCCCGAGGTGTCGTGGTCGGGTCGCTGGCCGGACTTTATCTTCGCCGGGCCCGAGTGCAAGAACTACAGCATCGCCAGGACCACAGCCAAGGCGCCGAGGGACCTGAAGTACGCCGACTCGCTGGTGGACAAGACGCTTGATATTATACACTTCTTCCACGACAGGAACCCTAGGCTCCTGTTCGGTTTTGAGAACCCCGCAACAAGCTTTGTGTGGAGCCGATGGGTCTCGGCCCGACTGTACGCCGACGTCTCCAACCACTTCCTTACTCTGTTATCCCAGTCCGCCGCTGCTCAGGCTGCCAAGTCACTGAAAAGGAAGACAGCTAGGGACGGAGTGGACGACGACGGCCCTGCCGGCAAGAAGATCAAGCAGGACCAAGACAGTGACGACGAGCACCCGGGCGAGAAGATCGAGGAAGAAGACGGGGTCGTGAGCCCCACTGACTCCAAGGAGGACGAGACCGAGTATAGCTCTGCGTATCACGGGCCTCCTGAGGCGAAGGTGGATATCAAAGTTGATATCAAGACCAAGAAGGCTGAGAAGCTCCTGGCAAGCTATGCGCCTCCCCAGGCAATGGTCCGCATCAAGGCGGAGAAGGCTGAGAAGCCTGTGAGCTCGGAGTGTCCAGAGACCAAGACAGAGGAGAAGATCGGAATCTGCGCAACTGGCACCGAGGCGCCTGAGAAGGCTAGGAAGGACGAGCGCGATAGGAGACGACGCGCGCGCAAGGCGTCGCAGGCTGACGAGAACGTGGTCGTGCTCGACTACTGCCAGTACGGTGCCCCGTACAGAAAGCGGACGAGGATCATGACTAATTGCCCATTTGAGGGGCTGCTGTGCAACCGCTTGACATGCGAGTCGGTGAAGAACGGCAGGCACCTCAAGACGGCCCAGCGGGGCTCTGGCAAGTGTGCCAATGGGCAGAGGATGAAGGACGACGCCGTCTCCCTCGACACGCTCTATGCTTACCCGGACCGGCTAGTTCGTGCCATCTTCGAACGCGTCAGGGCCAGAATGGCTGAGCCCAGGGAAACAAAGAGGCTAGGGGCTCGCTCCCTCCAGCCCTCCATGCCAATTTTAACTCACTAGCATGTTGAGGTATCCTAGCAGGCATAAAATCCGTCATCAAGATTCAAGATTTTTATTGTCACTCCGTAGTACAAGTATCACGTGTGAAATTCTTGTAGAAACTTTGTGAGGGGGAGGCGGGAGCACCGATATATTAGGGCAAAGCAGAGAGGGTCTCAGTTCAGAAGGAGACGGAGGCATCATCTAGGCCTACTTTAGTTTATCGTTGGTCGCTTGCACACTCTGGTCCTGGCTCACTGTTTTCATTGTTGCTGTGGCACGAGAGCAGGAGCGAGCCCATACTTCTGCGCTGTCTTCACCCACGGCTGGACGTCGCAGGACGACACCTACAAGATGGCCGGCCCGGTGGCGGAGGACGCAATGCTTGCCGTCCTGTTGTTCGTCGGATGTCAGTATAAGCCGGGAGAAGGAGATGGGATTCGTGTATACGATCCCCGCGCCGACCTCTGGTTTTATTTACCAAACGGTGAACTTGGGCCTGAGCAATGTTCCAGCGTCGCCGCTTTCCTAAATGACGCGGTGTACTGTGTTGGCGGCTACACGATAGATGAGACAGGTTTGTCCCGCACTCTCAGCAGCGTGTGGAAGTTTGACCTCCTTACCCGTTCTTGGCACGATGCGGCAGCCATGCATCATCCTCGCGATGGGCACAGCGTGGCAGTACTGAATGGCAGTATCTATGCCATGGGAGGCTACGGGTACGACAGACGCTTCACGCACGACAGTGTCGAACGCTATGATCCTCAGACCGACAAGTGGACTCTGCTCCAACCTATGAACGGGAACAGATCGGACGCCAGCGCCACAGTACTGAACAACAAAGTGTACATCTGCGGTGGTGTAGGTTGGATACCTCCACTACATAATAGTAAGCCGAAGCCTGAGCACCTGGCCACAGCCGAGTGCTACGACCCAGACACCGACCGGTGGACAAAGATCGCCAGCATGAGCAGCGAGCGTGCCGAATTGGGCATCATTGCCTACAGACAGCGCGTCTATGCCGTGGGCGGCAAGACGCGCAGATCTGGAACACTGCGCAGCGCCGAGGCCTACGACCCGCTAACCGGCGCGTGGAGCGCCGTGCCCAAGATGCGGGATTCACGCAGCGGCTTCGGCATAGGGGTGGTGGACGACCAGTTGTTCGTATGCGGAGGAGAATGCCCCAACAGCTCCAACGTGGAGCGCTACGACGGGAGCACCAAACAGTGGCACCAAGCCTGCGGGATGGGGGCCATAAGCATAGATATCAGCTGCTGCGTGTGTCCGGAGCATGCTCTACGAATGGACCCTTGTCTAAAGCTTCTCTCTCATAACCATAGATTGTTATAGTCCATTTCCTGACTTTTATCTCTCTGGCTCTATCCTTAGTGCCTGCAGTGAGATTAAATATGTGGGCCACATCATCTCGAATGACCTCTCTGATGACAAGGATATATTTAGACAGCGTCGGATGCTGTATGCACGAGGAAACATGCTGTGTAGAAAATTTAGCATGTGCTCAGTACCGGTGAAGATCTCACTTTTTAAATCCTTCTGTACACCCCTGTACACCGCCCACCTGTGGTGCCGCTACAAGCAGGCCAGTATCAGACGATTGACAGTGGCATACAATGACTGTATGAGGCTGCTTCTGAGAGCTCCAAGAAGCTCCAGTGCAAGCCAAATGTTTGTCAGTGTTGGGGTTCCCACCTGCTCTGCTGTGCTACGCAATCTTATGTATAAATTCATGTGTAGGGTATCTGAGTCAGTAAATGACATCATTAATGTCATCACTAACACGATACGTAGTTCTGTCAGGTTCTCCTCCAGACTGTGGAACCATTGGCGAACTTGTCTGTATGTTCGAAACTGAATATGGTGGAACTCTTTTTATTGTATATTTCTTTCTATATTATTATTCTTTTTATCTATTGTGTTGTTGTTCTGTACTGTGATATGGATTCCCCTGAGTCTGCAATAAAGAATCAATCAATCAATCAATCAATCAATCATAGGTCCCGCACAGAATCGTGGAGTAACGAGTCTGTTTAAATAAATAATTGCAAGTACGTTACGTTGCTGATGAAGTAATTCGTTACAGTACTCGTTACCGCAAAAAGTAACTTAGTTACTGTAACGCTTTACTTTAATAACGCATTAGTCCCAACACTGTCTATTGCTGACAAAAATGTGTTAATGTAATGTGGAAACTGACTCAAATTCGAAAGAGAAACTTGCCTGTAAGCAAAACCTGCCGGGTGATATCCGGCTATAAACAATGGTCTACAAAAATTATCAGAGTATGTGTTTTTATTTCATTCTTCACAACATTTCAGGTTATGACAGAAGCTTTAGACAGGTTATGACAGAGAAGCTTTAGACGAGGGTCCATTCATAGAGCAAGCTTACACACACAGCAGCTGATATCAAAGCTTAGGACCCCCATCCCGCAGGCTTCGTGCCACTCTCTGGTGCTCCCGTCGTAGCGCTCCACCTTGGTGATGTTGGGGCATTCTCCTCCGCATACGAACAACTGGTCGTCCACCACCTCGATGCCGAAGCCGCTGCGTGAATCCCGCATCTTGGGCACGTCGCTCCAAGTGCCGGTTAGCGGGTCGTAGGCCTCTGCGCTGCGCAGACTTCCAGCCGAATTGTAGCCGCCCACTGCATAGACGCGCTGTCTGTAGGCGATGACGCCCAAGCCGGCACGCTTGACGCTCATGCAGGCGATCTCCGTCCACCGGTCGGTGTCTGGGTCGTAGCACTCGGCTGTGGCCAGGTGCTCAGGCTTCGGCTTACTATTATGTAGTGGAGGTATCCAACCTACACCACCGCAGATGTACACTTTGTTGTTCAGTACTGTGGCGCTGGCGTTCCACCTTTTCCCGTTCATAGGTGAGAGCAGAGTCCACTTGTCGGTCTGAGGATCAAAGCGTTCGACACTGTCGTGCCTGAAGCGTCGATTGAAGGAATTGTTCTCCCAGCCTCCCATGGCATAGATACTGCCATTCAGTACTGCCACGCTGTGCCCATCGCGAGGATGATGCATGGCTGCCACATCGTACCAAGAACGGGTAAGGAGGTTGAACTTCCGCACGCTGCTGACAGTGCGGTACCAACCACTCTCATCTTTCGTGTAGCCGCCAACACAGTAGACCGCGTCATTTAGGAAGGCGGCAGCGGTGACACATTGCTCAGGCCCAAGTTCACCGTTTGGTAAATCAAACCAGAGGTCGGCGCGGGGATCGTATACCCGAATCCTATCTCTTTCTCCTGGCTTAAACTGTCGTCCGACGAACAACAGGACGGCACGCCGATATCGCATCCTCCGACACGGTGCCGGACATCTACGTAGATGTCGTCCTGCGACGTCCAGCCGTGGGTGAAGACAGCGCGAAAGTATGGGCTTGCTCCTGCTCTCGCGCCACAGCAACAATGAAAACAATGAGCCAGGACCAAACTGTTGAAGCGACCAACGTTAAACTAAAGTAGGCCTAGATGATGCCTCCGTCTCCTTCTGAACTGAGACCCTCTCTGCTCTGCCCTAATATAGCGGTGCTCCCGCCTCCCGCTGACAAAGATTCTACCCTGTGCCAAAATCCTCTCCCCCGACGAAACATAATTCAGATATATGGTGTTTAGGTCACATTTTTATATAATGCTTCCAGGAAACCTCGGTCTCTTGTGTGTGCTGCATTAACAATATGGGTTCGGTGGGCAACTGACCAATGACAAAAATAAAAACAATGTTCTCTAAGAATGATGAGAGTATGCGTTTTTATTTCATTTTTCACAACATTTCACAGGTTATGACAGAGAAGCTTTAGACCAGGCGGTACATTCGTAGAGCAAGCTCCGGACACACACAGCTGCTGATGTCAAAGGCTCGGACCCCCATCCCGCAGGCTTCGTGCCACTTTTTGGTGCTCCCATCGTAGCGCTCCACCTTAGAGCCATCGCCGAGTGATCCTCCGCATACGAACAACTGGTCGCCCACCACCTCGATGCCGAAGCTGCTGCGTGGACGCCGCATGTCGGGCACGGCGCTCCACTTGTCGGTTAGCGGGTCGTAGGCCTCGGCGCTGCGCATTTTGATTTTGGCACTGCCGCCGCCCACTGCGTAGACGCCCTGTCTGTAGGCGATGACGCCCAAGTGGGCACGCGCGCTGCTCATGCTGGCGATCTTCGTCCACCGGTCGGTGTCTGGGTCGTAGCACTCGGCCGTGTCCAGGTACTCCCATGTCCCATCATCTAATACACCACCGCAGATGTACACTTTGTTGTTCAGTACTGTGGCGCTGGCGTCCGTCCTTTTCCCGTTCATAGGTGAGAGCAGAGTCCACTTGTCGGTCTGAGGATCATAGCGTTCCACACTGTCGTGCGTGAAGCATCTCTCATACTCGTAGCCTCCCATGGCATAGATACTGCCATCCAGTACTGCCACGCTGTGATTACAGCGAGGATGATGCATGGCTGCCAGATCGCACCAAGTAGACGTATGGAAGTCGTACCTCTGCACTCTGCTGATGCTGCGGTAGTTTTGATCCTCATCGACCGTGTAACCGCCAACACAGTAGACCGCGTCATTTAGGAAAGCGGCGACGCTGGAATATTGATGAGGCCCGAGTTTACCGTTTGGTAAATCAAACCAGAGCTCGGTGCGGGGATCGTATACCCGAATCCTATCTCCTTCATCCAGATCTTTGTGAGAGTCTCCTCCGACGGCCAACAGGACGGCATGCGGCTCCTTCACGTTGTCCTTCACGTTGTCCTCGGTGACCGGGACGGAGCCTGCGTTGGCGTAGTCTAGGAGGGGACGCATCACGTCCTCCGACACGGTGCCGGACATCTACGTAGATGTCGTCCTGCGACGTCCAGCCGTGGGTGAAGACAGCGCGGAAGTATGGGCTCGCTCCTGCTCTCGCGCCACAGCAACAATGAAAACAATGAGCCAAGACCAAACTGTTGAAGCGACCAACGATAAACTAAAGTAGGCCTAGATGATGCCTCCGTCTCCTTCTGAACTGAGACCCTCTCTGCTCTGCCCTAATATAGCGGTGCTCCCGCCTCCCCCTGAGAAAGATTCTACCCTGTGCCTCTGACAAAAATGGTGTAGATTGTTATGTACAGAGTATGCTGTGTGGGCTGGTGCCATACCGGTCGAGTTCGTGCTCGAGCTGCAGTTCGAGTGCCCTTCTCGCACGAGCGGTCGAGGTCGTGATCGAGCTGCAGCTGGCCTGCCTTTCTCGCATGAGCGGTCAAGTTCGTGCTGCAGCTCGAGTGCCGGTCTCGCACAAGCGGTGGAGCTTGTGCTCGAGTGCAGGTCCCGTTCTCGCATGAGTGGTCGAGTTCGTGCTCGAGCTGCAGCTCGAGCGATGTTCTCGCATGAGCCGTCGAGCTGGTGCTGGAGCTGGAGCTCGAGTGCCCGTCTTGCATGAGCGGTCGAGCTTGTGTTCACGCACGAGCCGTCGAGCGCGTGCTCAAGCTGCAGCGCGAGTGCCGTTGTCGCACGACCGGTCGAGCTGGAGCGCGAGTTCTGTTCTCGCATGTGCGTACTTGCATGAGCGGTCCATCTGGTCCTCGAGTTAGAGACACGGACACCGAGAACTTGCGAACGGTCCCGGGCACGCAAGAGTGTGCTGGTGCCGTTCTCGCATGCAGGGGGGGGGGGACTGTTTTTGAAAACCTAGTGGGCCAGGCAAGCGACGAGAGCAATTGAGGAGGTGGAGACAAGTGTGCCAAGGGTGCAAGGTGTTTGAGGACTGAGGCGCACAGGAGTTTGTCAGTATCACCGAGCTCGCTGTCTCCGGGCGGCTGTATTGTGCTTTTGATATATTTTGCAATAAAGAGGAAAACACAACTTTGACTTTGTCGATTGTAGTTTATTATTGTTATTCATCACAGGTAGAATGAACTCACTTACACACAGATGTAGGGATCACTAGAGGAATGTTGCGTTCCTCGACTGTGCTCGTAAGCTCAGGGGAGGCTGGGGTACAATCTGGTACATTGCATCTCTTCCCCTATGGAGATTAATGTCTTTTGGAGGGGGGTTGTGTCTGTGCGTGTGTGTGTGTGTGTGTGTGTGTGTAACATATTCATATATTATATATATATATATATATATTTACCAACCCATTCAGTCCAATGAGGGCTCGGCACTAGGAAGGGGGCGGGGGACAAGGGGCTTCTGCTGCAGATAGTCTTGTAAGAGTAACACCCCCCTGCCCGAAGTATCACTTTCTGTCTTTTCCCTTCTGGTGTGAGGCCCTGCAGAAGTAAGAGTTTCCCATCAGAGGAGATTGTGTCCAAAGTCCGAGGTTTCTGTGCTAGTCAAGAGTGTCTGGTCCTCAGAGTATCGAGCAGGAGCTTGCTCTAGCAATGGACCCCTTGTACATGTACAACCTGGTCTAAAGCTTCTCTGTCATAACCCGTGAAATGTAGAATAAAATAAAAACGCATATTCTTATCATTCTTGTAGAATTTTTTGTCATTGGAACCCCGGTGGTCGCAATGCCGCCTTCGGTCTATTGGCGGGTCAGAGTGGACGGCACGGAATTCGACGTCCGCAAGGCCGTCCTCTGCGGCTGCAGCCGATACTTCCGCGCTGTCTTCACCCACGGCTGGACGTCGCAGGACGACGTCTACGAGATGGACGGCCCCGTGTCGGCGAACGCGATGCGTCTCCTCCTAGACTCCGCCGACGCAGGCTCCGTCCCGGTGACCGAGAACAATGCGGAGGAGCTGTTGATATCGGCGGACTACCTCGGCTTCGCCGGGGTCAAACGCTCCTGCTGCGAGTTCCTGGAGGCGCGGCTCCACCCGGTGAACTGCGTCGGCATCTTTACCTTGGCAGACCTATACAACTGTCCGGACCTGAGGAACGAGGCCTTTCTCTTCATCCTGGTGCGCTTTGAGCAGATCGCCGCGGACTCCGAAGAGTTCCTGGGACTCTCTCTCGAGCGGTTGACGGACATCCTCGGACGGGACGATCTGAACGTGAGGCGGGAGAGCGCCGCGTTCGAGGCCGCGCTCCGCTGGGTCGCCCACGCACCCCAGGAGCGCGAAGGTCACATATCCGCGCTGCTGCCCAAGATCCGCCTGGCCCAAATGGCCACAGACTACTTTGTCGACCGGGTGAAGAACAACGGTTTGGTGAAGGACGATGCCGAGTGTGAGGCGATCGTCGCCGAGGCCGAGAGGGTCATGCGTGATGTAAATGCACCGACTCGGCCGCGCCTGCCGCACTCCGTCCTCTTGGCCGTCGGGCATTCCGGGCATTGCGGAAATGGAACTAATGCGATTCGGGTCTATGATCCACGTGACGAGTGCTGGGTCGATCTACCAAGCTCTGAATTTGAGCGTCCCCGGCATCGCAGCGAAGCCGCTTTCCTAAATGGCTTCGTCTACTGTGTTGGTGGCTATCAAGAGTATGACGATGAGGACTTCTACAGCCTCACCACAGTGCTGAAGTTTGACCTCCGTACCCGTACTTGGCACGATGTGGCAGCCATGCATCATCCTCGCTTTTGTCACAGCGTGGCAGTCCTGAATGGCAGTATCTATGCCATGGGAGGCCGCCCGTTCACGAGACGCTTCACGCACGACAGTGTTGAACGCTATGATCCTCAGACCGACACGTGGACTCTGCTCCAACCTATGAACGGGAAGAGGGCGGGCACCAGCGCCACTGTACTGAACAACAAAGTGTACATCTGCGGTGGTGTAAGTGATGATGAGTTCCTGGACACGGCCGAGTGCTACGACCCAGACACCGACCGTTGGACGAAGATCGCCCGCATGAGCGTCGAGCGTGCCGACTTGGGCGTCATCGCATACAGACAGCGCGTCTACGCAGTGGGCGGCCACAATTCGGGCGGACGTCTGCGCAGTGCCGAGGCCTACGACCCGCTAACTGACACGTGGAGCGCCGTGCCCGACATGCGGGAACCACGCAGCAACTTCGGCATCGAGGTGGTGGACGACCAGTTGTTCATATGTGGAGGATGCTTCGACCGCTGCAAGATGGAGCGCTACGACTGGAGCACCAACGAGTGGCACGAAGCCTGCGGGACAAAGTTGCGATGCTTTCAGATCAGCTGCTGTGTGGCACACGGACTGTCCGACATGGCAGAGTACGCCGCGCCTCGCTACACCACAGCACGTCTACGCAGTGGCCGGCAGTTCTATCGGAACTAGAGGAACCTAGAACTAGACGAAGGTTGTTCATGTACAACCTGGTCTAAAGCTTCTCTGTCATAACCTGTGAAATGTTGTGAAGAATAAAATAAGAAATGCATACTCTGATGATTCTTGTAGAACATTGTTTTTATTTTTGTCATTGGTCAGTTGCACACTCTGGTCCTAGTCCGACAATCACCACAGCCCTCCCGACCGCCACAACGGTCCCAGGTCCCCAGTCCCCTCCGGCCCAGCCTCAGACAGCATTCAATCCGTAAGGAATAATTACGTCCTTATAGTACAATGTATCTCTCTCTGGCGCCCCCCGTTGACCGGAAGGCCACCTTTCCGGAATTCCCCTTTCTTGGAGTGCTATATATAGCCGATATAACAATATGTGCCTCTCTGGCGCCCCCCCCGCCCCCCCCCCCCCGCCCCCGCTGGCTGGAATCTCTCTCTCTCTCTCTCTATATATATATAGATCTATCAGATAGTCTTGTAAGAGTAACACCCCCCTGCCCGAAGTATCACTTTCTGTCTTTTCCCTTCTGGTGTGAGGCCCTGCAGAAGTAAGAGTTTCCCATCAGAGGAGATTGTGTCCAAAGTCAGAGGTTTCTGTGCTAGTCAAGAGTGTCTGGTCCTCAGAGTATCGAGCAGGAGCTTGCTCTAGCAATGGACCCCTTGTACATGTACAACCTGGTCTAAAGCTTCTCTGTTATAACCCGTGAAATGTAGAATAAAATAAAAACGCATACTCTTATCATTCTTGTAGAATATTGTTTTTTTTTATTTTTGTCATTGGAACCCCGGTGGTCGCAATGCCGCCTTCGGGCTATTGGCGGATCAGAGTGGACGGCACGGAATTCGATGTCCGCATGGCCGTCCTCTGCGGCTGCAGCCGATACTTCCGCGCTGTCTTCACCCACGGCTGGACGTCGCAGGACGACGTCTACGAGATGGACGGCCCCGTGTCGGCGAACGCGATGCGTCTCCTCCTAGACTCCGCCGACGCAGGCTCCGTCCCGGTGACCGAGAACAATGCGGCGGAGCTGTTGATAGCGGCGGACTACCTCGGCTTCGCCGGGGTCAAACGCTCCTGCTGCGAGTTCCTGGAGGCGCGGCTCCACCCGGTGAACTGCATCGGCATCTTTACCTTGGCAGACCTATACCACTGTCCGGACCTGAGGAACAAGGCCTTTCTCTTCATCCTGCTGCGCTTTGAGCAGATCGCCGCAGACTCCGAAGAGTTCCTGGGACTCTCTCTCGAGCGGTTGACGGACATCCTCGGACGGGACGATCTGAACGTGAGGCGGGAGAGCGCCGCGTTCGAGGCCGCGCTCCGCTGGGTCGCCCACGCACCCCAGGAGCGCGAAGGTCACATATCCGCGCTGCTGCCCAAGATCCGCCTGGCCCAAATGGCCACGGACTACTTCGTCGACCGGGTGAAGAACAACGGTTTGGTGAAGGACGACGCCGAGTGTGAGGCGATCGTCGCCGAGGCCGAGAGGGTCATGCGTGATGTAAATGCTCCGACTCGGCCGCGCCTGCCGCACTCCGTCCTCTTGGCCGTCGGGCATTCCGGGCGTTGCGGAAATGGAACTAATGCGATTCGGGTCTATGATCCACGTGACGAGTGCTGGGTCGATCTACCAAGCTCTGAATTTGAGCGTCCCCGGCATCACAGCGAAGCCGCTTTCCTAAATGGCTTCGTCTACTGTGTTGGTGGCTTTGACGATGAGGACTTCGACAGCCTCACCACAGTGCTGAAGTTTGACCTCCGTACCCGTACTTGGCACGATGTGGCAGCCATGCATCATCCTCGCTTTAGTCACAGCGTGGCAGTACTGAATGGCAGTATCTATGCCATGGGAGGCCGCTGGTTCACAAGACGCTTCACGCACGACAGTGTCGAACGCTATGATCCTCAGACCGACACGTGGACTCTGCTCCAACCTATGAACGGGAAGAGGGCACGCACCAGCGCCACTGTACTGAACAACAAAGTGTACATCTGCGGTGGTGTAAGTGATGATGAGTTCCTGGACACGGCCGAGTGCTACGACCCAGACACCGACCGGTGGACGAAGATCGCCCGCATGAGCGTCAAGCGTGCCGACTTGGGCGTCATCGCATACAGACAGCGCGTCTACGCAGTGGGCGGCGAAAATTCGGGCGGACCTCTGCGCAGTGCCGAGGCCTACGACCCGCTAACCGACACGTGGAGCGCCGTGCCCGACATGCGGGAACCACGCAGCAGCTTCGGCATCGAGGTGGTGGACGACCAGTTGTTCATATGCGGAGGATACTTCGACCGCTGCAAGATTGAGCGCTACGACTGGAGCACCAACGAGTGGCACGAAGCCTGCGGGACAAAGTTTCGATGCTTTCAGATCAGCTGCTGTGTGGCACACGGACTGTCCGACATGGCAGAGTACGCCGCTCCTCGCTACACCACAGCGCGTCTACGCAGTGGCCGGCAGTTCTATCGGAACTAGAGGAACCTAGAACTAGACGAAGGTTGTTCATGTACAACCTGGTCTAAAGCTTCTCTGTCATAACCTGTGAAATGTTGTGAAGAATAAAATAAGAAATGCATACTCTGATGATTCTTGTAGAACATTGTTTTTATTTTTGTCATTGGTCAGTTGCACACTCTGGTCCTAGTCCCACAATCACCACAGCCCTCCCGACCGCCACAACGGTCCCAGGTCCCCAGTCCCCTCCGGCCCAGCCTCAGACAGCATTCAATCCGTAAGGAATAATTACGTCCTTATAGTACAATGTATCTCTCTCTGGCGCCCCCCGTTGATCGGAAGGCCACCTTTCCGGAATTCCCCTTTCTTGGAGTGCTATATATAGCCGATATAACAATCTGTGACCCCCCCCCCCCCCCCGCCCTCGCTGGCCGAAATCTCTCTCTCTCTCTATATATATATATAGATCTATCTACATGTACACCATTAGATCCTTATAGTACTATCTATCTATCCATCCATCCGTCTCTCTCTGGCGCCCCCCGGTAGCGATATTATATATAATATATAACTATTATATATATCATATAACAATCTACACCATTAGATCCTCATAGTGCTATCTATCCGTCGCCCTCTGGCGCCCCCCGGTGGCCGAAATGCGTATTTACATTCCCTCCCCACCCCCACCCCACCCCACCCACATCATGCCACCTTTCCGGAATACCCCTTGGAAGGCTATATATAGCCTCAGCCTATGGGAAGGGGGCGGGGGACAAGGGGCACAGGGGGGAGTGATTCTAAAACGCCCCCCCCCCCCCTCCCCGTGCTCCTGCTCCTGCTGGCCGGAATGCCTATATATATATATATATATATATATATATATATATATATATATATATATATAGATCTATGTACATATATATAGATATATGTACATGTACACCATTAGATCCTTATAGTACTATCTATCTATCTATCCATCCATCCTCCTCTCTCTGGCGCCCCCCGGTGGCGATATTATATATAATATATAACTATTATATATATCATATAACAATCTACACCATTAGATCCTCATACTGCTATCTATCCGTCACCCTCTGGCGCCCCCCGGTGGCCGAAATGCGTATTTACATTCCCCCCCCCACCCCACCCCACCCACATCATGCCACCTTTCCGGAATTCCCCTTTCTTGGAAGGCTATATATAGCCTCAGCCTACATAACAATCTACACCATTAGATCCTCATAGTGCTATCTATCCGTCGCCCTCTGGCACCCCCCGGTGGCCGGAATGCCTATATATATATGTACATATCTACATCTACATCCACATCTACACATATCCTTACAGTGCAATCTATTCCTCGCCCTCTGGCGCCCCCCGGTGGCCAGGATGCGTATCCACCCCCCCCACACACCACACCCCCACACCCCCACCCCACCAACACACAGCCTTACATAACATCCGGAATTCCCCTCCCTCTGCCGCCCCCCGGTGGACGCAACGGCCCCCGGTGGCCGTAAGGAATAAGTACGTCCTTATAGTACAATGTATCTCTCTCTGGCGCCCCCCGGTGGCTGTAAAGAATAAGTACGTCCTTCTAGAAGATTCCAGAAGATTCTATCTCTCTGGTGCCCCCCGGTGGCCTTAAGGAATAATTAAGTCCTTATAGTACAATGTATCTCTCTGGCGCCCCCCGGTGGCCGGGATGCGTATCCACACCCTGAGCCCCCCCACCTCACCCCCACCCCACCCACACACAGCCTTACATAACAGCCGGAATTCCCCTCCCTCTGGCGCCCCCCGGTGGACGCAGGCCATAGAGGGTGCGCGAAACCACCTCTAAAAACGTGGGCGGGGCCCGGCCTGCCTGCGCTGCACGGCCAGCTGGACCTGGAGGGGACGGGGGACAAGGGGCACAGGGGGGAGTGATTCTAAAACGCCCCCCCCCCCCCCCCGCCCCTCCCCGTGCTCCTGCTCCTGCATATGTATATCTCTCTCTCTGGCGGCCCCCGGTGGCGTAAGTTATAAGTACGTCCTTATAGTACAATGTATCTCTCTCTGGCACCCCCGGTGGCCGTAAATAATAAGTACGTCCTTCTAGAAGATTCCAGAAGATTCTATCTCTCTGGTGCCCCCCGGTGGCCGTAAGGAATAATTACGTCCTTATAGTACAATGTATCTCTCTCTGGCGCCCCCCGTTGACCGGAAGGCCACCTTTCCGGAATTCCCCTTTCTTGGAGTGCTATATATAGCCGATATAACAATCTGTGCCTCTCTCAAAAGCTGTTTGCCAACCGCCATAAAACATTAGAAGAAGAAGAAGAGAGAAGAGAGGAGTTGTCAAAATGGAGGTAAGCAAGGTGTGTGGCGTGCTACTTTGCAACATGCTTGCACTTACTTTGCAACGTGCTATGAGTCTTCACGTGAAGTGAAGACGTTATCCGATGCAAAACATCCTCTTCTTTTAATGACACCTAGTTGTTGCATCCAAATTGTTGCATAAAATCCACTTTTCTGTCTTTCAAAAACCGAAAAGCATTTATCTGGAGCACCGCTTCTTCTTCTTCTCTGATCCGAAGCAACCCGGAACAACGACTTCCGGGTTGCTCGAGGTGCTCCAGATAAATGCTTTTCGGTTTTTGAAAGACAGAAAAGTGGATTTTATGCAACAATTTGGATGCAACAACTAGATGTCATTAAAAGAAGAGGATGTTTTGCATCGGATAGCGTCGTCACTTCACGTGAAGACTCAGGTAGGAGCCGGCTTTTAGACCTAGACGTGAAAATGGCACAGTGTAAAATGGGAAATGCGTGACGTTCGCCGGGCTGTTGAGGCTACATTCATATAAGCATTAGACAATCGAATAGCCATCATCTGAGTAATCTGCAGGAAAGATCAACTGATGTTTAATTAATGAAATATTGTGTTGCTTGTGTTTGTTGTTGCTTGCGTTTGTTGAGTAAAACAGAAGATCAGGATATGAAATAACAATTAAATAGTAAACAGGGAACGGGGAACGGGGTATGTTGCCTCTTGTGGGCTTTTCTTATTTCACTGTTTTCTGCCTTCTCCAACCTGGTTTTCTTTATTTTGGATTAGGAGGATGCTCTGCTTAGGGACACCATTGAGGCAGCAAGGTGGTGTGGCACAAAAACATTCAAGGGAAAACTTTCCCTTCCCCAAGTCATCACCATGGACAAGGAAGATCGCTTGAGGGCAGTGGTGGAACTGCGACAGATGTCTGATGGCCTGGATGAAGAGGAGACTGAACTAAGGGAACCGTTCATGTTCCATTTCAGTCTGCAGGAAGATTACGAAGAATTTTGTGTAGAAATTATAGACACAAGGCGAATGCGGGTGTCTGCTGCTTTTGGAATAAAGGAATAGAGTGTACAGAACACTTACTGTTTTTGACACCGACAGGAATAAAGCGTGTTCAAGTGTCAATGGCACAGACATCACTTCAGTCTCTGATCTCCTTAATGTAGCTGGGTTCTGTCCACAACTGACCAATGACAAAAATAAAACCAATGTTCTACAAGAATTATCAGAGTATGCGTTTTTATTTCATTCTTCACAAGATTTCAGGTTATGACAGAGAAGCTTTAGACAAGGTTATGACAGAGAAGCTTTAGACCAGGGTCCATTACGAGAGCAAGGTCCGGACAAACACAGCAGCTGATCTTAAGGCTTTGGATCCCCGTCCCGCAGGCTTCGTGCCACTCTTTGGTGCTCCCGTTGTAGCGCTCCACTTTGGAGCTGTCGGGGGATCCTCCGCATACGAACAACTGGTTGTCCACCACCTCGATGCCGAAGTGACTGCGTGGACCCGGCATGTCGGGCACGGCGCTCCACGTCTCGGTTAGCGGGTCGTAGGCCTCGGCGCTGCGCAGTCGGTCCATAGAACTGCCGCCTACGGCGTAGACGCTCTGTCTGTAGGTGATGACGCCCAAGTGGGCACGCTTGCTGCTCATGCTGGCGATCTCCGTCCACCGGTCGGTGTCTGGGTCGTAGCACTCGGCCGTGTACAGGTAGTCTGTCTGTAGGCGACCATGCCCATGCTGGCGATATACTACACCACCGCAGATGTACACTTTGTTGTTCAGTACTGTGGCGTCGGCGCCCGTCCTCTTCCCATTCATAGGTTGGAGCAGAGTCCACTTGTCGGTCTGAGGATCATAGCGTTCGACACTGTCGTGCGTGAAGCGTCTGTCGTACCCGTAGCCTCCCATGGCATAGATACTGCCATTCAGTACTGCCACGCTGTGCCCATCGCGAGGATGATGCATGGCTGCCGCATCGTGCCAAGTAAGCGTACAGAGGTCGTACCTCAGCACTCTGCTAAGGCTGTGGAAGTCCCCATGCTCGTCGCGCGTGAGGCCGCCAACACAGTAGACCGAGCCATTTAGGAAAGCGGCGGCGCTGGAATATTCCCGAGGCCCGAGTTCACCATTTGGTAAATCAAACCAGAGCTCGGCACGGGGATCGTATACCCGAATCCTATCTCTTTGTTTCAGAGTAAAGTTTCCGATGACGGCGAACAGGACGTCATGCGGATCCTTCACGTTGTCCTCAGTGACCGGGACAGAGCCTGCGTCGGCGTAGTCTAGGCGGGGACGCATCGCGTCCTCCGACACGGGGCCGGACATCTACGTAGATGTCGTCCTGCGACGTCCAGCCGTGGGTGAAGACGGCACGGAGGTATGGGCTCGCTACTGCTCTCGTGCCACAGCAACAATGAAAACAGTGAGCCAGGACCAAACTGTTGAAGCGACCAACGTTAAACTAAAGTAGGCCTAGATGATGCCTCCGTCTCCTTCTGAACTGAGACCCTCTCTGCTCTGCCCTAATATAGCGGTGCTCCCGCCTCCCGCTGACAAAGATTCTACCCTGTGCCAAAATCCTCCAGGACCAGAGTGTGCAAGCGACCAAGAAACCTTTAATACCTCAATCTGACTTAGCTGCACGAATATCAACATGCGTTTATGTGATTAAATATGAACAGATATATAGACATGATATATATTTATATCTATATATAGATATATTTACCAACCCATTCAGTCCAATGAGGGCTCGGCACTACATTTTGCAAGAGGAGTCCCAAGCTTTGACTTTTAAGTGTGTAAGCTTCGAGTTGTGAAAGCACCGGTCAGTCAAAGAACAACACCAACACCAACAACAACATTGCAGGCACATTTAATTCCCAATAAACGTAGTTATTTTTCTTTTATTGAAATCTGTGCAATCTTTTTTATGCTTCGTCTGAGGGGTTTAGAGTTCGTCAGAGGGCTCAGAGTCTGCCGGATCGGCTCTTAGCAGGCTCACACGATAGCCATGCTGTGTGTCCGCGGCCCAGGCCCACTGTCACCATCCGTGTACTGCTCGAGCGCGTCCTCCACGGTGCTCGGGCTGACGGGCACCCTCATCAGGTCGACGTCCCGCGTGACGGCCAGAGTCAGTGCCTGCTTGTCGATGTAAGCAGCGGTGTTTAGGTTGGCGGCTCCGCGCCTGGCTATGATCTCCACTGCAGCCGCCAGCGCGTCGGGCTGGATGCGCCCGCGCAGCGAGCTGAGGAGATATTTCATATTGCCGATCTCGCAGACGACGGCATCGATCTCCCTGTCGTACTTGGTGAGCTCCGCATCGGGCAAGGAGTCGATCAGGGCTCGAGTCCTGGCACGACGGGATGCCTCGCACTGCTTCTCGAGCGCCGCTATGGACTTACAGGTCATGGAGATGGCGATGTCGAGCTCGGCCTCGCTCTTCTTCTCGTAGCGCAGTAGGGACTCGCGTGTACGGCGGTGGATAAATATGGTGGCGAAAAAGTTGGCGCCGCAGAACATGGCGAGAAACGCAAGCTCGGCCAGGCCCCGGGAGATCTTCTCGCCGGGTCCTTGGCGGCGCCAGCCGTGCATCTCAGTGGCAGATGTGGCGCTCTTGTGTGCTGACGTTGATGAGCCTCGAAAGCACCATGCCTGTGATGTTCTTGGCGGCGTCGGCAGCGGTGTACGTGAAGAATCCCGTCCCGCTGATCCTCGGCGCTAGCTCACTCAGGAGGCCTGCGCTGCCGATGTCTCGCTGCTTGAGGGCCTTGTCCGAGGTGACGCCGATGCCATAAGTAGAGCAGAAGGCCACACCGAGGGATGCCTGCAGAAGATTAGGGCACCGCATGCCCTGGGCCCGATCCACTGCGTCCTTGAAGGGGTCACTGTTGAATCCGTCGAGGCGACGATCGAGCTCGGCCACCGGCTCCGCTTCGCAGAATAGCTTGATGGTCGGCCGAGGGCCCGAGCCCGCTCGCCGCTTGTGCCTGTGCAGCTCGCAGACACGATACACGGAGCTGAAGGGCCATAACAGCGTAGGCATGCAGCTGTACGAATGTGTGCCGGCCAGGGGGTCGACCCGGAGCTCTTCGTTCAGGTCCTCGGAGCGACCGCGGATGAACAGGTATGGCCTGCGGTAACCGGCAGAGCCGTCAGACTCGGGGCAGAAGCCGTTGTAGGCGTCCGCCACCACCATGGCGTATGGGTCAGACTTGGAGAGGCTCACGTCACCGCCGACTATCTCCTTCATGTACATGTTGGGCACGTGGATGCCGGGCGAGTCGAGCTTTTCCGGCATCACCAGCGACTCGCACGACTGCGTGATGGTGGTCTCCCGGTGGTTGTTGCAATCTGTTGGTTGGCACATGATCTTGGTTCCCAGGGTGAAGTGCAGCGACTTCTGCTCGATGAGCGTGGCGCCTACGCCTGTGAAGCGGACGCCGCGGAACAGTAGGTAGGACAGACCCGAGTAGTAGCGCCGGTCGAAGTGCTCCAAGATCACGCGCCGGGTCAGCAGGGTGGTGTAGTGCGCGGCCAGCAGCACTTTGGGCAGGTCCAGCGGCAGGTCGCGCAACATCTTTACCCTCAACGCCCAGGGGTAGGCGATGACCGAGGTGCTGCTGAGGCCCAGGTCGCTGAATTGTTTCGGCTCGGTGGCCGTCGGCTCGAAGTGTCCAGAGCGGTCCACGCAGCCTTTGGGCTGCACCTCGGCGAAGATGTGATCGAAGCCCTCCAGTCGGCCGACCGTGAGCTGCAGGCCCTGCTGTGTGCCGAGCTCATTGCCTAGGTTGGCGTCGGCGTCGCGGTACACCAGCGGGTGCTGGGTTGGGCCCTGCAAAGCGGACCCGTCTTCGGTGTAAGTGTAGGGCCTGGCGCCGAGGACGGGCAGGACGACCCAGTACATGAAGTTGCAGTAGTCGACATCGTCCAGGGTGAAGTAAGCCGGGTAGCCGTATCCGTCGTATGCGGTGGCTAGGGCTCCCTCAGGCGGTTGGCAGAACAAAGGCAGCGAAGCCACCACGGTGTTCTTGCGGCGGTCGCCGACCACGCGCTCGAAGAGCTTGAGGATTGAGCGCTGGAAGTTGTCGAACTTCTGCAGCACTATTGCGCCGCCGACTGTGGCCCCAGGTCTGTTCAAAAAGCGAGCCATGGCCACTGCGGCGATGGGGTCGGCGAAGACGGCGGACAGCTGGCGACCGGCGCCGGCCACCAACAACCTCTCTAAGGTTTGCTCGTCAAAGTAGGGATCATCGTAGGCTTTCCGCTTGATGTCTATCACCGCTTTGGCGCCGCCCGAGTAGTTCAGGCCCTCCCGAATGAACTTCAGGTAAGACTCGATGCCAAGGGCCTCGGGCGACTTGCCCAGCATGCTGACAAGCTCGCTACCGATCTGTACAAACTCGCCATGGACGTTGTTCATCAGTGACGAGTTGTACAGGGCCACGCGTGGCCTCACGGCCCAGTGCGTGGGCTCTGCGAG
Source organism: Poromitra crassiceps (assembly GCF_964638095.1). NCBI lineage: Eukaryota > Metazoa > Chordata > Actinopteri > Beryciformes > Melamphaidae > Poromitra > Poromitra crassiceps. The sequence continues at coordinate 1,403,730 of NW_028152258.1, forward strand.
GGCGCCCGCATTGTTCACGGGCATCGCCATGTACCGCGGGCAGAACTCCAGCACGCAGGCGGCGTTGGCTGTCTTCGTCACCCAGGTGTCCTCGTGGCCCAGGCGAGCCAGCTGGGCCACCTGTACACCGGGCTGGCCGCCGAAGGTGGTGATGATAGCCCGCTGCAGGGACTGGACGCGCTCGGCGCTAAACAGCTCGGGCGGGTTCGCCTGTTCGTGGATATCTCTAAGCGAGACTTCTACGATCTTGCCGTCGTACTGCGTGACGTAGGAGACATTGGGCGATCGACACGCGACCAGGCTGGAGTTGATCTCGCCGGTACTCGTGTTCTCGCCGAGGATCTGGCTGGGCCTAATCCTGGTCACGGCCGGCGCCAGGCAGCCCACTGTGCAGTACTCCCACTTGTGCCCCTCGGCGTTGGAGAAGGCTTTGTTCTCCATGGACGTGTCCTCGGCGGAGCCCTGTTCCAACTGCGTCGTGGCGATGCGGATGATGGGCACGTTGGACGACCTGCCGCCGCCGATCGACATGACCGGCATGGTGACTCTGGACTCCCGCTGCTGCGCCGAGGTGTCCATGAAGGCCAGGTGATCTGGCGAGGTGCTGCCCGACGTCGGGGGGGCAGCGTACTGCAGGACATACTCGCAGCTGCGGTCCGCGGTCAGCGTCTCCTGTGTCAGGTTGTACGACATGTACTCGGGGGTGAGGTTCTTTTCCAGCGTCTCGCAGGCGGGGATAGCCCGGTACATACTGTCGCCCATGACCAGCACCTCGTCCCTGTCACTGTTGAGGATCCGGCGGACGTTCTCGAAAACGCCATTGGCGGCGCTGGGGCAGATGTTGACGATGCCGCACATGAGCTCGGTGAGCACGAGGACCCAGTACAGCCGGTCGGTGCGACTTTGCAGCTTGTTGCGGCGCAGCAGCATCTCGACTAGCGTTGGCTGCGCCGAGCAGCATCGCAGCACGGCCATCATCATCATGAGCTCCCACGACGTTTTGGCCGTGGTGAACTGGAGCTGGATTTTTTCCATGGCCTCTTTGCGGTTGATCATCATCAGCTTGCTGCCGAACGTGAGCGTCACGAAACGGGTGATCATGGTAAACACCTGCTTGTACTCCCTGGTCTGAGCGCCATTTCCGGTCGAGTCGTAGGCACCCTCCTGGGCTTCGCGCTGGTCCGTCACGAGGAACTTTCTGACGAACACGGTCGCCTGGGGCACGTGGGCCTGCGGCACCACCGTCTTGAAGACCAGGCCGGCGAGCTGGACTAACATCTCCTCCTGGTGCTTGAACAACGACGCTCCCATGGCCGACGCGCCAACCTTGGCAACGTGATCCGTGTTGATGGACGAGTTCCCCGCCCCGGGCCCGAACATGTGCTCGATCATAGCCTCTGCGAACGCTGCTGACTCGAGGATTGTCGGGACCGCCGGCGCCTCTCTGATGGCGACGGCGGGCCTAAAGCCGAATGAGTTAGCCTGTACTGTAGTGCTCATCTCGGCGGAGGGAGGGGAGAGGTTGTGCTCAAGGCTCGGGCGTCGCTCCCTGGGTCAGACGATCCTAAGGGCGACGTTTGAGAGTCTGGGGGGGGTAGCGGGGCGCTTCTTGACACGCTTTACGGGCAACAGACCGCAGACTCTATCCTCGATGGCAGTCAAAGATGCGGTCATTCTCTTCTCGGCTCGCTCTGCCTTTGTTAGTAAGGTTTGATCAAACGGAGACTCGCGGGCCCGCCTGGAAAAATCGAGCGAGGTTATGGTCTTCGCCACGGCTCCGTGCAACTTCTCAGTCTCCCTGTCTTTACGAGCCTTGTCGGCGCGTCCCAGGAGTTCTCGATAGCTTTCATCCTCATCCTCATCGTCTTCTTCGTCCAGGCCTCCCTGGAGGTAGCTGCTGGAGCTGCACAGGCAGCATAAGAGTCTGACCAAGAAACACGGCATGCTCGCGGGCTAGGACGTCATGGATCGTCATACCGGCCCCGCTGATAGCTGTTAGTAATGTTAATTAACCCACCTCGGGCTAGCCCTGCACGAGACTATCGAACACAATACAATCAGACACAACACACTGAGACAGCACTTTCGAAAGGCTCTTTATTCGACGCTCAGCAACACCATACATAGGCAAAATATTAAGAAAAAAATAACTGACAGACACAGGTGTAACGAGAGAGTGAGCTTATGGACAAGGAAGAGGCTAAACTGGCGGCGATAGCCCTAGCCAACCGGCAGCAAGAGCCCTTTCGGGGAAGCTGGGGCAGGTCGGGAGGGCGGCGTGGAGCACAGCAGCCGCAGCTGATCGCGGTGCACAGGGCGCCGCACAGGAACGCCGAAGAGCAGGCCCGGGTGGGCGACGATCCGCAACTCAACATTGTCATCGACGAGATCGTCAACTCGTTCAGCCCACACCTGTCACTGGAACTGCTTCTGTACAATGTGCTGGGCAGCAACTGCGAGAGCGCGTCGGCCCTGGTGCGCTTCCTGGTCACGCACTACTCGTCCAACCAGGTGTGCGACCACATCAGGGATACTCTGAGGAACCTGGTGCGCTGGATCGTCCTCCAGGGCTTTGTGCCCTGCTCCTTCGTGCCCTGGAGGCAGGTCCGAAACCTGCGCATGGGCCTGTACGGCAGGACGGCCCTCGTCAATGTCATCCGGTGCTCCGGGAGAGGCTTGGGCTCAGGCATGGGAGGCATGGCCTCGGCGGGGGTGAGCCCGAGGGACGCGGCGGCCGAGGCCGCTCAGGAGCAAGAGGCTCACAGGACTGTGCTCGGGCTGCTGCTCGACGTGCCCGTCGGCATGCTGACGGATCAGCTGAAGAAGCTGATGGCGCGCAGCTTGCCCAGCGATCTCACGGCTGTGGTGTGTAAGCTCATCGGCGATTGGATTCGGGAGGACTGGGAGCGCAACAACTTCACGACCGACACCGCCATCAAGATCTCCGTCGTGTCCCTGTGGGAGGTGGTAAAGACGCTGGAGCACGGCCGGTGCCCCGTGGTGCCTGAGTGCAGGCCTTCGGGATGTCTGGCTTTCTACGACCCGGTGACTGAACAGGTCACGGCTTCAGTCGACGGGGCCGTGTACGTGCACGCGTCGGTGTGGCGGGGCGACGCGTCCGGTGGGCCGCTGTTCACCCTGGCCAGGGGGGCGTACGCCACGGTCAAGGGCTGGTCGACGCTCTTCGAAGACACCGCCCGGGGCTTGCGCACGTCTTCCAGCAGGCGCATCTACACGTCTTCGGTGCCGGCGTTGCAGTCTTCGGCCGTCGGCCGGCTCGCCGACGTTGTGCTGTCGGCGAGGCGCGACGGCACCGGCGGCCACTCGGCCAGGGCGCCCGTCGACGCAGTAACAAACCTCCTGCTCAACGACAACAGGTCCGACCCATTCGGCCTGACGTCAGAGACGCTGCGCGATGTGCTCTTCAGGCCCGGGGCCGACCCCTCGGCGCACAGGTCGGCTTCCCTGTCGCACAACCTGAGCACCATGCTTAGCTCCATGGTCGAGGACAGCAAAGACTCGGTCGTGCTCAAGGAGTTCCTGAGGGTCGTGTCCCACGACCCTGACGGGGCGCTGCATGGGCTCAAGGCTCATTGTGACACCTTCAAGGACGGCAGGCTGATAGCGGCTGCCGAGGCGGCCGTGAAGCGGATGACAGCCGCGGATGCCGTCGAGTCTGTCCAGGAGCCCGTCACGGACCTGGGCCCCGACGTCAGACTGCTGTGCCACTACCCGTCGGCGGTGAACATCGCCCAGCTCGAGGAGATCCTCAGCGTGTGGACCAACTTCTGGCGGAGCACGCTGTCGGGCTTCAGCCAGTTCAACCGAAGGCACAACGCCATCCAGTACACCAGCAGGAACCAGGCCCGTGAGCTGGACTCGGGATCGCCCAGCCACGTGTTCCACAATGTCCTTGTCGAGCTGCTCAACACCTCGGGACGCAGCTTCGCCGACAGCCTGGCGGGCAGGAGACCCGACGGCTCTCTGCCCGTCAACGAGATCATGCTGGCCCGTGACAGCCTGAGCCCCTCGGCTTACGGCTTGCTGCTAGCCAACAAGCTGGGGCTCAGCCTGTCTGACGTAAAGCACAGGAACCCATACGACAGCGGCGACGATGACGATGAGCACCCTGTCGTCACATTAGCGCACATGTCAATCCCCGAGGATGGGCGGGCTGGCACAGGCCGGCTGCGGCAGGAGGAGATAGACAGGGATCGAGCGCTGCAACGTCGGGGATATGGGGAGCCCTGTGCATACCGGCCACGTCGCTGGCAACGGCAGGGGCCTCGGGATGGGCTGGGGGGTCGCCACCGGCGACGGTACAAGGTTCTCGGTCGGGACCACCAGCAAGACCCGGAGGAGTCGCGGGGCGCGCCCTCGCGCGAGACAGCCGGCTTCCGAGGGCTGGGATACACCGCGCAGAACTCTGCTGAGTATCGATGACAGGCGCCGGTGCGGTCGCTGAGATGGCCAAGGGTAGCCGACGGCTGAGCTGCCGGCCGGGAGCCGAGGAGGAGGGTTTCCTACGAAGACTCTGTAGACTCTTGCTGCCTTGCAGGCTCTTTGACCTGAGCCTAGTGTTGTTGGTCTGTCCTGAAGCTCGAGTAAAGCTGTTGTTGGCAAACCCACGTGCCCTGTGTGCTCTGTGTCTTTTTTTCACTTTAGGGGAAGCCAGCTCAAGTTTCTCGGTCTCAGGCTCAGCTTCCGGAGGTCGCCCCAGGCTCAACGCGTCAACGGCCAGGGCTGCGTAGCGGCTCATCGGGTCGACGTCGGGGTGGCAGCGGCTCAGCAGTCGATTGCCGTCGATTGTCACGTCGGACATGGAGACGTTGTCGAACATCAGAGCCAGGAATCCTTTTGGCTCCAAAGTCGCACGGCCCGGCAGGCTCCAGAGGGGCTCCAGGCTGAGCTCGCTCACTTGGTAGAGCGACACCCTGAGCCACACCGAGAGTGTCTGAAAGGGCGCCAGGAGGTGTAGCGCTAGCTCGAACGAGAGGTGCTCCCGAGCCAGGGTGATCAGAAAGTTGTTGATCCGCTCGATCGGGTCCATATTGTTGGCAAAGAACTTCTTGTGATCCGGCGAGGCGGCGTATCTCACAAACTCTGCATTCTCGTCGTTCACCACCACACCTACTAGGTGCTGGAACGAGACGGGGCTGTTGCCCAGCCGCTGCTGGGTTGTCCTCTCCTGAGGCGGCTGAGGTCGTTGCTGCTGTTGCGTGTGCCGCTGAGCCATAGCTAGTTGTCAATGATCCTTCTCAGCGTTAGGCACAGTTCGTCGAGATGGTCGCAGAAGCGCTGGTGCGTCTCTATGTGGTCGTCGACGTGGAGCGAGCGCAAAGAGCCGGCGAGCTCCTGGGTGCGATCGAGGCACCGGCCTTTGTAAATAGGATCGGTCCAGCCCGAAGAGCTCGGCACGACCCATTTGTGGGAGCCGTCCGATCCGGCCGTCCTGCGAGCCGGCACACGGACACCGCGGCAGACGATCTCGTTGAGCGCGTGAAACCAAAAGTCCTGGAGACGGAACGACTTGCCGCACGCCGGGCATTTTGCTTCGCTGAGGAGCCCCTCGGGCCTTCGATCGGAGTCGGCCTTGCGGAGGATCGACCTGGCCTCTGGCAGGACGATCCTCGGGAGACCGAAGGTCGCTGTGGCCCCGTCGTCTCCCGTCGCCTCCAGATGCATGTAGCCAAACAGACGGCCCGTCTCCAGGTAGAGGAACGTCCACTCGCCGTCCAGCTCCGAGGCAGATGCCTCCGCTGCGCCGCGTGAGCCCTCAGTCAGATTCATGCTCTCGAGCGCCTGGACGCATTCCTCCACCTCTAGCAGCATCTTCTCGCTCGTCGTCACCAGGTCCCTGAGGCCTATACGGTGAGCGTGCCTGGCGGCCCGAGCCTTGACACTAGTCGACGAGAGACCCGCCGCAGCCAACATATTCCCGTAGTGCCTGTTCGCTATATCCGAGATCTTGGAAACGTATAGAAGACACGGAGGGGAAGCTGTCGGGGAGGTGGACGCCGTGCTGCTCGACATGATGCCAAACGTTGATGATAAGCTCGGCCCTGGCCTGGAGCTTGCTCTCCGCCCGCAAGTATGCCTCGTGGTCGAGTATGAGCTGGTGGTGCAGCTCGCTGGGGTTGTCGAGCAGCCAACTGGCCAGGTGCACGAACTCGGGGTTCTTGATGTGGTAGTTCATCAGGACCTTGTCCTGGAACCACGAGCATTCACTCTTGTACCTGGTGTCGAACGCATCGCCTACGTCGCGGCTGTACTGTGCCCAGTACTTGGGCGAGCTGCGGTCCCGGATCCCGGCGAACCACGTCTCGGTCAGGTAGAGTAGACAGAGCTTCTCCTGTGAAGTGAGCATGCCGTGACGGTCCTGAGCCAGTTGGCAGCAGAGCCTGTTGAAGTGCACGTTGAGCTCGACCAGATGGGCCACCTTGTCGAGGGCGTTGGGCAGCTCGACCTCGACATTCTTGACATTCTGGGAGTTGATGGCCATGGACGGGAAGAGCTGGTGGCTCCCGCTCTCGCACACATTGACCGATGAGAAGAAGAAGGGCGTGTGGAACTTGGGGTTGTTTGTCTTCATTTTCACCACCACCGTAGCGGGGTTGGCCACGCCATACAGGTAGCACGTGAGATTCTCATTGCTGACCGTGAACGCTTTGGCCGAGGTGACGGCCCGGCCCTGGGCCAGCGACACGGTCTCGAACATGCTCCTGAAGTAAGGCTGCCAGGAGTGCTTGGCGTTGGACGTGTAGTTGGCACTGCGGCTCACGTCGGACGTGAACTCGATGCAGGTGTTCCTGTAGCCGTGCTGCGAGCATAGCCTCTTCTTGTCGGAGACGAAGCGGAGCCTAGTTAAGTGCTGCGTCTTTGTGGTGTTGGACTGCACCTCTGCGTACTTGCGCAGCGCCTGGGAGAAGACGCGCGAATGGAACTGCTGGTTGCCCACAGTGTTGACGTGCATCACGTGGAGCAGCACGTCGCCGGCCAGGCGCACCACGCAGCTGCCTGTGTCCCTCAGCAGCTCGCTAGGGCTTTTCGAGTTCTCTAGCCGACGAGCTGGCGCCGCCCCAGCCCCAGTAGGGCTTGGGGCAGTAGAGCCAAAAGAGAGGCAGTCGGTGCACGTCGGAGTCCAGGCACCAGAGGCCAGCCAGCCAGCACAGCCGAGACGTCCGTGACTCGTACAGCCTATTGGCTGTGGCGCGCGGGTCTCTGCGTCCGAAGGCAGAGATCGGACACCGACGACCCCGCGAAGGCCGCTGCTTGCGGACCTTGTGGTGCGCTCGTGGCTTGTGTTCGAGGCCATGGACGAACAGTGCGGTCTTGAGCTCCTGGGGGCACAGTGCCAGTGCGGGCTCAGAGCGGGAGAAGAACTCCTCCAGGTTGAACAACAGCAGCGCTCGATGGCCCGCATATGTCAGCGCCAAATGGGTCCACAGCAATTCGGCTGCGACCTTACAAGCCGGGGAGACGTCGGGCGAGCGCGAGACACGCCCCCAATCGGCAGGCACGTCAGCCGAGAGGTTAGCGGCCAGGTACTCCAGGACTCTGATCTTGAATAACGTGGCCTTGTGGAGCCGTGTGGCGCGTAGTTCTGCGGCCAGGGCCACTGCGTTCTGCCGGGCCTCGTCGTGCTTCGCCGTCAGGAAGCAGAGGCGACAGTACACGGGCACCATCTTGTCCAGGAAGTCCAAGGGCGCGACGCTCGAGGACCACAGGTACGCAAAGCCCCCATGTAGCCGCTCGTCGAAGTCGACATAGGCCAGACGTTGCGGCGACCAGACAGTTCGGCCCAAGACCAGGAGCCTGTAGTCGGCAAGGCAGTCTATTAAGTGCCTGGAGGGGAGTACAGCACCCTCAAGCTGGGCCCCTCCAGCGGCAGCACTGGCCACTATCTCGTCAACCAGGTAGCCTAGGAAGGTGGCGTAGTCCCTTATGCAGACGTGCGGCCCCGGCCAGGTCGGAAGCGGGGTGCCCGCCCGGTTCTTCGTGGCCTCAGCCATCCTTGCCTGTTACGGCGGGCTACCTGACGGGGAGCGTGATGGAGGAGGCAGCGTCGAACGGTCGACCAAGAGACCCAGGACCGATGGAGAGCACGACGAGATGAGGTCCCAGCAGAGCGCCGGGCCAGGGCCCCTGGCCGGCGAGTACGAGCAACTGTACGGAAAGCTCAGGGCTAAGCTGGTCGATCTGCAGCAGCTGGTGCGAGGCAAGGTGTCGACGATCACCTCCCGGGCAGAGTCCTACGCCTTTATGAACGTATACGGGCTGTGCTCGCTGGAAAGGTCCGTGCAGCCGACCTACGGCGGCGCAGAACCAATCAGATGCAAATTTAGCAATGTCACGGCGCACCCGGGCGGCAGGCCGGGGCTGAGCTTCGGCGTCGGCACCGTATTCGGGACACTAAACCCTATCTTGAGCGCGCGGTCGGCCCAGGGCGAGATACAGCTCACGCGCTGCTGCGAGGCCGATTACCAGAGGAGCGTCGAGGAGTATGTCAGGCTCCAGTCGGTGGCCGGCCAAAGGTACCAGAGAGCCAGCGGGGACGACCTGGGCCGCAGCGTGGGGAGCTTGGAGAGGCGCTTCACCCTGAATGTCAGGGAGGACCTCCATACGCTAGGTTGCGCATACGGGCAGCTGCTGGCTCTGGTCGAGCTGCTGCACATCAACCTCCTGCTCTTTCTGCACGGCTGAGGCCCAGGTGCGGGTTCAAAGTCCTGGGTGATGTCGAGATGGGCTTCGATCTGGAGTCAGACGATGAAAATGTATAACAGCACCAACCGCTGGGAGAGCGTGTGTGTGTGTTCTATTCTGTAACTTGGAAATAAACAAAGCAAACATGGCAAGACACTGAACATAGTTTACTGTGCTTTATTGCCCAAGATCTGTCACACTACAATACATGTACAGTACACAAAGCACATAAGCGCCCACCCCAGGTCTACGCTACAGCCTTTCAGTCTTCGCTGAACAGCCGGTGGTCTCGCTCGGTGCTGCGGCGCTGACTGGCCGGAGCCGGGCCTGACTATGATCAGGTAGGCGACCGTGCGCTCTACTTTGCTCAGGTAGGTCAGCGAGAACCTTATCCTGGTGAGCCGCAGCTGGCGGTTGTAGCCGGCCGGCGTCTTCGCCTGTAGAGCGCAGCCGATGAATGGCGTTGGTACAGTGCGTTATTGAACATGTAGTTCCTGTAGCTCAGGTCTTTTGTGTCGGTGTCCCTCGTCTGGCGTCTGCTGCGCGTAACCCTGAAGTTGACACAGTTGGGTGTCATGCAGCCGAACACCTGAGGGCAGAAGCAGCCGATCCAGGGGAACTCTTTGCGCAGGGCCCGGGTGATGGTGGGCCGGTAGCAGTTGAGCACGGTCACATGGCCGGAGCCGGGGCTGACGATGATCAGGTAGGCGAGCGTCTGCTCGGCGGCGCTTGGGTAAGTGAGCGAGTACATCATCCACGTGAGCCACAGCTGACAGTTGAAGCGGGCCAGAGTCTTGTCGTCGAGCTCGTCGTTGTTCCTGGTCTTGAGCTCAAACAGCACCGTCTTGCGCGTGACTGTGTCGTAGCCAACCATGTCTACCTCGGTGCTGAGGCCCCAGTGTTCCCGGATGCCCGTGCACCCCTTCCAGCAGTTGTTGTGGTAGGTGGCCGGCACACCGGGCGGGGAGTTGGCCTTCGGTTTGTCGGGCCTGGGGATGTTGGCCACCTTCACGCCGCCTTGAAGTGGCTTAACATTGAGCGCGGCCAAGTGCCTAATGACCCGCCTGGTGACCAGGCCGACCTCGCTCATGGTCTTCTTGTTGTTGAAGACGTCCTTGCAGTCCTGATCGATGGCGTTACCCACCGCCACCGACAGGTCTAGCCTGTTCCATACCTTCTGGGTGGTGACCGGCGTCAGCGTGTTGGCCCGCCAGCGGAGCAGGAGGTCACTGCGGAACAGTTGTGCTATTCTCTCCTGGATGTTGAACGTGCGTGTCATGTATTTGGGCAGCCACTCGAGCTGGCTGTCGGGAGTTGAGCTGAAGTGTTCGAGCACCAACTTGAAGATGTACGTGCTGGTCATGTTGACGCGCCTGGCCCTCCTGTACGAGTATACAGCCTCGAGTTTACGCGTAATGCCCGGCACTGCGTACCAGCGGCTGTCCGCCATGGAGCGGGCGTACAAGCCCTTGTTCTGAAGGGTTGCGAACGTGATCGCAGGCTCTTCGGGGATCATCGTATTAAATGTCCGGGAACCCGGCTCTCTGTCTGTCTGCACCACTCCGCATTATTAGTGGTTCTCCTGTCCCGAGCGTGACGAACATGCAGTCGTACCGTAGGGGAGACAGCGCTGTGATCCCTGTCGGCCGGCCGGCCCTCAAAGACCGCATTGTGTCGGCGCTGCAGAGCGTGAGCAGATTCAAGGGCAACTTGGCCGTCACTCTCGAAGTCATCAGAACGCTCGTCGTGTGCTTCTTGGTCCTGCCCAACAACGTGCTGTACCTGCTCGACAGCACCAACGGCAACGCGCCTGGGTTCCAGCGCACGCGTTGCACTAACGATCCGCAAGACGGCGAGGTCGAGGAGCCTGCCTACGGACAGGTCTACCTCAGAAGCGGCATAGCCACGGTTGTGCTGGGCTGCGCCTCACTCGTCATCTCCATCGTCTCCAGCTACTTCGCCGGCCTAAGCAAGTGGAAGTTGGCCACCAAGTACGGGCTCAGCAAAAGCGTGACCGACGGCAAGAGCACCCTGATCGTCTTGGTCTGCCTGGGGATAGGCAACGTGGAGCTCATCATGGCCGTGGTGGCAGGCTGCATGGAGCTACTGTACCGGCCCCTGGTCAACTCTCTCACCAGGTGGCACAGCATGGAGTACTCCATTGCCATCATCAACATTGTGGTTGTGTTTGCCCACGTCTGGGGCTCACTTGTGATCGTCAGAAGCGTACTGGGGCTCAAGAACGACCTGGACGATGATACCGAGTTAGCCGCTGGGACCTACTGCGCGCAAAACCCAACTCATCAGCCGTACACTAACTCCAACTACGCCGGCTATTGTGCCACCAACTCGTCCTCGACCTACCGCCCCGAGTCATCCGTATTCCAACGGCAGCACTAGGACCACGGCGAAGCGGGAAACGGGCGGCATGCAGTCCATGTACAGCCCCCGGATCGCCTGTGCGCGCTATCCCAGAATACCGAGAGGTGCAACGTGGCCTGTCTCTCTCTGTGTGTATGTGTGTGTGATGCTTGTGTACCGTCAGGTGTCTAGCTGTCAACTGTTTTTTTTTCTTTTTTGGATTAGTGTTGGCCTTTGTCTTTCATTTTCTGTACTGTATCCTAATGTCAATAAACATCACACAACACCTTGTCCCCGGTTTCTGAGCGTTTTCTTTTATTGATCACTTTACACGACATTGAAATGAAAAACAGACAAGAGTCTACGTCTATCAGCAATCTACAGGAAATTATAAAAAGTCCGTCCTCTGACAGATATATGTCATCCTCTAACAAATCTGTGCGGCTCCGAAGAAAAATGCTATCCTCTGACAGAAATGGCTTCCACTGTCAAATCTGTGTGCATTTTGTCAGAGACACACCAAACCCATATTGCTAATGCAGCACAGAATTGCCAGAGGAGACCGAGGTCTACCGGAAGCATTAGTGAACACATACATGTAGTACAGAATGTGACGGCTGTGTGATGATTGTATAAATGTGACCTAACACCATATAACTGAATACAAGGACACACTCAAATAAAGAACAGAAATGGATTTATGTATTATTATTTATTTTCCTTTATCATTATTGATTTATTTGATTTTACTTAGTTAGGGTTAACTCCATCTCGAACAGCGTACGGCGATGAAGTGGAGGTACTTGCTCACTCTCCTCCTTGTGTTTCTTCCCGGGAGTCATCTCCCCCTCCTTCGGCCCGCTGTCTGTTCTGGATCTCGAAGCCTTCGCTGAGGCGGCTGAGGAACTCAAATCTGTTCAGTCCAGAAATGCGCAATAAATATGTGTCTGTTTCAGAACTGGGGGTTGACAATTTCCCTCCATCTTCCGCTGCTCCGTCTCCTCCTCCTTCTGCCTCTTGTGCGTCCAGCAGGTCAAAGCCTTTGTTGATATGTGTCAGTGCCTGAAATCTGTCCTGTCCGCGGACGTGTAATAGATATGTGTCAGGACTGGGGGTTGAACATTTCCTTCCATCTTCTCCTGCTCCGTCTCCTCCTCCTTCTGCCCCCTGTGCGGCAATGGCATCAAGGGCTTCTCCTGCTCCGTTTCCTCCTCCTTCTGCCCCCTGTGCGGCCATGGCATCAAGGGCTTTGTTGATACGGCTCAGTCTCATGTAGGTGTCGTGTCCGCGAACATGCAGGTCAAAGACCAGAGGCTCTACTGATGTAAAGCTCTGCATGTTCAACGTTAGCCGGAAGGAATCTTCGATCTGCCCCACCAGGCAAAAGGGCTGTAGTTAGGCAGGACCTTCAAAAACACCTTATATAGCTGCTCCCTCTTAGTCACAGGGGCCCGGATGCGTCCGGGCATGTCTCACTCTGCTTCTTCGTCAGAGGGGCACAGAACTGTTGTTCTTGTATATGGTGCTGTAACAAGCACTCATTTCTCTGACAAAAATGAGATCCTGTGACAAGTGCTCATCTCTATGACAAGAATCCAAACCTCTCGCAAAAAAATATATCTCTGTTTATATATATTGCTATACATGTACAACCTGGTGTAACGCTTCTCTCTGTCATGACCTGTGAAACGTGTGAAGAATAAAATAAAAAAACACATACTCTGATAATTCTTGTAGAACATAGTTTTTATTTGTGCCATTGGTCAGTTGCACACTCTGGTCCTGGCTCACTGTTTTCATTCCTGCTGTGGCACGAGCGTGATGTCCGTTGTGTACTTGTGAATCCTCGACCCCGGCAGTGTTAGCCTGTGCTACCCAACCAACCTTTTTCGCATCAGTCTTGGTCAGAATCTATCCCGTTGTTTTGAGACAGCTCCGGGTACATCTGCTGCCTAGGTCTCTGGCCATACAGATGCCACGGTACACTTGCCGGTCGTTCAGTGGCACGCTGGGTCACATTGCACGCGTTCTCATCCGGCCCAGTGCGCTCGGTCTGCTGAGTCTGCTGGTGCGGATAGAAGTGGTTCTGGGTCTGAAAGCGGCCTCCTCCGTTTTCCTCGTTATATTGCCGGTGCTCCGAGACTGGATGAGGCTGAACTATCACAGGTGGAGCTGAGGGATTTGGAGAGCTGGACGAAGTCTGCAGCCAGCTCTGGGGTATATCTTTCATGGTGCCACGCACCACATCGGGCCTGCTGCTGCACAGCTTGGTGGTGATGGACCGCCCGCGGGTCGTCTTGCGTGACATGCAGTAGCGGAACAACAGGAAAATGTAGTAGCGGTTCAGCTTCCGCGGGTCCTCAGCGATAACTTGGGGAATGTTCAGGTTCACCTCGTTCATGGCCTTGCACTGCATCCAGTGGAGGTTATCGAGATCGGCCTTGGGCACTGTGCCAGAGTCCTTCTCCCACATGTTCCGCAGGAGGTCAAGCTCTGACTGCTCGATGCTGACGTTGAGCGTCTGCAGCTGCAGGCCGGAGGCAGGAGCCCCGGCCATGATGAGGATCTCGAACAGCTCTGGAGATGCATCGTCGGACAGCACCAGCTCCTCACGTATCACGCTCACCATTATTTACCCCTCCGTCTGAGGATCAGGCTTCCGCAGCAGGCGGGCAGTAAATAGTCGTTGCGTTGTCCATAACTTGCCTCGTTATTGTTCCCTTCTTGACCTTTCTGGCCAATAGGGCGCTGACAGACTGTAGCCTCAGCACTGGGATCACCGAGCTGACATAAAGCTCTTTTGCCCTAATTAGGACCTACACAGGCTGAGTTCATGAGCTGTGAAATAAACAGACTCCAAATGCATGCAGCCTTGTGTGTGTGTGTGTGTGTGTACGGCAGAGGGACTACCATAGGCTCAGACAAAGGTATAGCAACACACAGCAAAACTTTTCTGATCTGTTCAGCCTAATGTATGAAAGTACAACAAAGAATGCAACTTGACTGGTAGATTTACAACATTTATTCTATTGTATGTAACTATTACCACACAACGTTTATTATAAACACAACCAACATAAAAACCAAATAAACTACAACAACAAATCTTCAGTCTTCCTCCGACTCACAGCTTTCTCTCTCTGGCCTCTCCTCCTTCTGAATCCCAGTGTTCCTTGAAGGCCTCGAGTACCATGTCCCTCAGTTCCTGGGGATAGATGAGAATCCTTCTCCTCTAAAATACAGAGAAAACTACACAATGTAAGGACCCGGCAGTGCGTAACATCAATGATGTATACACGAATAGAGAATATCACAAATTAATCGAATTGTTCTGGACAAGCACCTGAAGGTTGAGGGGGCGACGCACAGGCCTTGCCGCTTGCTGCAGGTACCTCAGTGGCAGGGCGGCGCGCTCCGTACTCGAGGCACGTGCGAGTGGCATAGGACTCTGCGACCGATGGGGGGGCCACATACCACTTGGAAGATGTGCCTACACCATGACACATGGCGACGCACACCCGATCCCGCTGCTCTTTGCTGAGCTCACGCTCGGCCTGGTACAAAAGAGTGAGTGTTGAAGATGCCGTCAAATCATACCCTGAGAGGGGAAGCCGAGTCCATATGACAGAATTTATATCTATCAATCTGCCAAACTCACCATCGTTGCGATAGAGGCGCGGATGACGTTGATCGTCACACCACTTATTTTAATCGAGTTGAACACCGTCCCCACCATCTCCCCCAGTTTGGCCATAACTCCCCCGGCCGAGTTAAAGAAGAAGGTAGCCTGGGACTGGTAGCCCGGGAGCGTGTGGCGGATGGTGGCGAACCTCCGGAACCAGGTGTACTCCTCAAGCGTGAGGACAATTCCTGCTTGGCCAAAGGTGCCGGCCGTCTTATGCTCTGCCACCTGGAGTCGTAGACGAAAATGTAGTAGTGTGTTCCAGCCAAAGCCGAATACAGATACAGGAATACACAAAGCGATATGTACAAAACATCTCATGCTTGGTAAAGGTTACCATTACGTACATTGATGACGTACACGTCCTCGTCCTGCTGTGGGTTTTCCACCTGAAGGGGGGTCAAATGTGTGAGCACCCCTTTCCGATGGCCGCTTAGGGAGAATACATACCCCGCCAGCCACCCGACAAAGCGCTTGAGGGCTTCCACGCTGCCTGGGCTTTTCAGCAGTTTCTCTGATACATCGATTTAAAGAGACAGTTATTTCACCCAATATTTCGTATAATGGCTGTGGATCTAGTCGTACGGTCTAGGATATTTCACACTTACCCAGGCAATTGGGGATTCTGCATTTTGCCACTCTGCGGAATTCTTCCAACTGGGCCCTGCTCAGGAGAAACTCTGTAAAGTATTAAATTGCAAAGTCAGATAATTCACATACAAAAAAAAGAAAGAAAGATAAGAAAATTTCATACAAAATGTTGTACTCACTGGCCTTCTCCAAAGCTTTTCGCTGACGATGTCCCAGCAGCTCAGCCTCGAGAGCATCCTGCTCCTTCTTGAGGACTTCCAAAAGGGAGCTAAAGCGGCGAGATCCCAACCTCACCTGAGGATAATAGATAATCCAAAACAAAAAATACATAAAATGCAATTAACAATGTCTGTATGGGTGTCTAAGTAGCTTTGGAAATTGTAAAGTGTTACATTATTACATTGCTGAAAAGTAATCCACTCAACACTGCTACTCATACCCCGTTGAAGGCCTGACTATGCACATAAATCAGGAAAGTCCGCACATGGTACACTCGGGTCTTGATAGTAGGTATTGCAAACTGTGATCGCAGGTCTTTGAGCCACCTAAAACAATATATATATAAGTAGAACTAATGCTCTGGTAATTGACACAGGTAGCAACAACAATCACACCATGGTGTGTGTGTGTGTGTGTCTGCGACAAAAAAAGAAGAAAAATATAACTTACATTTGAAGTTTCCCTGGCTCATCAATATAAGTAAGGGACACATTCAGCCCGCTGTCGCCACTTCCCATGGCCCTGATGAACTCCATTACATGCTTGACCCCCTGCTTGCAGTTCTCTTTTTTTTTCTTTGAGGCATTGGAGTGTAGGCGACTGCTCAGCCAGCGATCGGTGAGGTCCCCTATAAGCAGTAAACAAACACAATAATTGTCAGGCAAATGTAAAGGTGATACAGTCATTATAAAGGTTTGTGCTGAGCGACAAACCGATTGTCATCCTTGCCCGTCGCCCCTCCAGAGCCCTGGGCGGCAGAACCGCTGGTTGGTCGCGCCGCCGGTCTCTTCCCTGAAGGCTGTCAGAGTCTGATTCATCTCGCCTCGGTCTCTTCTTTGCATTTTTTGGGTCCTTGGCGCCCCAGCTGCCACTGGCGACGGCGTCCGCCAATTTACACTCTAAGTCAACCACTAACTTTTTTAGCTCCTTGACCTCATGCCTCGTTGACTTATCCTCTCCCTTCTTTTCTTGCAATTCTTTCAGGCGCTGCCGGATTTCTCCATTTTTCTCTTTAGCCAGTACCTCTTTCCTCTCTTCCTCCTTTAAACGTAGAACATAAAGGGTTTGAAGCTGGAATCGTTATGGTTAAGTTCCAAAATGACCGGTGGTAACTAGAGAAATCTAAAGGTGATGTTAAGAAAGGTGTACAATCATACCCCAAAATCGATGTGCTCAACAGCGAGGTGTATGTCCAGCCTTTTCTTATACTCCCCGGCACACTTTCCTTGGTGGCAGGGCAGTGGTCCAGCGTACCTCAACACAAATCAGTTTTCAATATATGTTCAGCATAATACAGGAATTAAAGAAGCTCTGCCTAGTGCGGTAAAAACATTTTTTTTACTTACCTCCCGTGGTCAAGGGCAAGATAGAGTTTGCGCTCTTCCTTATCAAATATATGGTGGACTTTCATGAGGTGTTCAGGCAGGTTGACCAGCTTGTAGTAGCAAATGGGGCACAATCGAAGTGGCGGCATCTTTCAGGCCTTCAGTTTTTGCGAATATCTGTGCACAAACGCAGACACATTACAATTACAATGAACATAATACTTCTGGCATTCGTAGGAAACAATTGGTAAAGAAAATGTACTTCTAAAAGAAAAAGTAGGTAGCATTTTCGAGCTGGAATCCTATCAATAAAACACTTACAGATTACGCTTCTCCAAGACATGTACAAGACAAGACTCCAAGACACTGGTATTTTATAGCCACCACAGGGAGCATCCTGTCAGAGCGAGACAGAGTTGTCAGAGGATGGTGTTTCTGTCAGGAGATATCTTTGTTAGAGGACAGCCTCTGAAAAACGCCCCTCTTACAAAATCCTCTCCTCCGACAAAAAACTCTTCTCTGACAAAACGCCCGTCGCACAAAATCCTCTCCTCCTCTCCTCTAGAATGGTACAGGTTTTAAGCCCAGTTTTCTGCTCCAGATAGTCTTGTAAAACTAACACCCCCCTGCCCGAAGTATCACTTTCTGTCTTTTCCCTTCTGGTGTGAGGACCTCCAGAAGTCAGATTTTCCCATCAAAGGAGAAAAAAAAACGCATACTCTGATCATATCGAATATTGTTTTTTATTTTTGTCATTGGAACCCCGGTAGTCGCAATGCCGCCTTCGGGCTATTGGCGGATCAGAGTGGACGGCACGG
Organism: Poromitra crassiceps; assembly: GCF_964638095.1. Lineage (NCBI taxonomy): Eukaryota > Metazoa > Chordata > Actinopteri > Beryciformes > Melamphaidae > Poromitra > Poromitra crassiceps. Next base: position 1,421,429 of record NW_028152258.1, read on the forward strand.
AATTCGACGTCCGCAAGGCCGTCCTCTGCGGCTGCAGCCCATACTTCCGCGCTGTCTTCGCCCACGGTTGGACGTCGCAGGACGACGTCTACGAGATGGACGGCCCCGTGTCGACGAACGCGATGCGTCTCCTCCTAGACTCCGCCGACGCAGGCTCCGTCCCGGTGACCGAGAACAATGCGGAGGAGCTGTTGATAGCGGCGGATTACCTCGGCTTCGCCGGGGTGAAACGCTCCTGCTGCGAGTTCCTGGAGGCGCGGCTCCACCCGGGGAACTGCGTCGGCATCTTTACCTTGGCAGACCTATACCACTGTCCGGACCTGAGGAACGAGGCCTTTCTCTTTATCCTGCTGCGCTTTGAGCAGATCGCCGCGTACTCCGAAGAGTTCCTGGGACTCTCTCTCGAGCGGTTGACGGACATCCTCGGACGGGACGATCTGAACGTGGGGCGGGAGAGCGCCGCGTTCGAGGCCGCGCTCCGCTGGATCGCCCACGCGCCCGAGGAGCGCGAAGGTCACATATCCGCGCTACTGCCCAAGATCCGCCTGGCCCTAATGGCCACGGACTACTTCGTCGACCGGGTGAAGAACCACGGTCTGGTGAAGGACGACGCAGAGTGTGAGGCGATCGTCGCCGAGGCCGAGAGGGTCATGCGTGATGTAAACGCCCAGATTCGGCCGCGCCAGCCGCATGCCGTCCTGTTGGCCGTCACTCGAATCAGGTTTGGCGACGGTACAACTTCGAGGATTCGGCTATACGATCCACGTGACAAGTTCTGGGCCAATGTACCAAACAGTGAACTTCGGCCTATGCAAAATTACAGCGCCGCCGCTTTCCTAAATGGCGCTGTCTACTGTGTTGGCGGCTACATGAGCGATGAGAGAGGTTCGTTCTGCATTAACACCAGCGTGCGGAAGTTTGACCTCGGTACCCGTACTTGGCACGATGTGGCAGCCATGCATCATCCTCGCCCAGGGGGGCACAGCTTGGCAGTACTGAATGGCAGTATCTATGCCATGGGAGGCAAGGTAGGAAAGGTACAAACCGAGCAGGACGGGTTCGAGAGAGGCATCGTGCACGACAGTGTCGAACGCTATGATCCTGAGACCGACAAGTGGACTCTGCTCCAACCTATGAACGGGAAGAGGATGCACGCCAGCGCCACAGTACTGAACAACAAAGTCTACATCTGCGGTGGTGTAGTATATCGTCGTGTGACGGAGTATGAGCACTCTTATGAGACACATGAGGTCCTGGACACGGCCGAGTGCTACGACCCAGACACCGACCGGTGGACGAAGATCGCCCGCATGAGCGTCGAGCGTTCCCACTTGGGCGTCATTGCCTACAGACAGCGCATCTACGCAGTGGGCGGCCATGGTTTGGCCGGACGACTGCGCAGCGCCGAGGCCTACGACCCGCTAACCCAGAGGTGGAGCGCCGTGCCCGACATGCCGGAACCACGCACCAACTTCGGCATCGGGGTGGTGGACGACCAGTTGTTTGTATGCGGAGGATCACCCGACAGCTCCAAGGTGGAGAGCTACAAATGGAGTACCAACAAGTGGCACGAAGCCTGCGGGATGGGGGAGGATTGCATTTCAATCAGCTGCTGTGTGGCAAGCGGACTGTCCGACATGGCCGAGTACTCCGTGCCCCGCTACACCACGGCGCGTCTACGCAGTGGCCGGCAGTTATATCGGAACTAGACTGCACAGCGCCGAGGCCTACGGGCCGCTAACCGACACGTGGAGCGCCGCGCCCGACATGCCTCGTCCGCGCAGCAGCTTCGGCATCGAGGTGGTGGACGACCAGTTGTTCGTATGCGGAGGATCCCCCAACAGCTCCAAAGTGGAGCGCTGCGACTGGAGCACCAATGAGTGGCACGAAGCGTGCGGGACCGGGATGAGAGGCATTAGGATTAGCTGCTGTGTGGCACACGGACTGTCCGACATGGCAGAGTACTCACAACCTGGTCTAAAGCTTCTCTCTGTCATGACCTGTGAAACAGTGTGAAGAATAAATTAAAAACGCATACTCTGATCATTCTTGTAGAATATTGTTTTTTATTTGTATCATTGGAACCCTACAACTGCTGTACATAGCGTCAACTCCATGCTCATCACAGAGGTCTATATTTGTCTCTATTTCTTTTCTATGATTTACTCTAGGGGTTTGCTCTGCCCCACCGGTTATTCTCTCTTCATATATTTGTATTTATACCAGAACCCCAGAATGCCAGCACCAATAGCCATCAGCATTAAAACTAAAATGTGACACTGTGTTCTTTGTATTCTTTATTTTCGCAGGTGCAGAAAACACACATACACAGAAAATCAAAATCTGGTTCACGAGGCCCAGGGCCCTATGTAGAATTTCAGTAAATCAACAACATATATCAGGTAACAGAAGTGTCACTCCCACTATTTGTCCTGGAGTGTCTCAACCTTGACGGTGTCTTCAAGCATCTCAGCATCAGCGCTCCCCAAGGCCGCCACGGACGTCTTTGCCTTGGTTAAGTGCTTCGCATACATCATGTAGTGGCCGTAGTCCCTCGCGGCCAAACCAAACCCGTGTTCGTCAATGTCGCGCCAGAGCAGCTCGGTCAGCCAGTTTTCGGGCCACGGGACGTATGAGGGGTGGCACACCTTGACGACGTTCATGGCATTGTAGGTGGTAGCACCGCGTTCGCCCTTGGTGGCAAAGGCGCTGTCGATCAGCATGGTGTCCTGCCCCAGGCAATCCATCATGCACAGGTCGAGCGCGAATGGGCGGCGCTGCAGTGCACGCACGGCGACCGTCATCCTGCACAGATCCTCCTGGTCTGCAGAGGGGGCGTGTGACACTCCTGGCCTGCCACGAAAGTTGCTCAGCATGACCTTGACGCTGTCAGCCTCGCTGACCAGCCTAAACACCTCGCGAAGGATCAGCTCCAGGCCCCGGCACACCGCCGCAACGCTCAGGCCGTTTTCCTCAGCCAGATGGAAGAGATTCTCCGGGGCCGCCAGCCGCACATCGGGCCCGTTGGCGAGGTCGAGCCGGAGGTGGCGGCCAGGCTGCTGCGGGTCGTCGAAGTTGAGTAGTGCGAAGTAGTGGTATACGTCAGCCAAGCGGTCTGGTTTGAAGGTGAACAGCAGGTTCTGGAGAAGTTTGCGCGGCTCCATTCCGCTTGTCTTGCACGACAGCGGTTTGCGGTACTCGGGCACCTTGTCGAAGATGGCCACGCGTACCTTCGCGGTGCGATTTCTGTAGCTCGCCTCGAACTTGGTCGCTTCGTCCTTGCCCGCCTGAACCAAGGGCGTTGACTTCAGGCCCGCCGGCAGGTAGAGCTGGTGGCGGAACACACCCGTGGGTAGCCGAAGGTGATCCGGTGTGCAGATGCGCTGACTGTACAGGTACAATCTCTCCAAGACGGCCCGCGTAATCCAGCCGAAATAAGACCCGGACCAGTCCTCAACGTACTGCGTGATCGCCCTGGCCGTAACGTTGTCCCTTAAACGTATAAACAAGTCGCCCCTGTGGACCTGGCAGGTCTGCCGGTTGATCAGCCACAACAGCAGGTAGACCTTGCTCAGCGAGACTTCGTTCATCTCAGCCAGGACATCGTGCCAGATGAACACGTCCGTCTGCTTCTTCGGTGCAGAGCGGGACGTAAGCGGGAGCTCCACTGGTATGGTGCGATCGGCGAGCGCTTCCATCTCAGACCTAAGGTCCTTGAACTCAGTGGAGTTAGGTTCAATGAAGCTGGTCACTCCCTTGACCAGCTGCTCCCAGGCATCTGCTTTGTTGCCAGAGCAGAGGGCCCAGCTGGTCACGGCAGTCAAAGGCTTGTACAGCAATGCTGACTTGATGCCCTGTTCCAACGGCAGCCAGTACTTGTGTAGGATGTCATGCAGGATGTCGAGCATCCTCAGGCAGGTCTCGGTGTAGGAAGGCAGCGTGTCGGCGGACCCGCACAAGAAGCAACGGTTCTCGGACATGGTGTTGTTGTAGAGGCGGTCGAGGGATCTTGACTGAGGTGCGGAAGTGCGGACTGAGACCTCGCTGATCCGCTTAGCCTCGCTTAGGCTAGTAGCTTAAATTCATTGTCAACAAGCCCTTCTTCTAGGCCGTCACCAGGAGTCAGACCGGGGCCTCTATTCGACCAAGCTCAGAAAGATAGACACAACAACACCCTAGGGGTTACAGTCAAATATGTTTTTATTTTCTATTGTCTCACATCACACATCGAGTTACAACAGTGTCACAAACTCCTCAGTTATGCCAGCCCCGGAGCTAGGCGGTGTTCGCGTGTCGGCGTCGCCGTCCGTTTCTGAGCCGTCGCTGTCGCTGTCCGTTTCTGAGCCGTCGCAGTCTGAGTCGCTCTTCTCGTCGGGCAGCGTAACGTACATGGTGCTGACAGTGGTATGCAAGTACTTGTCTGGGCCGTAGCCGTCGGAGTTCCATTCAATGCAGCCGGCATCCGAGACGGACGCCGCAACACTCAGACGGACACTCTCGCTCTCCGTCGTTGCGCGTTGCGAGTCAGCTCGCACCACGAAGAGGGCTGCGTTGATCTCCGCCGGCTCTCGGAGCAGCGTCACACTCTTCTGTATGGCCGCAGTAGGGCTCACTGTCAGCGTCGCAATCCGAGACATGGTCATCGGAGACCTCAGAGTCTTAGCCGTCGCTGTCTGCGGCTGAGTCCGGGTGCCGCGGCCCGCAGTCGTGAACCATCAGTGTGTCTGAGTCGCTTGCGACTGACGTGGGCTCGAAGTTGTTAGCAGCAAGAGCGGCTCCGAGACGCTAATAGTTCAGTCGGCTGTCGGCGTCTACGGCCCCCCCGTCGTCCCCGCTCCTCCCAAAGCACGAGATGCAACGTGAGACGAGCGTGGGATAGTCGACCAGCAGCTCCGAAAAGATGGTCCTCTTGCACAACGGGCATGTGGTGTACACCTGCCTCATGTAGGTGAATGTCAGCGTATTGACCGACTCGGTGCAGAGGGGCATGTACATGACGGGGGCCTGGCAGCAAGACGAGCTGAAGGCCATCCTGTCGAAGTCAAACTGGACGTCGATGTTCTTGGGGTTGCCCCGCACTTCGGCTGAGCGGAAAGTCTGGTTCTTGAGGCAGCTGTAGCAGCGCATGTCACACTCGTCAACGCGGGGCTTGCCGCGCGGCTGGCCGGGCACCAGCAGGAGCTGGTGGTAGGTGGGCTCGATCCAGTTCACGTAGCAGTTGAGCACGGCGTACAGCGTCGTCAGCACACGCTCGTGCAACCCGGCCAGCTCCGCGAAGTTCTCTTGGTTGATGAGTTCGACCGCGGGCTTCAGCCATGGCATGCACGCAGCCGCCAGCTCCAGCGGGCTGTCGGTGGTGTAGGCCATAGCCAGCCTGTAGTAGCAGCCGAGGCCCCACTGGAGGTCGCTCTTGACCAAGCCCGCGTGGCCGACCTGCTTCACCTTCTGAAAGGCCTTGGTGAGCCTGTTCTGGTATGACTGCTTGGCCTTGACGAAGCTCAACTTGTGCCACTTGATGCCCGGGCACTGGCCGTCACCGGACCTTCCGGTCGCCGCCGTCCTCGGGCGATGCTGCCTGGCTAAGACGGAGCCCTGAAATAGGAGCCCGGCCGCCTCCTTCACGCCCCTGAACCGGGAGGCGTGCTCCGGGGTATTAGGGCCCGGGTTCCTTGACAAGTACCTATAAAAGTGCGCCATCAGTCCTAATCTGAGTAGATGCTTCTTGTTCTCCCTAGCTGAAACCTCCTCCCTGCTTGGCAGCCAGTTGGCGTTTTCCCCCTTCTCGCCCGGAAACAGCGCAGCAGCCAGATCGTCCCACAAAAAGAGACAGAAGGCGTACGCCTTGTCACAGCCCCGAGTGTTGGTCTTGCACGTCAACAACTTCTCTAGTTCCTTTCTCTCACGGTCGGCTCCAGACCCCCTCGGACTCTTAGAATGGCGGGTGGCGTAACTAAGACACTGAAGGTAAACCTTCCCCAGGAGAGTTTTTGCCTGACGGTGGGACCGGGCCACGCCAACATCGATTACGGGATGGAGCTGTCGCCCATGACCCACGTCCTTGTCGACTCCCCGCCTGTCTTCCATGTCTACTGCCCCGCCGTCGTGCCGAGCAAGGTGCTCGTGCTGCATGGCGAGCACCTGGGCCACTTCCTGACTATCCAGGGCAGCCCTCGCACCATGGACAAGGTCCCTCACCGCTCCCACGTCACGTATGAGCAGGTGGCCTGGCAGAGCCTGGTCAAACTGCAAGGCGAAGAGGCTGTCCTCTCGGCGTTCGTAGGCTCTATGACCTCGGACAATGTGCTCGCCGAAATACAAAAGCCTTCTGGCGAGGCCCAGCCCTGGATCGTGTTCAGGGAGACTTCGCTGGAGGCGGCGGCCTTCATCTTGCAGCTGCTCCAGAAGTTCTCGCCGATTGACCTGAAAACCGACGATCCCATTCCGGGGCCCGACGGATCAGAGCCTCGGCACATGGTGTTCATGTACCTGACGCAGCTGTTTGCCAGGTGCGTGGCTCTGAACATGGAACCCCAGGACCTGGCGATGGTGCTGAGCGCAGCCTCCGCGCCCTTCCTGGAGCACAACTTTGTCGACCCGCTGTTTGCAGCGACGCTGACGAAGCCCATGTGGCTGCCGGTCGGCGGCGTCTACAGGCTTTTCCAAGGCTTCCACATCTGCCAAGGCGAGGACGTCACCCCATCTACTGCAGGCTTCTACTGGACCGGCGCCGACATAGCGGAGCGACTCGCGCACAAAAACAGGTTGACGGAAAGCGAGTGCCGAGCCCTATGGTTTGTTGCCCCGCAGATGGGAGACCGAGCGGCGGCGCTCGAGAAAAACAAGGCGCTTGCCCAGGTGCCGATGGGCGGGCCGGACATGTATGGTAAGAACCTCTGCATCTACGAGTACCTGCTGTCAGACAACATGATGGCCTACCTGCAGTGCCTGGTGTTTGCGACGATGCGCAACATGCTGCCCTGCCACAACAACAGCCAGTACAGCCAGTCGGACCTGGACAAGGCCGGCGGCAGCGTGTTGCTGCTGCGCGATGCCATAGTAAATCAAACAGAGACACTCTACAAGAGCATCAAGGACGGGTCACAGGGGAACATGTTGCTGTGCTCGGGGGTAGGCTTCAGGCCCCAGACCGGGGGCGCGATGCAGGACTGGGGCAAAGTGTACACGTCACAGAAGGAACAGCGGCCCGCGACCAAGCAGCACAGCAGCTCCTCCAAGCAAAGCGGCACCTTCACCTCGGTTGCGATGACCATGAGCGGGGGCACGTACATGTCGGAGGCCATCGACATTTCCCTGGCGGGCGCAAAGACGGACAAGCTAAAGCTCAATTCCAAGGTGGGCGCGATGATGGCCAGCCCGTTCAAGTGCGGCTCGGGCATCAATGCTAAAGCATCCACGGTAACGAGTATTGGGGTGTACTCCCGCTGGCACCGATTCAACGAAACCGAGTTCACCGAGGTGGGAAACGTACTCGACCCGAACGACCCCAGGTTCGACGAAAGAATGAACAAAAGCGACATCGAAAGGGACCACACCTACCGGTTTCTCGGCACCAACGGCAACATGCCCATGTGCCACTTCACACTGGCCCTGTCGATCCGCCAGGCCGTGGCTTTCGCCATGGGCTTCTTCTGTGCCGAGCTGGCCCGGCTTGTGCATGCCCCTAACCCCAAGCACGGCTCCAACCTGTACAACGCTCTGTTGTGCCTGAATGCACAGCTGATGCCCAAGAAGGGTAACGAAGGCGAGACGGTGAACATGCTGACAAGCTTCAAATGCTGCGACCCGCTGAATATCAAGGGGAAAGCTTTTCCCGAGGGCAAGCCGTGGTCGTCCGGGCTGAACTTGGACTCGCTGGAATGGCTAGACGCTGACCGGTGTAATACGCTCCCCCCAACGCTGGGGCGGACGCTCCGCTATCTCGGGAATACGCGACTGAAGGTTGACAATCTGCTTCAGCAAAACGACAAACTTGCGTACTGCAAGGTCCAGTTAACCCGCGACTCAAGGATCCTGCATACGGAGACGATGTTCAACAATGCTCGGGCACAGGTACTGGCCCCGGTCATGATCGACACGTCGCTGTGGATCTTCGCGGACCTCCACACTGGTACGTTCGGCTGCATGAGATTTTGCAGGAACAAGGACTATTACTACATCAATGTGCTGAGCAACCAGTGCATCAACGGGGATGTTCGCGGCCAGCACGGCAGGGCAGCTTACACAGAGTCCGAAGCCGTCCCGGAGCAGTCCATGTTTGCCACGGTAAAGAATGAAACTGATCTCATGCTCGTGGCCCGCATCCAGGTGTCTAGGCTCAACGCCCTCTTCCCCAAGATAACAGAGGAGTCGTACAGATCTCTTGTGGCCAAGATACAGGCCAGCCAGATCGAACTGGATAAGGACGAGAGACCCCTGTTTGAGCTGGCCAAGAGCAGAGCGGCCAAGCTGCGCGCACACGACACGTCCGAGGGCTACGGCGACGCCGTCAAGCGGAACTGGTTCAACGGAAACGAGGACAGTAAGGAGGAGGATCCGTACGATCACATGTTCGATGACGACGACTAGGGCAGCCATTCCGGCATGTCGGCACGCTGACGAAGACGCTATAGAGTTCCTGCAGCAACCAAGAACAAAATGTTTCATACCAAACGCAATAAATCTGCTAAATTCATAAACGTTAGACTCATCCAGATCAGAACCATGCCCGTTATCGCTGTTGTCTTATGTACCCTATCATTTCCTGTGCCGTGTACTTTCCATAATGTGCAAGCAAACCTGTAAAGCCAAAGGCAAATTTCCACATTGTGGACAACAATAAATTGAACTGAATTTAATTGAATGTCTCTCTGCAGTATGCAGATGCCTGTCTATATATCCATATATTTTCCTGCAATAAAGAATACATATTTCGATCTGAAACCCTTTTTGTCTCATTCTCTCATCATTACAAACTCGCACATCGGGCTGCTGTTGCACAGAGGTTTATTGTACAAGGGACAAGGGAAGAGTAGCATACGGGGAAGAGTAGCATAGGGCACTGATTATGAGAACTAGGGCAGCCATACTGGCCCGTTTCTGTCTAGCCCATGATCCTGTTGTGTTGTGTCTACTGTTGAGATGAAAAGAGTCTAGGAAAAATATATGAAGGCAGGTTGTCTTTAGAATAGATGGCTGCTGAGCCTTCATGTCAGTCTTCTGCCATCTCCTGTGAGGACCTTTACCTACTGTACTAACAGGAGCGAGCAGCCACACACTGACCCGGATCTAGGAGACAGACGCGCTTCCGATATGAGCGACGCGTGTGTCTATCCACCCGCCCAGCCCAACCAGGAGTCCGGCGTGATCGGACTGGTTGCGGGTGAGAGACCCCCACCTAAGCGCACCATGAGAAGAATGCCAGCCTACTACCAGCCTGCCAACTCGGAGGTGTTGTCAAAGGAGTGGCCGGATGTCAAAACTCGGCTGGGCAATTGCTGGTGGGGGGCAGCGACCCAGGCCGCCGTTTACAATGCACTAGAAGAAGCCGGCACCAACAACATGGTGTTCTCCGGGTACTTCCGCAAACATGTATACGGTGACCTGATCTCGGTCACTTACAACGTTGATGGTCACATCTGTGATGCCTCCGTGCGCGTCGAGGACGGCACTTTCTACTGCAAGCGTCTTGGCCCAAACAACCCAAACATCGGGCCGGGTACCCTCCAGTGGGTACTGGATGAACTGAAGGGGATATACGGGCGATCCTTCACCGCCCTTGAAGCAACCGGATCGCAGCCTGACGACTTCATCTCCAAACTGGTGATGCGGAAAAGAACCATGATGGCGGTGCTGGACAACGGCACCAATTGCTGTCATTATGTTTGCAAAAAATAAAATAAATAAAAATGAACACCTCAACCCAATCAGTTCCGTCTCCTTTGTTTGTCTGTGTTTTTGCTACTCCGTGTCATATAAGGGTCCACAATGCAGTTCATTATGTGCACAGTGTGGTGCTAAGGATGGTTGACAATGAACACAGCACAATAAGGACAACACTAAGGTTCTGGTGAGAAAAGTTTAATGAACACTGATACACAAGGGGGCAGGGTAGGGAGGACCAAAGTCATTTACTATACAATGTTATGTTACCGGTCTGTTGAGTGCCAATAAAGATGCGTTCACAAGAATAAACCTTCTGTCTTTGTCTCTCAGTTTTGGGGGTATGTGTGTACTGTGGCAGTGGGATGCTGGAAATATCGCTAAGGCACATGTTAGCAACACTCCAAACTACTACCTCGATGATGTGACGCAACAAGGGGACATTTATGGTACCAGGTTAAACTCTTTGGCTCCATCGATTTGGCCCAGCACGAAAACACCCAAAACGCGAGACCATGCCCCCCTCTGCCTTACTGCTGCTCGTCGAACTGAGCGACCCGGGCTCGGTGGCCTCGGTCGAATACGTGCGGGTGACGCTGTCCAAGCTGGGTCGAGAGCTCCCGCACCTAGTGGCAGTAAAGCCAGACGGCCAGGGCCGTGTGTGCGTAGACCTTGACAACGGCTTCTCCCCCGCCACGCATTGCCTCGTGCTCGTCGTGACCGATGCCTCGGGCGACAGGGCACACGGCCTGATCTCGGGCAGACACTTCCTCGACCCGTGCTACGCGGACGCCAGAGGACACCCCGTGAGACACATGGGCTCACTGGCCGGGGCAGAGATAGCGTGGGCCATGCCCGCCGAGGCCCCCCCGGGGGACGGCGACGACCGGGAGATCTACATGGGCAAGAACCCTGAGATCGAGGTGAGGAAGATACTGCGCGGGGTCTACAGGGAAGTCAGGCTCGCGGCGTCCGACATGTCCGCCGGGTTCGAGCTCGACGCCACAATGGTCCAAACCATGGCTGCACTCGCGGCGCCGTTGGCGTTCAAGGCCCTGTACGAGCAGGTCGTATTTCATCTGCCGTCAGGCGACCCGTCGCCGCCCCGACCCTGGGGCAACTCAGTCGTCCTGCGCCGGGCTCCAGCAGGCGGTCTGTCCTGCTCGGCTGTTAACCAGTGCTGCGACAAAGCGCACGACCCGATGCCCCCCGAGGCCAGGCTACGCATAGGTCTGCTGTTTGACGGGCTGGAGCTCAAGAGGTACGGAGGTGACAGAAGAGGTGGCAAGATTAAGATCGACAAGATCACGACGGACTACTGGGGCGTCTGCCTGGCGGCGTTGTGCTGCGACGCAGCGAGGGTCTGGGCCTGCGCCCTAGTGGAGCTGCACTCGGGGATCAGAGCTGGCCTGGGCCTGGAGGGCCTGTGCCAGCGCTGCGGCTACGCCTACCGACGGGACCCTAGCTTCGCCTGTCCCCCGGAACCGCTCAGGGTCCCAGGCGTAAAGCAGATTGACAGGATCCTCCTCGGGAACGTGTGCACAACCCTCTGCGCCGAAGCCCGGCGTCCCGGCGTCGACGACGAGCCCGTGAGGTACTGCATCAACCATGCTCGTGCATACAAAGGTGGCGAGGAGGAGCTTGCACAGAGCGCAAGCCGACGAGTCGTAGCGCGCCACTACGAATCGGAAGAACTCGCAGGCTGGGAGCTGTGGCAGTGCCTCAGTCGCTACGAGCGCAGAGCCTACGCCAGGAGCCCGGACGGACCTCTGTGCCCCCAAGCCCGGGCTGTCCGGCAAGTCGAACTTGACCGTATCTGCGAAAGCATTTCCTCCGGCGGCCGCTGCTGCTCCAGCTGCTACGCCTCCGGATCCTATGACTCACGCGACGGGACCCCAGTCTGGTGCTGGTGCGCCCCAGCGACCCGAGTTTCAGAGGATGGTGCAAGATCCGTGGAACTTTGGCGGGGATTTTCGTGTCAGGTTCTCGGATATCATATACGCGTCAATCCCCTCGGTTCCCGGGGCCGAGTGCACGACAGAGAATCTCAGGCTGATGTCTGAGGGCTTCCACAATTTTGTCAGCCTGTTAGATAAGGTGAGAGGCTCGGATGTATCTGGCTTGGTGACCGAAGCCCTGACGCAGGAGCTGTGCGGCGCGTATCACAGCATCGCCATGCTGCTGATGACCTCGACGATCGAGGCCAGGACCAAGATTGACAAACTAGCCTTGCAGTTGAAGGAGGCCCGGCAGGAAAAAAAGCAAGGAGTCATGACGCTTGAGACCGAGCTTGCCGAGGTCAGGCAAGCTGTGGCCAAGGCTCAAGAAGCTGGGAAGAAGGCAGATGAAGAGAGAAGCGCAGCCAAGGAGGCAAGGACCGAGGCCGAGGCCAAAGCGACAAAGGCAGATGAAGAGAGAAGCATAGCCGATGAGGCAAGGACCGAGGCCGAGGCCAAAGCGACAAAGGCAGATGAAGAGAGAAGCGTAGCCGAGGAGGCAAGGACCGAGGCCGAGGCCAAAGCGACAAAGGCAGATGAAGAGAGAAGCGTAGCCGATGAGGCAAGGACCGAGGCCGAGGCCAAAGCGACAAAGGCAGATGAAGAGAGAAGCGTAGCCGAGGAGGCAAGGACCGAGGCCGAGGCCAAAGCGACAAAGGCAGATGAAGAGAGAAGCGTAGCCGATGAGGCAAGGACCGAGGCCGAGGCCAAAGCGACAAAGGCAGATGAAGAGAGAAGCGTAGCCGAGGATGCAAGGACCGAGGCCGAGGCCAAAGCGACAAAGGCAGATGAAGAGAGAAGCGCAGCCGATGAGGCAAGGACCGAGGCCGAGGCCAAAGCGACAAAGGCAGATGAAGAGAGAAGCGTAGCCGAGGAGGCAAGGACAGAGGCCGACGCCAAAGCGACAAAGGCAGATGAAGAGAGAAGCGCAGCCGAGGAGGCAAGGACAGAGGCCGAGGCCAAAGCGACAAAGGCAGATGAAGAGAGAAGCGGAGCCGAGGCGGCAAGGACCGAGGCCGACGCCAAAACGACAAAGGCAGAGGAAGAGAGAGCCCAGGCGGTGCAGGCGCGTACCCAGGCCGAGGAGGCTAAGGAAGCCGCCGAAGCAAAGGAGGCACATACCACTAAGCTTACGATGGCCATGCTGGATGAGATGGATAGGAAAGTACGCACGCACGATGAAGAGACTCGGCTCGCCCAGATGGAGCTGGCTGAGGTCTCGTCTAAGTTCAACGTGGAGAAAGTGGAGCTGGCCCGTCTTCTACAGATGGTGAGGTCCGAAAATACCGATTTGAACAATAAGTACTTGGAGGATAGCCTTGCACTGGAAGAAGCTCAGGACCGCAACCTGAAGCTAGTCGACATGTGCCACAGTGTCAGACGGACCCTAGTCACACTGTTTCCAGAACTAGAGGAGGGGGGCGAACATTTAGGGCATTCCGACCTCTTGGCCAGGGCACAGGAACAGGTGGACAAGTTGATTGTAGATCTCAAGTTCATGATTGGATCCCACTGCATCAGGACCTCCGAGGACGGAGGAGGATACTTGTCCTGGCACCCCGTCAGCTCTATGGTCGGAAAGGTCAGGGAAACGATCTACAACTACATCGTAACAAAGCTCACTGTAGCCGCGCAGCCTATGGAGGGCGTTCTGCAGCCCAGGCTGCAGGCCTCTGGTAAAAGACGCATGGACCGTGGCAGCAAAGAACACCCCGCCAAGTTCAAGATCACGTCTGAAGACGGATCGCCGAGCGCTAAGAAGTGGGTCAATGCCGTCTTGAACATCAAAAATGAGCCCGGCGAGGACGAGTACCTGTACGTGCGAGAACAGGTCTGCGGAGCGCTGTGCAGGGCCCAACACGAACTGAGGATGGTTGAGCTGGGCACCCTCAAAGAGCTGCCTGGTCGGCTCGGCAAACTGCTCGGGGTTCCGGCGGACAACATCGAGGGGCCAGTGGCAGGCTGCCACTGTGATTACATGGTCAGGTTGGCGCAGCTGCTAAAGTGTCAACTGATTGTGGTATGGACACCCAGCTTGAGCTACCAGTTGTACGGCTTTGTAGCCGATGCTCCCGTGTACGTGCTCCTGGCCTGCGAGGGCACCCTTAAGGACTACCACATCGCCACGGTCGAGAAAGAGGGAAAGCCGTCGCTCTGCATGGTTAAGGACATAGCCAAGCTTACCAGCGGGTTGAACAGATTTATCCACCAGGAATCAGGCTGCGGGTCTCCGCCCGAGCCCGACCCTGGTGCGAGAGATCTACATCTAAACATAACCATGGTCAAGGTGCCAACATGCAAATTGTCTGATTGTATTGATTTAATTGTCTGACTTGGGCCTTTGTCTGTCTGTGTAGTATGTTCTATTTGCATGTACTATGTTTGACAATAAAGACAGTGCTGAATCAGCAACCGCATGTCTCGTCTCCTGTCTGTCTCATATTGTGCCTTAGCACAATGCCTTAGCAATGACAATACTGATACCAGATATTTACGTTCATAGAGGTGTCTTTATTTATTTGTGTTTTACAAAGTTACATCATGCAACAAGCCAGGTCAAGAAAGACATGAATTAGAACACAGAGCCAAAGCCGGAAGGGTCGTGCGCACAGTCGAGTCTGGGCTCCGAAGCGCCGCGGGCTGCAGTCGGCCTGACGCCGGCGGTCTCATCCGACCCTCAGCGATGCACGGTCCTGGTCTGGTAGGTGTAAACAGGCATGTCGATAATGTGGTCCATGAACCTCTCTGCGGCGGTGAGCAGGGCGTCCGGGTGGTAGTGTGTCAGGCGGGGCAGCTTCTTGACAGTGTGGTCGCCGGTCGGGTGGTCGCTGTTGATGCTGATGTGCATCGTGTTAGGGTCCTCTGTGCGGTACACAAACAGCGAATTGACGTTCAGCCTGTCCAGGGTGATTTTTGGCAACCCGCTGCAGGCGATGTAGATCTCCAGGCACTTGAACTCCCGCTGGGCACTCATCTCACACTGGCCAATCGTCCCCCCCCCCCACCACCACCACGTCCCCTACGTTAATACACTCCCTGTAAGGCTACTCCGTTGCTTCCGGGGCACGTTTTCCCCGGACCCTCTTCCGATCCCTCATGCATACAGGCCTCAACCACCGAATGTTCCGGCGCGTCGAGGCCGGCGCCGCTGACCTAGGAACCTTGGCGCCTCCGGTAGCCTCGACGGAGCCGAGCTCACCCGTGTGAGTGAGGTAGTGCCGCTTTAGGTGCTGGTCACAGTCGACGCTCGACGGGCGGGCCTCGAGGGCTGCGATCTCCTTGCGCTTCCACCGCCAGTTGACAAGGTTGGTCGAGATCGACAGGCCGTACTTCACCAGGGCGTCGGCGGCCCGCTCGGCCCCGGCTGCGGCGACCTTGTCAGCAAAGTCCTTCTTGAAAAGTATCTCGCATTGCAAGCAGTTCGGCAAGTCTTGACATGTCGACCCGCTCGTGCCCGACCCGGCCGTTGCGAGACAGGGTGAAGCCCACACCGCCATCGCCGTCGAACACGTAAATGCCGTCGGCAAGCGGCTCCCCGGGGCTATCGCCGGGCATGACGTGGTCATGGCTCAGCTCACGCAGTGTACAGTAGGCCGTGAGGTGTGCAAATACCCAGATCAAGGCGGCGAGGCGTGAGTTATACACGGTGGGTTCGGCCGTATTGCTCAGCTGCAGCTGCACGCCCTGCTCCAGCGTCAGGCCTATGAGCAAGGAACTGTCGACGACCGCTGCGCTCGTCACCAGGTCAGCGGCCGTCTCCACTGGGAAGCCTGCTGCCAGCAGGTGCTTGAACAGCATGATCCGCTCGGGCAGCACCTTGTAACGTTCCGTGTGCCTGCGCGCGGGGTCCACGACAATCCTTGCCACCATTGCCACAAGGCCGTTGTTGGTGCCCGTCGATGCTACCGTCTTGAGCGTGGCCCAGAGCGTGCCGATGCGGGGCAGAGCTCGGGCTCTGTCGCCAGCTTTGCCCTCGTAGTCAGCTTCCAGCGCCTCGGCGCGCTTCCTGCTCGCGTTCAGCGAGCCGTACAGCTGGCACAGCCACGCGAGCGGGTACTCGCTCAGGTAGCGCGGGCTCGACAGCTCCTCGAGCGCATGCCTGTGAATCTCCAGCTGGTGGTACAGCTCTTTGGCCAGCGTCTGCTGCTTGGCTATTTCGTCGCGCCGCTTCAGGTACTCGAGCTGCTCCATGAATCTGAGTGGCTCTGTTTGGCCGTGCGCCGACGGCTCCTGGCTGTCGGGCTCGAACATGGTAGCCGAGGTGCTGGCCCTGGCCACCCTGCGTATCCTGCCTTTGGCGGCAAAACTGCCACCCCTCCCGGCGCCTTCTGGGGCTCCTGATAGCACAGGGCCGAAGAGCTCGTGTCTGAGCGTCAGGTGGTGGCACGAGATGCTCCGCCGGGTCTCTTCCCACTTGTCCCTCGTCACCTCGGCCTCGTACACACACTCGGGGCACTCCTTGGTGTCGAGGGCGTCCTCCGGCACCACTGGGTATCGCAAGATAAGCGCGTAGAATCGCTCGAGCTTCTCCAGCGAGGCCAGCGACTCGGCCCGGGGCACGATGAAGAAGTCGCGCGACAGCTTGCGGTGCTCGTCGCACGCCCTGGAGAGAGTGACCGGCTGGCCCGGGTAGCCGCAGATTGCCCGACTGTCCGAGATCCCGATGCAGATCAACCACAAGGTGTAACGGTCTAGGTAGTCTGCCGAGGGGGCGACGGGGCTCGCCAACACAGCCCTGGGCGACACGAAGTCTCGGCAGAACTCCATCAGGGCCGAGCTCAGGCTGCCCGAGCACCGAGCCGTGCAGGCCGCATCGTACAGCTCCACTAGGCGGACTTCGCATCCTCCGCACCCCGAGTCTCGGGCTTCGTTGTCGTCGCGCTCAACCACTCTAGCACCCCTGGCACTAGCCGGTTCGCGAGTAGTTTGAGTCCGGACCATTCGCACAGACATAGCATCAGTCCGATCCATCGAGGGTCAGTCGAGCCACTGGGAGGCTTGGTGTCTTCGCGCTGTAGCAAGACGGGCCACTCTTCCCTTAATCTCTCAAACAGCTGCTGGCTGCATCGGCTGCCGAAGCGCTCCGGGAACAGTTGAGCGCGAGGGCTGGGCGGGATGCAGCAGCTCCTCAGCCTGCCGTCAAGCTCCTCCGGCAGAGGGTCGAACAGGTAGCTTGTGCCGCACGGGGAGAGCACCACGCCGGCGTGCACCAGGTCGCGGGCGGTCGCCAGTGCAGCCCTTCGACCTCCTCGCACCGCCACTACGAGCCTCGGATCTGGGCCCAGCGTCAGGCCCGGTGAGATCCGCTCGGCCAGGGCTAGCGACTTGGCTGCCAGGTACACCAAGGAGTGGTCACAGGTCGACGACAGCTCGAATGCGGGCTTCAGGCCGCAGCCGTGCAGGGAGACCATTGCCACCCGACGCATTAGCGATGAGAAGTTCCCGGCTCTGTAGAAGGCTGTCACGCAACCGCGGTGCCCGATGCGGACCCGTGACAAGAGCGGCGACTCGTCGCTCCTCTCGACGATCACGCAGCCGGCCGCCGGCAGCTCGTAGACGAACTCCACCGTCAGCCTGGAGTTCAGTACCAGGGAGCCTCTGTCAGCGTTCCAGTCCAGCCACTCGCTTGTGACTCGGATGGGACCCGGCTCTTGGTCATCTCCGTCCAGCTCTCTGTCATCTCCTTTTCCTGCCTCGATCTTGGTGGCGTCTTCTTCCTCCTCGACCTCCGTGATGAGCAGCAGCTCGGACCTCCTCAGGTCGACGGCCTCCCAGAACCTGAGGCCCTTTGCTATAAGCTGCCCGTCATCGGGCCTAGTCCAGGAGGGAGGCTCGCGCGGGTCTGCAGACCACGCTCGCGCGGCTTCGCCGATCGCTGTGAGGTCGGGTCCGCACAGGCCCGACTCCCACCTGTACTTGAGCAGTGCGGCCTGGGTGCAGAAGTAACCCGGGCTGACAGACGACCAAGGAGTCTGCTTCCAGGTCTCGGGCCCCCGCACACCTCTCGGTATGCGTGCCTCCCTGCAGAACATCTCGAGTGAGTCACGGCAGCGGATGTGCACCGTCTCCACCGGGCCCGCCAGTGCCTCGCCCGAAAGCCAGTCAACAGCATTCACGTGGAAGCCCATGTCGCCCCTGATCTCTGCCAGGCGAATGGATTCGTCACTGGGGTGCAAGACCAGATTGCCGTACGAGTTCACCAACATGATGTCTTTCGAGGTTTCAAGCTCAAAACTCAGGGCCTTGCGGCTCTTGCAGCCGTCGTGGCGCGAGACCAGGTAGGGGGTAGACGAGCTGCTCAACACGTCCAAGCTCCCGTGCAGCTTGCCCGTCCACTGCCCCATGGAGTCCTTGGGTGAGTACACCGTAACAGTGTGGCACCTGAACGGGCCGGTGGCGCCAGCGAACCACGCCAACATTCTCTGTACGTAGCCATAGACGTCGGGCCGCAGGCACCTGATCTCCAGGCGCTCGTACGTGTTGCCCGACAGCATCCTAGCGGCGAGGGCTCGCGCGAGCCCGGAGGCAGAGCAGACCTCATATGTGTGCGCCACTCCATCGGCGGCGTCTCTGTCCCCCTCGCAGCCGCTGAGCTTGCTCTCCGGTGTGGCGTACCAGTCGCCGGCTGCCGCAACAGTGATCCGCTTGGTCCCCAACGTCAGGGCCTTTGCGCACGACGAGCTCAGTGCCTTGTTCTTCACCAGGCAGGTGCCCCGGCTCCACGTCCGCTCCGAGGGGCAGACGAGTACGCGCGAGGCCAGGACGTCGAAGCCACGCCACGCTTGAGGGCTCGAGGCCCTCGAAGCCTCCAGCTCCAGAACCATTGCGGCGCTCTCTGCGCTCGGGTCGGGGGCGAACCTTGCCGGCGGGGGCTCTGCGCTCCAGCTCGAGGCCGGTCCCGCGCCGCCGATCAGCCGGAGCGGATCCCGGGATACGGCGAGCTTAGCGTCCCACGACGGCTCACCGTCGCTGTCGACGGGCGCCCTGTCAAACGACCATTTGGTCTCGACCAAACTCGTCCACGTACTCTCGCACACAGCATAGCCCTCGACGGGGTCCCTGTGACCCGGCCGTACAAACATCTCTTCGAGGACAACAGTCTTGTCCCTGCACGGCAGCCGCCCGATGGGTTTCGGTTCGGGCCACGCAAAGGCATCCTGGCCGAGCGCAGTCGTCCTACACGCCGAGGCGTTCTGCACGACAACGGCCACCGACTCAAGCCGCTGCACCAAGGGCCCTTGACCCGACACGTGGAACAGCGGCGACTCCGCGGCGTGCACAAACGTGTAGCCGTCCACCACCGAGACGCCGGGCTGCCTGGAGGCTCCGGCACGCCGAGGTCTGAGCCTGAGGAACCGCCACTTGCCGAAGCTGGTCCTGACGGTCGAGGGCGCGCTCGTCACGGGCTCAAACTCAAACACGGGTCCCAGTGTCTCCTCGTAGGCCCGCAGCAGCAGCTCCTCCTCGTCACCGCGCGGCAGCAGGAATGCCGAGCCCCGCCGCAGCTCATGCTCCCTAAGCGGACTAGGGTCGCAGCACCGGGCCAGCAGCGGGCCCAGCCGATGGTCTCTAGAGCAAAGGAATGCTCCGACTAGATTGATTCTGCTGCCCCAGGGCTCCCGAGTCTCCGGGGCCGGCACAGCGCAGGCCCACACCGAGGCACCCCGGTGCCTCGTCACGAGGATCAGCCGCAACTGCGACAGCGAGTTTACGCGGCAGGTGTCGGCCACATGCTCCAGGATGGCATACACCGGCAACAGAGACCCGCCGCCGTGCACGATGAGCTCGTAGTCGAGAGTCACGTCGCCCGCTGCCATGGCAGGCAAGCAGGGGTGCACGGCCCTGTAGAACGCGGTCAGGCACACGCTCACATCGAAGCTTGCCTCGGTCCCGCAGCCGCCGTCGCCCGCCAGCAGCCTGGCGCAGTGGCCCAGGAGCACGGCCTCGTCGACGTGAGCCTCGTACGCCGCGCCACTCTGCGAGACGCCCCTGTCTGCCCGTGCCAGTGCGAACGACTTCGGCTGCAGACTCACCGACAGGTTGAGTTTGTACTCATCCAGAGGCTCGGGAGGGCCCTCCGCATCGGTCTGTGCCGCTGCAATCTCCACCGAGGGGAAGAGGGTCCCGTCTCCGATGGCGGTCGTGCCACCCCGGCCCCGGCTACGCTCGCTCACCGGGCGGACTAACCAGGCCCTGACGACTCCGCCGTCTCGGTCTTCGTCCTCGGCCAGAGTCAGGCTAGGCTTGCGCCTCCGCCTGCACCAGTCGAACAGACGACTGAGCCGCTGATCCACGTAGCCCCTGGCGGCCTCGCTAGCCACTGCGGCTTCGCGGGCCGATAACGGTCCGGCGGCGACTGGCGCGCCGGCTGAAGGATGGGCTGGGGCGCGGGGTCGGTAGTTGAGCTGGAAGAAGCAGGAGCCGTCGTCTTCCGGGGCTCTCCCTCCTAGGTCTATGTCGTAGAACTCGTCGCGTAGCTTTGTCCTCTTCGTCGACCAGCGCGGCAGGGGCTCGACACCTTTCGTGGCGGGCATGGAAATGCACACGTGCTTGCTAGCGCTGTGTTCCCTCAGCAACCCGGCGGCCTTGAGGATCTTGAGATTGACAAGGCCCAGGCTGCTCACTCCTACGATCTTGGGCTTGCAGCCGAAGGCTGATTCGGGATCGATCAGCACCGAGTGGCCAGTCAGCAGCCTGAGCCGAGGAGCCCCGAGGACCCCCGTCGCCACCTTTTGCAGTCGCGCCGCTTCGTCATCTTCGTCTGCGTCCCGGGCCGCTCCGAGACCGTCCGAAAGCTGCACCGCGAGTTCATCGGGCATGGTGACCTCCGAGGACAGAGGCTGGGGCTTGGGGCAGATCGGGCACACATCGGGGTCGGCGGAGAACAGCAGCCTTAGATCACGCAGCGAGTCCCTCGATGTGGTCGAGAAAGCCAGGTGCCGGCGGCCGGGCTCGCAGCCTGTCTCCACGGCCAGGTAGGCCAGCATCAACGCCTGGGCCTCACGCAGTGTCAGCGGGGAGCCGAGCGAGAGGCCCGCGCACCTCCTGTTTTCAGCCTCCTTGAACATCGACTGTAGGAGCTCGAACGCGTACAGCATTGCCACGCAGCCGGCGAAGCGGAGCTCACGGGGCACCGACACCTGCATGGTGCCGGGCGACAGGCACACGGCTTGGCTCAGGTTGCAATCGTGACCTCGCTCTGTGACCCGAGCCCCGCGTCTGTACGCGACCAGCATCCCGGGACGCGAGTCAGCTACTCGGTCTCCGTCGTCCCTTACATTTCGATCTGTCCCGTCGCTTCTTTGGCATTCCTCGCTTCCTCCCTCGCTAGAGATTGTGAGGTCAGGGTGGGTGCCAAGAGAAACTCGAAACGAGGCGCGCTTCGAGGGTACCCACTCGATCAGGTGTCCGTAGAGGCCGGGGATCCTGTTCAGCTGTCGAGGAGTCTGGCGCCTGTGAGCCTGGATCCTCACAAGCTGCTTCGGAACAATTACCAGCAGGTCCCTCAGCGTGTGCCTCAGCACGCACACCAGCTCGTTGTCGGCCACAGCCGTAAAGCCCGCCGGCAGGAGCCTGAGCTCGTGCAGCGCGAGCTCGGCGGCGATGGGGTCCATAGTGGGTTGAGGCGAGGGAGTCGACCTGGGCTGCAACGGTCGCGCGGGACGCTCACAGAACCGAGGTTCCAGTGACCTGAGGTCGAGGACTGCGTTCCGCAGCGCCGTCACGCACTTAAGCTTGAACTTGGTGCCGAGACGCGGGTCGCCGATGGTCAGGGCGCAGAGGGCCCTGACGATCTCGGGCCCGCAGCAGGCACCGAACGTCAGGCACACATCGGTCTGCCACGATGAGACCAGCCTGTACAGCGACGGCCCGTCAGCTACGATCAGGCTCGAGGGACCGGTGAGCTTGGTGCTGCGCGATGGGCTGGCTGTCACGGTGCACCTGATTCCCCAGGCGGGCCACGCTCCGCCCGACGTCTCCGCGTCCTCAGCCTCCGAGCACACCACCAGGCAGGCCCCGACATCCGAGCTGCTGTCGTCCCGGTTGAGTTTGAAGGCAACGTCGGAAAACACGGCCAGGGTCCGTCTGAACTTGGCGTAGCCGGACTCGGACCGAGTCTGCACGCGGGTTCTCGGTGCCAGGTGCCCGAAGCGCCTGATCTCCAGTATCCTACCCTGAGCGTCGGCTGTCTCACGTGTGCCGTCGGCTAGGTCTGTCTGACTTATGGCGCTCGTCACCGACAGCCCCTGGCCCTGGAGGCGGCCGCGGCCGTCTCGGCACCTGGCCAGGAAGCAGGGCAGCCACTCTGCATCTAGCCTGGCCTCCCGCCGGAAGCCGGCGCCGAACATGCCGCACAACTCATCCTCGGTGAGCTCTGGCCGGTCCAACTTTAGGCACGTGTACACGTACAGCAGGTACCTGTCGCACTTGTAGATGAGCTGCGTCCCCAGCGGCAGCCTGCCGGCGCCCGTATTAATTAGGGCAGTGGGCACGTCGGCGTTTCGCGACGACGGCAGCTGCGGCATGGCTTCGTCTTTCTGGGTCCCGACACTTAGGGACACAGATGCGCTATCCGTGCGCGATCGGCTCTCGCAAGCCTGTGGTGTTATCTTTACAAATGCCGGGCGCACGTCAGACTCGTTTCAGTCTATGGAGTGGGACATGACCTATGAAGGTTTGGAGCACCCAAGGGTCAAGAGCGAGAGCATGCTTCCCTGCTCCGATGACTCAGACAATTTCTTCGACCAGAAGGTCGACCTCGAGCGGTGCGAAAGCGAAGAGAGCATGTCAATACACTACTTGAGCTCAGACTCCGAGGACGACGTTGCCTGCCCGCGTCTCCGACAGCGGGTCGTCCGCTGGAGTTACGACAGAGTCGAGGGCAGAGCTGCCGCACCACAACGAGCAAACGCCTCGGCAGCCTCGAGAGAGTGCCTCAAGTGCGACGCACTCACTGTGCAGTGCAACACTGCAGCCGAGCACTACGATCGGACGCTGGCGTGCTACGCAGATACAGTGCGGGAGCTGATTGCGGGTGGCAGATCGGTCCTAGAGCGATGCCCTCGCCTGAAGACGGACCACGGCGACGACCAGCATCTGAAGTACTTTGTGGAAGCCGTGCTCGGCCGCAACGACTACGTCGGTGACATCGCGGCCATAGCGGCCCGGAGACGAGCCGGCAGGGCATGCGGTGCTGGCTCCGCCAAGGGTGAGGCAATGCTCTCCGTGGCAGAGGCTCTGAGTTCTCAATTTTCCGACTCTGAGGCCCTGCGTTATGTCGTACGGGCGTACATCATGCTTTACATCCAGTACGTGGAGGTGTGGCGCGACATGAGCACTAGGGTGCGCGGCGAACTCCCCATCATGGAGTTCGTGAGGCTGACCAGCGGCAGGCCCGGCGCGGAGCGATGCGAGCCCTGGTCCGAGGCACTGGCCTATGCGACACGCATGGAGGACAGGATGAAGCTCATGGTGCCTGCGAGAATCCGGGATATGTGCCTTGCGGACCTGCAGGCCGTCAAGCCCCTTTTGACAGGAGTACCCACGGGCTGCGACTTCCGGGTACCTCTGGACGCCGCGTCCATCTCGCTAGAGGCCGTCCGCTCGAGGCTGGACGAACACGTTTCGCAGTGGGCCGCCGACCAGCGGCAGATGGACCTATACCTGGACATGCGGTCCGACCTCACTCTGATGAGTGAGCTGATCTCGCTAGGCGATATCTCCGTCAAGACCCTGGTGTACGACCGCCGCTTGCTCCTGGCCGCTGTGCGTAAGCTAACCACCGACACCTGCTCACTTGGGGGCGAGCTTGCAGACCCGCAGAGCTACTAATCTCGCCCCAGTCGAGGGAGCGTGCGCACGACCGGGCATGTCTGACTCTTGCTGCTGGACCCTGGTCTACTCGCCGGACTCGGACGGCGGGGACTCCGTAGAGGGTGATGGTGATGAGGAGGAGGGAGAAATAGAGGGTGAGAACAGTTTTACGAACAAAGATGAACTGCGAAGCGCGTCATGGGGCTCGGCTGAGCAGTTCCCGTGCCCCCTGTGTTCCGACTTCCCGGACTGCAACGTTGTCAACGAGTACAATTGGACGCTCGACGACGCTAACGCAGATGCCCAGGGACACCATACAAAGCTGCACCTTACCGATGAGATCGAACCCCTGACGCCCACGCTGTACTTCGTGAAGGCGGGTGACCTGGTGCGGGTGAAGGGCCCAATGTTTCCACGCCAGGCTCCAGCTGCGGGCCAGTGGCTGCTCCCGCTCAAAGACTGCCGTAGGGCCTTGGGAAGGCTGCGTAAGGCCGCACTGGCGGCCCAGCAGCAGCCCAACCTGAACAGAATCGTGCTGGAGCAAAAGAACGACGACGGCCTTCTGGAGCTCGTGGCTAAGTGGGTGACCGACTCCGCCGTGGTCAAGCACAGCCTTGAGACCTTCGGCGCTTTTGCCTCCGACGCCCTGCTCGCGCCATTGCTGCACACGGTGCTCAGGTCCCAGTGGCTGGCAGAGCGCAAGGCCCGGCTGGAGCAGAACAACATGATGCCACTCGGCTGGGGTGGCGAGTTCTATGATGGATGCGCGCCGGCAAAGCCCTGCCGTTCATGCTGCAAGAGCTGCAAGGCCGCAAAACGGGTCGAGCTGGTCGTCCACCGCGCCAATCGCTCGCCCTGGTCCATGGTGCAAGCTCTGAGGGCAATACCCCCGACGACGCGGCTCTGCATCAGAACCGCAGCATGGGCCGCGGGCCTGATGGAGCATGCCGCCGTGGAGGCGTCACGCGCTAGCGACTGGCTAGTCAGGAACGAGGCCGTGATCGAGTTCTGCGCGCTGATGTGGGACATGCACAGCCCTCGCGGCGTGCCACGCACCACTGGCCTGGTCGACTTCGCCTGCCGCATCGTCACCCACCGCATCGCCTATGAGCGCCAGTGCTCAGTACTGCGTGAGCAGGATGTCGACACGCTGACAGTAATGTTTGGCATAATGCACCTGGATGGCGACTGCCCCGGCGGCGTCCAGAAGGTCCCACGAGAACGGCACCAGATGATCTCCCGAGCCGACGTCATCGGGCGGGTGGTCCCGCCCGACCCGAGAAGCGCGACACCTAAACTCCCCGCCGTAAAGGATACATTCTCGAGTGGCGTACCGCCCGCAGTTTCGAAAGACGCAAAACCGCCCCATCGCGAAGCATCCCCGGTCAACACACTAACCGTGAGCGAGGCCCTGACTGTCTGCTTCCCGATCGTCGCTACGGAGCAGCTGAAGTTGACCGACCCCGACAGCGGCGGCTCCGTACAGTTCTCGGGCTACTTGTGGCCCACGTTTGTCAACCGCACGAGACGGTGCTACCCGCTCTTCCGTACGTTAGCCTTCCCCGCGCATCCCGCCCCTGCCTACCTGCTCGAGATGCTGGCTCAGGGCTGGCGGCTCGCCAGCGGGGTACTACACCGCCTGCCCGCTGCACCGGGCCGCCGCAACCTGTGCATCGACGAGAAGCACTTCCAAACATACTTTGTCGCCCCACTCAACAGGCTCTGTAGCTGTGCCGTGATCACGTCCGGTGAGGAGTCGGACATGTTTGAGCTCCTCCGGTACGGGATCCTGCCGTGCTTCGCAGGGCAGGGCGATAGTGCCCCGGACCGGGTCGTGAGCGCAACGATGGCTCTAGCCTTTGCAGCCAGCGGTATAAAGCTAGTCAGTGTGACCAGGTCCGACACGGTCCGTACGGTCACCGTGGCAGGCCTCTTCTACTTTGCGGCCTGGTACATCCTCGTCTACGCGGGCGTGTTGCAGCTCTGCCCGGCCGTCTGCACCGGGGTGGACCGCAATGGGTCAGACGCAGACAGGCTACTGCTCCAGGTCATCCGGCTGTCCGAGGACACCGGAGAGGTTCGGGTGGTGTCCTACGACAGGACCGCGCTCATCGACGCCCTGAAGATTGTCTTCGGCCAGTTCCTGGCTCCGTACACCCTGGCGTGTTTTGCAGAACTCTACGGCGCCGGGCTGCAGCTCCAGCTGCCCTACGCAAAGGCGCTCAGTAGGACGCCGGGGAACCTCAAGACCGCCCTGGGCAGCAGGGACGCCTGGCTGGCCGCCCGGCGCCAGGCTACGGACGCAGCATCCGGAACCTCCCATGACCATTCAGCGGCTCCCGATACCCCGTTTGTCTACCTAGGCCCAATAGACAGTAGCGCGAAGAGCACCGTACTGGGCCTCTCGCAGCCCGGCCCAATGGCCAGAGCCATCGATGCCTCTGCAGACGAAGCTTACAACTTGTGGTATGGCACGGTGGCCTGGGAGGATGGTGTCGACAAACCGGGGCAGGCTGGACAAGTTCGCACCGTGCTGGCTGAGAGTCTGGAAGAGCTGAGCGCACTGACCCGGTCGCTATCCATGACGTAGCGAGCTATGTTCTCTTAGGTACATACAGTGGTTTTGTAATAACAAAGTATTAAATTATATTATTATTATTATATCATATATAATGTATGTATGTATATATTATATATATATATATATATATATATATATATATATATATATATGTTTGTGAGTGATGAACAACAAGAAATAAATATTTTTTTTTCTAATGGATTATACAGGATAGGCAAAACATAAGCCTTGGCTCCAGCCTATTCCTTTTTTCGGTCATTGATTGTATAAATTGTATTTGTGTGAAATGGTTTGATATGTACATGTATGATGATGTTGTATATTCACACAAATTGTTACATTTTGTTTTGTGGTTCATTATAACCTATGACCGAAAATAAAACATTTATTCATTCATTCATTCAATAAAGAGACCATAGACAGAACAGCTGAACTTTCTTGTGTCTTTTAATGGGTAATCTTAGTAACAACGTCAAAGGGAAATGTACCATAAGATCAAATAGACAGTGTACAATATCAAGTCAAGTCAAGTCAAGTTTATTTGTATAGCACATTTCATACACAGAGGCAATTCAAAGTGCTTCACATAAAATGGTTGGCAGGAAAAGAAAAGAAAAGAGAATAAAATGGACATTTAAAAGCATCACAACAAAACTTAAAAAAAAGAGTATAAAAAGTGCATTAAGCAACAGGCGCAGCAGTTGCAGAAAGAGCTAAAAACTTATAGAGGACTCATTGGGTTTGCATAGTAGCTGTCAGCAGTTAAAAGCGACGGTAAATATAAAAGGCTTTAGTCTATTTTTAAAAGTAAGTAAGGTTGGGGCAGATCTGAGGTCTTCAGGCAATTTGTTCCAGCTAGCAGAAGCATAGTGGGTAAATGCAGCCTTCCCATGATTTGATTTGATCCTATAGGGACAGTTAATAAGCTGGACCCTGTTGACCTAAGAGTTCTAGACGGTTCGTAGCGTGGGGGCAATTCAGCTATGTATTTTATAGACTAATAACAGTATTTTAAAATCTATTCTATGACAATTGAATTTATTGTTGTGCACAATGTGGACATTTGTCTTTGGCTTCACCTTAGATAAAATACTGGTTAACGCAGCCGGTCTAAAACCATTGAGCTCTGTCGCTCTGGGCTTCTTAGGGACAGGAATAATGTCGGATAGTTTCCATGATTTGGGAACAGAATGATTATTCAATAATAACTGAAACAGCTGTGTAAAGACGGCTGTGAGCCGAAACCCTTCAGTCCTGAGTCAATGTGGAAACATTCCATCGTTTCAAAATCTCAATCAAAAAGATCAAGGCGCTGCTCCTCCCTGTCCTTGGTCGGGGGGGACTCCTGCGGGTCTGTGGTCTGGAAGCTCTCGTCACAGCTCTTGCTCAAGCATTGGTTTACTAAGCCCTGCCAGGACAAGAAGTTGTCCGAGTCGTCGGACTCCTGCGGGGCCGGGCTCTCGAAGCCCTCGTCCCGGCGGGAGTAGCGGAGGCCTCCGGCCCAGTCCCTGGATGTCGAGGAGTGCTGCGAGTCGTCGGACTCCTGCGGGGCCAGGGTCTCGAAGCTCTTGTCCCGGCGGGAGTAGTGCAGGCCTCCGGCCCGGTCCCTGGACGCCGAAGAGCGCTGCAAGTCGTCTGACTCCTGCAGAGAGCCTTGATCTCTTCGGCCACCAGCTTGCTGTGCCCCCCACCTCCTGGTCTTCTTGGATGTCTGATTCAGGGTGGCTTTAGCCTGCTGCCGCAGTTGTGTTTTGGGCTCGACGATCACCGCCTGGTTCCAGGCATACTGCTTGTTCAAGAGCTCGAAGGCGAACGGTCCGTAGGGCTGCACCGAGCCCTGACCCGTCTCGATGGTCTGGGGCTCATACTCCTGCTCTGGCCCCAGGAAGGTGAACGAGTTCAGCCGCCCGGGGTTGCCGAAGCATAGCTCATAGAAACACGTCAGCAGTGACATGTCGTCGCGCAGGTCGCCCTGCGGCTCGACGCCGTTGCGGACCCACCTTGTCACGTTGCTGATCAGATCCTGGGCGTCCTGCGGCAGGTACGATAGCATGCCGAGCTTCCGGAGGGTCTCGCTGATTGAGCAGATGCCCTCCTTGGCCCGCTGCCCCCGCATAGCCCTGTTGGTCTCATCAGCTGTCATTATGCAGCCGGTCAGCCGGTGCACCCGGAAAGGGTGGATGCTGTCGATTAGACACGAGATCATGTCGGGTCTGAAGCCGTGGCCGTTTCGGTACAGTCTAGCAGGCTGCACGGTCCTCAGGGTGAAGCCGAGCAGCATGGACGTCAGGATTTGGATCCTGATCAGGCAGAGTGTCACATGGTATGCCATCACGCGACACTCGTCGGGGGTCGAGTAGAGCAACCCGCAGGGGCTTCCCAGGTTCCAGGACCCTGGCGACTCGCTCACAAACACGGCGGAGCACCTCTGCATCTCCAGCGGGCTCATGCACATGTGCAGCGCGTACGTCCGCGGTACGAACGCGTGTCTCTGCAGGGTCGTGTGCATGTCCAGGATCCGCTCAAAGTCTGCGGACCGAAAGGAGTAGGTCATGCAAAGCAGCAGCCCTGGGATTTCGTGAGCCGTGGTCACGGCACCCAGCACCTGGGGTTTGCGTGCCGCAATGCGTATCAGCCCTTTCTTGTGGTATACCGCCGAATTACGAGGCATTACTTCCGCGATGATCTTCACATGCCTGAACGGTTTGTCCCAATCGGCGGGTGGCTGCGACAGGTCCACTGGCAGGTACTCCACTGGTTTGCGCGTGCAGTCAAACGTGATCATGTTATGCCCCTTCGGAGTGTACGCCTTGGCGTCGACGTTCCCGCCACTCAGGTACCAGCACTTCCCCTTCGGCGACTCCACGCCATTGAGCCAGTTCACCGTCTTGTTACCCACCTGCGGTCGTATGGCCTCGCTGAGGTCGCTCCGGTAGGGCATGTGGAGATCCTGTACCGAAGGCCATTGTGTGCCTACTGTGAGATCCAGGTCCTGGCAGCAATTCCGAATGGGCTCCCGATTGCCACGGGGCTCCACCCTTTTGGGACTGATGTATTTGCGTTTGCACTGTAGACATTGGATGCTGTTGCTGACAGTGATGTTTAGGTTGTCGCAGGCACCGTTGCCGAATCTAGCGGCCACCGGGTCTGGCACGCCGTGCACGTGCCACAAAGTGAGCCCTGACAGGACTTCCCTCAACACATCTTCGTGCGACTCGTCCTCTGTCGCTGTGCGGCGCACGAGCCGACGACTGTTTGAGCACGGCCTCTTCATCACCTGCCCGCTCTGGCCGTAGTTCTGCTTATTCAAAGGGTCCGGGGTGCTGCAGGACTCGTCGGTGTGGCTCCTGTGTCTCTTTTCGCTTTGCGATGCAACCTGGAGAGTTTCATGAAGAGAGTTTCTGTGCATTTTAAACAGGCCTGCCAAAAAGTCTATCTCATCGGGTGGGTTCGAGCACAATGCGCTGTCTCCGTCGATTGTCTCATTGTCTGAGCCGGAGTTTGTTTGAGACAACTGGTGGAGCAGCTGGTCGGGATGCTGCAGGTTGTGTCCGAGCTGTGAGGTCGAGCTGTCGTCGTTTACTTGTTCCTCACGCTGATCCGGCCGGAGGACCTGCTGGTCCAGCGTGTGGGTTTTAGAGGCAGCGTAGGCAACGCGTGCCAGCGTCATCAGTTTGTTGTCACCTGTATTTGAGTTGTTCGACATGAGCTCCTCAAAGAAGCTATCATCTAGGGTAGTTGCGAGGGAATGCGCCGGAGGCAGCTGTATGTTCCGCCCAGGTCCCGGAGGCTGCTGCATGCTGGAGTCGACGTGCCTGGTCCGGGTCGAGGGAGAGGGCTGCTCCTGCCCGTGAGGTTGAGGTTCCGGCTGTTGAGACGACTGGAACGCGTGAGCTGTCAGAATACATGCAGTATCAGGCGTCCGTGGGTGCTGGCTCAATCCGTGCTGGAAGGATGCCATCGGAGGCTGTCTGTCGGGTCCCGTTACAGCTTGGGAGAGATAGCACGGCGCACCGTTGCCGAATCTAGCGGCCACCGGGTCAGGCACGCCGTGCACGTGCAACGAAGGGAGCCCTAACAGGAGTTCCCTCAACACATCTTCGTGCGACTTGTCCTCTGTCGCTGCGCGGCGCACGAGCCGACGACTCTTTGAGCACTGCCTTTTCGTCACCTGCCCGCTCTGGCCGTAGTTCCGCTTATTAGAAGGGTTCGGGGTGCTGCGGGACTCGTCGGCGTGGATCCTGTGTCTCTGCTCGCTTTGCGATGCAACCTGGAGAGTTTCATGAAGAGAGTTTCTGTGCATTTTAAACAGGCCTGCCAAAAAGTCTATCTCATCGGGTGGGTTCGAGCACAATGCGCTGTCTCCGTCGATTGTCTCATTGTCTGAGCCGGAGTTTGTTTGAGACAACTGGTGGAGCATCTGGTCGGGATGCTGCAGGTTGTGTCCGAGCTGTGAGGTCGAGCTGTTGTCGTCGTTTACTTGTTCCTCACGCTGATCTGGCCGGAGGACCTGCTGGTTCAGCGTGTGGGTTTTAGAGGCAGCATAGGGAACGTGTGCCAGCGTCATCAGTTTGTTGTCACCTGTATTTGAGTTGTACGACAGGAACTCCTCAAAGAAGCTATCATCTAGGGTAGTTGCGAGGGAATGCGGCAGAGGCAGCTGTATCTTCCGCCCAGGTCCCGGAGGCTGCCGCATGCTGGAGTCGATGTGCTTGGTCTGGGTCGAGGGAGAGGGCTGCTCCTGCCCGTGAGGTTGAGGTTCCGGCTGTTGAGACGACTGGATCCCGTGAGCTGTCAGAAGACATGCAGTATCAGGCGTCCGTGGGTGCTGGCTCCATCCGTGCTGGAAAGATGCCATCGGAGGCTGTCTGTCGGGTCCCGTTAGCGCTTGGGAGAGATAGCATGGCGAGAAAGGATGCATGTGAAGACTGACAATTCTATGTTATTCTATAGAATAAATAAATAAACCCTGACCTATAACACAATCTAGCTGCCACCGAGTCCAAAAGCACACAGTGTCAAAGTGTTTAATATACCAAAAAATGCTCCCTGACAGAACACAGGCTGTTAAGAGAGTGCGTGCCTTCACAAAGGTGGGGTCTGGGTGAAACTAAGGTCGACCGGCTCGCACAGTTAGAGGAACCTCTGAGATTCTAACTGACAGAGTGAACAGGCTCTAACGAACCGGCACCTGACTGAGCTTGCGGTCTCTGACAAAGAACTGTCCCCTATGACAAAAAATGCTCTCTGACATAACGCAGGCTGTTAGAGAGTGCGTGTCTTCGATGACGGAGGGACC
This sequence comes from Poromitra crassiceps, assembly GCF_964638095.1. Classification (NCBI taxonomy): domain Eukaryota; kingdom Metazoa; phylum Chordata; class Actinopteri; order Beryciformes; family Melamphaidae; genus Poromitra; species Poromitra crassiceps. The sequence continues at coordinate 1,452,999 of NW_028152258.1, forward strand.
GGGGCCTGGGTATAGGTGGTGGAAGACACAATATTTAACACATCCCCAGTTGGCAACACTGAACCCGACTGGATAGGATCACAGGGAGGAGAAACATGGCTCTCCTTCACAAGTTTTCTATGCGGCTCTTTCTTCATGTCTGTTCCCTGAGCTGGAGCGCATGCTGGGCGCATATTGATGTGACTATGTCTGAGAGTGCGGTGGCCGTCGACCTGGGCGACTCGGCCCAAATCCACTGCGGGTACAACATCACTGACCTCATCTCGTGGAGGGTTAAGTGGTCTGTGGCTGAACGCCCTTTGGCTACACGCTTACGGAAGAGGATTTCCTTCGGTGGAAGTGACAATCCGGGTCGGGTTGATAACAACACGGACTACAGTGGTCGCATCAATATGACCTGTGACGGCCGCGGAAGCCTACTAACCATCCGGGAGGTCCGGCTTTCTGACGATGGAGAGTTTTTCTGCGAGGTTCATGGGATGATATATGGCTACGGTGAGGGCAAAACCCATCTGAGGGTGTCTGCTCCAGATCCTCCTGCCACCACAGCTCCCCCGGCCCCCACCGCCGCCACGGCTCCCCCGGCCCCCACCGCCGCCACGGCTCTCCCGGCCCCCACCGCCGCCACGGCTCCCCCGGCCCCCACCGCCGCCATGGCTTCCCCGGTCCCCACCGCCACAGCCGCGGATCAACTTTTCACCTCTCTGACCCTGGCCCCAACGACGGACAGGGTCACGGGCGGCGCGGTGGGTGGAGTTCTCTTCCTGGTCCTGATTCTCGGGTCAGCCTACTTGATATACCAACACAGAAGGGGAACTACTGCTCGGGCATATACTGTGCAGGCATATACTGCTGCAGACTTTAAAGTCTAAAAGTCCGTCCGTCTACAGGACTGACTCTCATAGCGATCTCGAGGAGGGCAACCTTTCCCCAAAGCAGTCAACAGCACTCCCGCTACCTCCCAGAAGACTCTTATTTACAAACTTTCATATATGAGAATCAGATCAAATCGTCTAAGTGCCCTGTGTTGTCACTTGATCAAATGTAAAACCTATCCTTTTGTCTGTATTATTTGTAAATGTTCATCTGGAAATAAATAAATCCTTCCTGGCTGAGGCTAGTAATAAGAATGGAAGTGCGTGTGTGTGTGAGCAGAATTCTGGCCGGCTCTGGGCCTTCCTGTACCTCTCTCGCCTCTCATGATATTTTTGGCAGACAGATGAACGCTTGTCATGGGACCTCATTTTGGCCCCCCGGTTATCGGCCGATGGCTCTGAGCTCATCGAACTCTGATGAGCTCAATAAAGTGAACAGAAAGCATAGGTCCAATAAAGTGAACAGAAAGCATAGGTATGGTTTGATCATTATTTTATTTTATTTCGATTATAGAGACATAGACAAGTCGGTAATGTTGTGGAAAAAACAGTAAGCTCAATAAACGAGCAAGTCCAGAGAAGGAAATGTCACAAAGCACTCTTGAAAGTAAATGAAGTATTTATTAATCTGCAGATTGAGCAGTTTCAATGAGACAATAACAAGGTTGTAGTCAGTGGAAGAACCGAGCCTCTTCCACACAGGGTGAGTTTATATACAGTAAGCAGGCTGGGTCTTGAAAAAGGTAAGTCCTCATGTGTACGTGCGGTCCTGCACACCAACTTGACGAGCTGAAAAACATGTTTGTTTCATAATATATCAAAAGGACACGAAACCAGCCATAGACAGGTACACATCCTTGTTTTACAACAGGGGTCTCTTGGTAGTCTGATGTTACGGGTAGTTTCACATAGAACTGAAACTCCTGTCTGGGGCCAAACATCCGTTAGTATAGTTGGGCAAACATCTTATAGGTCACACATTATTACAAACAATTTTTCCATCACACTCCGCCCTTTGATTACAAACTCATCAAAACATTTGTAAGCATCTTAAATGTAAAATTGGTATCTCAAAACAAACTAATCAACAGTATAAAGTAGGGGTGTCACAATATATCGTCCCACGAAATTTCGCGATAGTAAAACGTCACGATATGTATCGTTGAGATGAAATCTCATATCGCAAAAAAAAAAAAAAAAAAAAAATTTTTTTTTTCAAAAAATAGACTAAGAAACGTCTTTGTTTGTTGAAGTTCAATGTGTGGAAAGTAGTTCAGTTGAACAAGTCTCTGAAGAGACACATGAGAAGTTATACAGGAGAGAAACCATTCAATTGAGTTTCTGGCAAAACTGTTTACTTGACAGGAAAAACTGAAGATGCATAAAAAATAGATTAAGAAAAGTCTTGTTGTTTGAGTTTGAAGAAAAACTGAAGATGCATAATGAGAATTTATACTGCTGAGAAACCATTTAGTTCAAAGTAAATCTAAGTGACGGTGTAACTCATTCTATTTCAAGATAAGCCTTATCTCTCCAATCTCAATGTTTTTTCTAGTTGTTATTGTAATAACAATTTCCCACAACAGCATGTTTTGTATTTGTGCATTTCAAATAAAATACTACTTTTCCAGTCATATATTGTCATTATTCAAGTTTAAAAAAATATTGTTAAAATCGTATCGTATCGTATCGTTATCGTGACCCCAGTATCGTGATACGTATCGTATCGTGAACTGAGTGTATCGTGACACCCCTAGTATAAAGGTATCAAAAGTTTATCCTTCCCACTTATAGGGTAAATGTAACATCTATCAAAAACAACACCATGTGACAGATAACATCAGAGTGAGCAGTTTCACTTAAGCCTTCTCTGCTCCCTCGTCTTTCAACTCAATGTCACATTAAAATATATATTGCTTATAACAGCTGTTTTTGTCCAAAGTAGGGATTTAATCTTCTTCAACTTCGGGGATTTTTTAGCAAGCAATTCATTTTAATAGTAGTATCACTTCTAATATATGTATATGTAAAAATTTATAATCAGGAATTAAAATATTTCAAACAAGCACAGCTGAACACATCTTTTAGCTGTAATGACATCACTTCTGACTGAAATGTCAGAAATCGATCAATCAAAGCAGTTACACAAGTCACATGTAAATGGTCAAACACATATGGCTTTCAGTCAGTTCAGGTTTCAAAGCATTTACTCCTCACCAGAGGAAGTTTCGTCATCAATATCAGTTCCTGGGTACAAGTCAAACTCATTCACAGGGTAAGAGTCAGGCTGTGTAGAAATTTCATCCATGTTAATATTCTCATCGTTTCCTGTGCACTCATTCTCGAGTAGGGACAGAGCATAAGGCGGGGGGAAAATCTTCCGCATTCTGGGTTATTGTATCTGTGGGTTCATGATCTTTCTCTAGTTTTGGGGAGTACACTTTTTTATCAAAAGTTTGGATGGAATGGGTTTTTTTTAGCAGCAGAGAGATCAGAAACCCCACAGGTCAGCAAGGTTGGTGAGGAAATATTTTGTTGGTTGCTGGACTCTACTGGATCTTGGGGCACTTGGGAACGAGCGGCTGTGTTTGAGGAAATGTCAGAGGGAAAATCAGGAAAGTCAGGAGTCTGGTCATTGGTCATATTTATCTCTAGCATGGTTTTGTTCTCTTCAGGGTGGGATTTGGAGTAATCAGGATTAGCGGTAACCATATCAAAAGAGGAACACCCAACAACAAACACATGGTGACTCGAATACCACAAAACCTCTTTACAGCATTTTCCTCCATTCCATCTGGTGGCACCCCGTCAGCAGGCTGTGTAGTTCTCGTTGTGTATCAGGTGGCTGGCTGGATAAAAAATGTCTTTCAAATACTCTGCGTGGTATTTGAATATCTGTAAATATGTTCTTTTCTTGTATTGTTCAGGATATTCAGTGTAAGTGTTTTTCTTGCAGTCCTCTGTTGCCCCTGTACCCGTGTCTGGGTTTAGGGAAAGTGAGTGGAGTGTGTAAGGGTGATGCAATTGTGCTCCTGCTCACTTTGTGGTTTGGCTGAAAGGGGGTGGTTTCGTTTCCTGGTTACAGCTGGGCTGACTGGAACGAGGACTGGAACCTTATGTGATGTTTTGTGTACGTTGTCATCTGGTTTTGGCACCTCCCTGCAGTGACTGACATGGATTTTACCCCATATCTCTTTCGGCCAGCGCAAGACATCGCCCCGTACTGTTAGTTTTCTTCCGAATCTGCTCATAAGAAAAATCATGTATACTACATTTGAAAATGCGTGCTTCATAGCAGCAGGTACATGGAAGCATAATCATCTCATGAACCACCTCTGCTTGGTCTACCATGTTTAACGGGATTGGTGTTATTAAGATCTCACAGCGACGCCTGCTCATTTCTGTCTCAGTAGATGGACTTGCAGGCAGAGGTTGCGGCTCCTCCCCCAAATGAGCAAAATAATATCTAAATGTTGCATCAATAACTTTCATCATTTCCAATTCGCATTCCATATTTTTCTCTCTTGCTGACGCTTCGTCCTCTGTTGCCACAGCTGAAGCCTCTGTTGAGCGGTCCTGCACACCAACTTGACGAGCTGAAAAACATGTTTGTTTCATAATATATCAAAAGGACACGAAACCAGCCATAGACAGGTACACATCCTTGTTTTACAACAGGGGTCTCTTGGTAGTCTGATGTTACGGGTAGTTTCACATAGAACTGAAACTCCTGTCTGGGGCCAAACATCCGTTAGTATAGTTGGGCAAACATCTTATAGGTCACACATTATTACAAACAAACTACAGAGATGTGTGTATCTATCACAGATCTATGTTTACTGACAAAACGATGTCCTGAGGCAAACCCCAGCTCTCTGACAAACTAGTGGCTGCTGGAAGAAAGAAATGTGCAGTGCGGCACAGATTTGTCAGACGATAGAATTTGTGTCAGACAATAGCCTTTTCCTGGTAGGGTCCAGGTTTTGTCAGAGCCTATGCACTCCGCCAGCGAGAATCTACAAAACTAAATATTAGAGCAGGTCTTCACTCACAAGCACTCTCCAGCAGCAGCAGCAGCAGCAGTGGGATAGAGAGATCGGAGTTTTAAACACATACAACTTTCAACTAATCCTTGGGGACCATTCCCATAGCACCCTCAGCTTCCCTACAATCCACCCCGGTCTCCAAGCCCAACCAGGCCTCGTCGGCCCTCTCCTGCTCCTCGGCCTCCCCACCACAGAGCTCTGACACATGGGACAACTCGTCCTCAGCCAACCAGGTGGATAGCCTTCGCGTGTTGACGTATTTCCCTTCTTCCTCGGATCCCTACAGCCGCTTCTCTGAAACCTCGGCCAGCACTGCAGCATCCCCTACCGCTTCCACCACCCCAGGCTGTGTCACAGGGAAAAAGGTTCATTTCTGTGAGGAGGTAGAAGAGATAGATGTCGCTTCCTCCGCAGATGCCAGGAGGTGGAGCAGAGGATAGCCTACTGCATGCAGCCCCGGCACCGAAGCCTGGTGTACCAGAGTTTACCGTCCACTGACAAATTTGTTCCATCCTGACTAAATAGTCCTCTGACTAAGCCGCTTCTCTGACAACACTATCCTCTCTGACAAATCTGTGCCTCTCTTACAACACTATCCTCCGTCACAAACATATCATCCTCTTACAAATCTGTGCCGTGTGCACCCAGCCCCCCCACTCTCTAAAAGCCTGTGTTTTGTCATAGGGTCCAGGTTTTGTCAGAGCCTATGCTCTGTCACTGAGAATCTACAAACTATAAATATTGGAGCAAGTCTGCACCCACAAGCACTCTCCAGCAGCAGCAGCAGCAGTGAGATAGAGGGATTGGAGCTTTAAACACATACACCTTTCAACTAATCCTCTCGATGGATACTGCAGCAGAGAGTATCATCGGACCCTCGGAGGCTACCGAGCCTGCCTCAGGAGCCGAGAGCACAGGGTTCACGGTGATCCTGTCTAAGGACCCCCCTTGGTACAGGAAGCTTGGCGACCAGGTACAGCGGGGACCTTTGAGCTGCGAGGATCGCCTCCAACTGTCAAGTGTCTGCAGCCTCATGACGATTGAGAGCAACAACATCATGACCAACCCGGAGGTGGTCCGCATGCGGATGAAGGACAGCAACGTCAAGAAGATGATCAGGGTCCGGGTCTTGGACGAGGCGAAGAAGTTACAGGAGAAGCCCCGTCCCGAGCTGGTGATGGCCTTGATGGACATGGCCGAGATCGAGGGGGGTACCCGGCTCCAGTGCTTCTCGGACGCCGGGCATTTTGACCGGGCCGGCGCGAAGCAGATGGTGCTGGCGTCACAAAACAACTACTTCCTCTTCTACCTGCCAGCGAAGAAACTGTCTACAAGCGTCAAGCCCATCATACCCGTAGTGACTTACTACAAGAACAATCAGAACATGTGGTACGTCGACAAGCTGACCTCCAGAATCGCCACGTACACCGTGCCCCTGGGCTGGTTCAGGGAGAAGCCGGCCTACTTCATCCAGGAGGTGCTGGCGCTGTCTGACCGGGAGACCCTGGAAGACCTGAGGGCTGCGACGGGTGGCAGGTTTCAGTTTTGGGACCTGTCTCTCGAGGTGCCGACTCACGAGTCGGCCCTGACCCCATCCTTTGCCTACGTCCAGCTCGGGACGCTCATTGGGCAGGACCCCGTAGAGGGGAAACAGACGGTCCAGCCCATGCTCTGCCTGGACGACGGAGCGGGGTGCGGTGCAGACTCCAAGAGGTTGTGGTACGACGTCAAGCAGCTGCGACCCGGGGTCCTGACGACCAAGTTTTCCGTCGATCGTGCTCAGTCCTGTGCCCTCCCTGCCCTGGGCCTGCAATTGAAGCGCGAGTCTCGGCACTGTGTGGTGCCGACGATCCCCCCTAAAATGGCAGGCTTGTCGTCGACCCTGCATGGTTCAACGACACACAGGTTCCTCAATGCCTTGGAGTTCACTGCCGTGAACGGCAACGGGGAGATACCGGACTGCCAGACATGCATGCTGATGGACCTGGTCACGACGAGCAACTTCATGGCCCCGCCGGTGTTCTACGACAACATTTACGCTGACATTCTCCGGGGATACACTCAGCGTGACACGGGTTTGGCCATACCCTGCCACATCGACTGCCGCCTTTCGGACCCGCTGCGCAACGAGCTCGTGACCCTCGGCATCAGGCTGCTCAGCAACGGCGTCCCGATCCCCTTCGCTGTCGCCGAGCTCCTGTGCGGTGAGTCCTATGCCGCCAAGGGCTACCTGGCTTGGATGCAGGCCTTGGCCAAGGAGGACTCTCTGGTGCTGGCAGCCAAAAGGAGCAACAGGCGCAAGCTGGACAGCCGTATGGTAAACAATTGGAAGGCTCTCCAGAAGGCAGCCATGGACTACTGCCAGGCCATGGTAGCCGCAGAAGACCCCCTGCTTGATCAGTGGGCCCAACTGTTCGGCCCTGACGCCCAGACTCCAGATAATGTGAGTAAGGTACGCCACATGTGGAATGAAATGGATAACAAGTCAGGCTGGAACAACAGGAGATCTAGGGGGGCGACCGCAGAGGAGAGCAAGAAGGCCAAGATCAACAAGGAGGCCAAAGACATCAAGGAGAAAGCTCTTTTGCTGATGTGCAAGCTCAGAGAGGACCACAGCCACATCACCAAGTGCCGCAAGACGACGGGTTCAGCGGTGCAGCAGCAGCAGCAGCAGCAGCAGCCCGCAGAGACAAAGCTCAGTGAGAGAGCAGAATATATGATCAAACATTTCCCACTGCCACTCGCTTACCAAGGCAATGGCACCAACCTGGCCAGTGTCAACTGGACCAAGATCTTGCAGCACCTGCTAATGGAGCCGCGCTGGCTCTACGCCGATCAGGTCAACAGGGACGCGGTCTGCATCCTGCTGGACATGCCCAACAACATCCTGGCCGAAAAGAACGCAGACCAACTTCAAGCATGGACCCAGGCCAACCAGATATACATATACTCCTACTGCAAGCTCATTAAGCACAACAAAGCAGATATGCTGAGCGCCACTCTGATGGACAGCTACAAGAAAGTTATCACCTCGCTATCAACCTGGAGTCAGAAGGTGGGTGTCATCGCCAAGGTGGAGCGCAAAGAGCATAAGGACGAGGTCGGCAAGAAGCGTAAGAAGGCGCACAAAGAGCGCAAGGACAAGGCCTGCAAGGAGTCTAAGAAGGCACGCAAAGAGGCCAAGGAAGAGGCACGCAAGGAGCCCATCGAGAAAGCTCGCAAGGGTAAAGCTCACAAGGCCAGCAGTAGCAGAGACTCCAAATGCTCATACTTCATCGACAAGTGCGACGAAACCATGGACGGGTCCGAGGAAGAAAACGAGGCCTACGATGAAAACCTCAGAGACAGCGGGTCGGAGAGCATCGACGAGCCTGATGAGAGCTCCCGTCGCGAAGAAGAGGTCCCCGGCGGGGGCCTATCGGCGGGCATGAAAAGGGACAGCTTGGGGAGGTCGAAGCAATGCGACTCTGAGGTTAGGGAGCGGTCGGCGGAGACTCAACTCTCCTATCGCGTAGAATCCGTTGTGTCCCCGAAGCTCCAGCTGCCCCAGGTCAACCCCAAGGGAAAGACTGCTTCGCCCACTGAGCCTACCTCGTCGTCCCCTCGCTTCAAGACAGACGGTTCCACGAGCAACGAAGAGAAGCTGTCGTGCTCCCAGGAGGGAGACCAAAAAGTCTGTGTGGAAGCCGGGGCCGATGGCAACTCGGACGAGGATGACGACGAGCCTGATCCGCGAGCCGTGTCCGATGGCAACTCGGACCTGGACGAAGATGAGTTTGATCACGAGCTGCTGCAGCTGTGATGATTACTCGATATGTTGCATTAACAAATTAATTCAAAGCCACAGATGCATTAGCTACTTCTGAAAGTGTCTTTTCATAGAGAGAGAGAGAGAGAGAGAGAGAGAGAGGAGGGAAGGGGGGGAGGGGAGATATATACATATTCTTGCCACGGCGGTGCACCCTCGCTGTCGCTGACCTGCCTGATCCCCATTGAATACCTGCCGCCCCCGGGAAGTCTGGTCACATAAAGTGTAATGACTAGCCGTGCCTGTTGTTTTGTATGCAATTCTTAGGTGTATTGGTTATGTTTGCAAAAAATAAAAGAAATAAAAATGAACACCTAAACCCAATCAGTTCCGACTCCTTGTTTGTCTGTGTTTTTGCTACTGGGTGTATAAGGGTTCCACCTTGCAGTTCATTCTCTGCACAGTCTAGTGCTAAGGATGGTTGACAATGAACACAGGACCACAATAAGGACAACACTAAGGTTCTGGTGAGAAAAGTTTAATGAACACTGATACACAAGGCTCACAGCAGGGTATAGGGTAGGGAGGACCAAACAAAGGGTGTTATTACATTATTATTATTATTACTATCATCCAATTATACGCCTCACAGTCAGCAGTCTGTGAAAGACCAAGATTTCACTTTGTCGAACAGCCCTGTGACGCTCGTCACGGTACCCCGGTCGGTCAGGAGCACAAAGATCACATTGAGTGTATAGTAAGTGTAGCTTAGCCTGGGTATAGGCGCCATCTTGAAACGGGTGATGTACATGATCACGGGCGCCCACTTGCGTGCAGTCACCAGCCCCGTCGTTGCTCCGTGCGCGTAGTACGAGCTGCCCTCGGCCATGTCGGGGGCTGACATGGCTATCTCGTCGATCGGCAACACATGCTCCAGGGCGCCTTCGGAGAGTGTGATGTTGCTGCGGGTGCAGTCGGTGACCGTGACTGACACTTTGACGTCGGAGCCAAAGATCTTCTTCCTCATGGCCGACGCGATGTCGCGGGTTATGTCTTCGAAGAGCTTGGGGTTCGGGTCGGCGTCCTGGGTCCCGAATACCTTCACGGGCGGGCTGCTGTACGTAAACACTTCAAGCTGCCTCCTGCCTTTTGTCCGCTTGCCTTTCTTGGTGAACCAGCAGGCTCCGTAGCTGTTGAACGTCAGCCTACTCGTCCGGAGGTCCACGAAGGTGGGTGCTTTGCGTTTTAGGGGCTGGGCGGTGGGGTTGAAAGTGGCCAGTGCCCAGGCTAAGAATTCCTGCGCCCCCTCTGGGGAGACTGCCCGGGACGCGAGCAGTTCACAGTATGTAGGCATCAAGGTCGAAGAGATTGCAGCCACAAAGCTCGAGAGCCAGGCGCCACCGGATTGGCCGAAGAGCTCCTCGCGGCTCCTGAAGTGCCTGGCCAGGTACCTCACCACGTCGATCATCACAGTGCCTTGGCTCATCAGGATGTCGCAGGGCAGCAGCTCCTGTGTCGGGAGCAGGCCAGCTTTCGCGGCAGACTGGAGCGTCAGCAGTACCTGCGTAATGAGCTGTTGAGACGTTAACTGCGTAATGAGCTGTTGAGAACGTAATGAGCTGTTCAGACACTTGCTCAACTCTGTTGTGTTGGGCACCAGCTGGGCGTACTGGAACAGCAGCGTGTTTTTGTCACCGCAGCAAGTTACTGCGTCGCCCCGGGGACCGTGGAAGATGTCAGGGTACTGCGCGACGACGCTCTGCGACAGCCGCACCAGATTCTGCTTGAACACCCGCATGTCGTCCTTGTCTATCGAGTCCAGGCTCACTATGGTGACGGGCAGCTCGTCCTCCAAGTGCCTCGAGACAATCGAGACGCCCTCCACGAACCTGAGAGCGGCTTTGCCGGCCCCCGCTAACGGCCGAACGGCATCCTCGCGCTTATTGCCGCTGAATCGCTGGCGCAATGTGGCCCCCTTCGCCCAGAGCTCGTCGACCTTGTCTTTGTACCAGGTCTCTGGCTGGATGTGGTCGGGCGTCAGCCTCAGCATGTCGAGGCCGTAGTGAGTCTTGGTAGTCTGGTTGTACTTGGCGGTGTAGCGTGGCGCCCAGGCGTCGGCGGCTCGAGGCTCGACGTTCCTAATTTCAGGACTCAGGACCACATCGGTGGTCCTGTAGGTGCCGATCGTCACCGACGCGGGCATCTCATAGTGTAGCGCCTCGGACGTCGGTTGGCCTATGTCGGATTTGGCGTTGAGGTACCTAGGCGTTGAGAGCAGTTGCGCCGGCGTGCACCGTTCCTGCGGATAGAGGGTGATGCACATCAGGCCTATGTTGACAAACTCCTGGTACTGGCCGGGTGTGACATTGAGCTTGAGGAGCCTGGCGTTGAAGGAGGCCTTCACGTCGACCACGGAAGGTCTGGAGCCACCGTAGATCCGGAGGAGTTGGGCTGCGTCGATCTTCTGCATGCGCGGTTCGTAGAGGGTGTCCAGTTTATCGGGCTTGTAGCAGCCCAGCATGGACGCGAGTGACTGGGCGTGCTTCTTATGGCAGAAGCCGGCGTTGCTGAGGGAGCAGAAGAGAATCTCGGAGAACCTGCACTCCCAAAGGACACAGTACCAGCTGAACATGTCGCTTCCGAAGCTGTAGTCGGCACACCACAGCACCTCAGGGGGCATGTTGACCTGGTTGCCATTGTGCTGGTCGGGAGTGTTGAAGGTGCCGGCGGTACCAAAGTCACTGAGCTTAAAGACCACGGGGAAGGGTGCTCGCCCACACGCCGACACGAGGATGTTCCTGCTGGTAATGTCCCTGTGCTGCACCGACCTCGAGCGCAGGTAGTTCAGGCCGCAAAGCGTGTCGTACTCCACCGTCAGCATCACCTTGCTCATCTTGTCCGAGCAGCCTAGCCACTTGGCAAACTCCTGCAGGGTGCACACAGCTCGCTCCATGACAATCACTGCCCTACCGCCGAGCGCGTATTCTGCGCCGTCGCACCAGTAGCCACACAGCGTGCGCACCACATTGGTGTGCCTCATCGATACGCCGAGCAACAGCTCTTCCATCTGGCAGGCTACCTGGACATAGGCCAGGAGCTTTTTCCTGACTACAGGCACAGACCAGTCATCCGCCACAGGGAACAGGGCTGTCTTGGCCACAACGTCGGCGTTCAGGGCCACCGTAACGCCGAAGCCGCCGGAGCCTAGCAGCTTGTCGTCATCCGCCATGAGCGTCATCAGGTCGAGGCTGTTGTGTGAAACCTGATCCGGGCAAGGCCCTACGTTCGCCAGCAGCGTCCACGGCTCTGGCGACACATCCTCTCCCACCCCGGCGTCGGCGCGCTTGTCTATGTAGCTCCTGCCGAATCCGTCCAGGATGGGACCGGGTTGCACCACATCACTCAGGGTCTTGTAGCTGGAAGGGTTGAAGCCTTCGATCAGGGGCCGGTCCTCGTAGCAGACACAGACCGCCGTCTGCTTGCGCCCCAACCTCGAGAACTCGGGGTAGAGCTCCGTGACGGGTTTCTGGGCTAGCAAGCGGCAATACACCAGTGTCGGATGGCTCTGGACAGGACACTCCTTCTTGCGATTGCCCAGCACGTAGAACACGACCAGGGTGTCCGGCTCGCCGTCGTCCTCGTCGCGTCGCACCATCGCCACTACCCACTCGGTGTTGGCTTTCAGATTAGGCTTCTCGTTGTCGACGACCGCCACCAAGTTCAAGAGGCTATTTCTCTCGAAGAGAAATGTAAGCCGCTCTACCGTGTCGGTTTCAGAGTCCAGGGCCTCGTCGAGGCCCAGGGGGTCCTTGACCCGCATGCATGACAGCAGCCCGGCAAGGTTGTTGGCCTCCACCGTCTGCACGTGGTACAGACGGCAATCCCGGATCAGAGCAGACACCGCTGCCTTGTACGTGTTGGCCATGTAGTCTTAGGTGACTTTTCATAGAACTGCAGAACAGAAGAGTGGTAAATAATGGTGAGCATGACAGGCATTTTTGTCAGAGCGGCAGTGTTGTGAGGCAGTGTTAAGAAGCTCCCCGCTTTACCCCAAGTGTATCAAGACGAAACTGCAGACATCTTATAACAAACTGATGAGAGTTGTGTTAAATTTACCTTTCAGAACCCATGTTGGCCAGTCCCAATTCATTGTACTAAACTGGCTGTCAGTTGAAGACAGAGTTTAAAGAAGGACACGAAAACAGCTGGTTCAAATATTAGGTTATTTATTGTCAAATAAACATCCTGAAATAGTTACAGACTGTGTTTCTGCACACATAGCACAAGTTGCGACAGTGAGCGCAAGGGAGCAGTATGACATCTTTCAAAGCGTGACAAACTGTACAATTTGGAGTGTCGCTGTAATACGGAAAGGTAATATATGTCATATATGGACATACATCCGACACAAGGTCCACATATATGTCACCATATATGTACACGTATGCACTCTGCATACAAACCCATCTGAGATATATGCATATATATGTGAGGATCATATATGTGATCCAAATATTAATTGACATATATGATCATATAGGCAATTAACATATATAAGTACTCCATAAAGCCACCGCTTCCTCCCGGGCGGCCCTCGTCGATTCCTGCATGACCAGGGTCAGGTATTGGCTCCTTGTCGGGAGCTCAGCATCCTGCTCCGTTTTCCTCTCAAAGCAGTGCAGGTAGAATTGACCCTTCACATTCTTTAGGATGTCTAAGGGACTGAGCGTAGGAAAAGAGGGAAACCACATCCTAGGTCGAAATGGTTCGGGCGTCACGCTCCATCTGAACATTACCACTGTTGTATCATCCATAGTTGTAGTTGTATATACCGGTGCTCCCTCTGAAAAAACAAGTTTGCAAGACGATTAAACTTTCACAAGACGGGGATATTTGTAAGAGAGTTATATCATTGTAAGAGGATATAGCGCCCCTATTTGTCAGATGCCTTATGTTTCGTCGTTGAGAGGATCTTGTGAGAGGAGCATTTTGTCACATGTGCATTTTGTGATAGGGTGTTTCGTGGGAGGAGAGGGTTCTGTCAGAGGACGTTTCTGTTAGAGAAGGTGTTCTTTGTAGGAGGAGAGGGCTTTGTCAGAGGCCTTGTGTTCATTAAACTTTTTCTCACCAGCACCTTAGGTGTTGTCCTTATTGTGCTGTGTTCATTGTCAACCATCCTTAGCACCACACTGCGCACAAAATGAACTGCAAGGTGAACCCTTATATGACACCCACTAGCAAAAACACAGACAAACAAGGAGTCGGAACTGATTGGGTTGAGGTGTTCATTTTTATTTATTTTCTTTTTTGCAAACATAACCAATACACCTAAGAATTGCATACAAAACAACACATGTTTTACACAAACACACTAAAACCACCAAGTATCAATCGATCGAATATTTTATTTATGTTTCAGAGCTATATCATCAGTACAACAGGTACATTTTAAGATGCTCTGGTACAATGGGTTAAAAACACAAAACATTGAATTTGTAGAGTTTTCAAATTTTCAAATTTCAATTGATTGATCATAACAAAAATGTTTTTAATAATAGTCTTATAAAAACAGCTTAAGTATAAAAAAATATATGATACACTTTAATGTCATGTTGATACACACACACACACTTGTTTTTCTTATTGTACAAAGCACCAAGTACAGTCACCAATATTGGGACCTGGGTCCAATATCATAGAATTTCTGACTATAACAGTGGTAGACAGTAATAGAGTAATTGATGCTCTAAGGGCGGCTGTAGCTCAGGAGGTAGAGCGGGTCGTCCACTAATCGCTTTGGATAAAAGAGGTCGTTGGTTCGATTCCCGGCTCCTCCAGTCTGCATGTCGAAGTGTCCTTGGGCAAGATCCTGAACCCCAAATAGCTCCCGTTGGTGTGCCAGCACCCTGCATGGTAAACTGACGCCATCGGTGTGTGAATGGGTCAATGTACCTACTGACTGTAAAGCACTTTGGATAAAAGCGCTATATAAATGCAGGCCATTAATCAGAAAAACTGTACTTGGGCAGTGTTTACGTTGCACAAGGCAGGTCCGAAGCAATCGTTCACCATCAAAGGGACTGAAGGGACTGATGGTTGGTGGCAGATTAGTTCTTGATTTAGATCGATGTCACTCGCAGCCACCTGAGTAGGACGTTTGAAAAGGGTTTCGATGTAGTCCTTCTTCTCAACATTAAACACAGACTTAGACGCAGGATACAAGGGTGGCATTTGCCCACCCTCCGGCAGCTCCAGAAGCTGGCAGATCTTGACTATGAAGCCCACCAAGCTGCTCTCTTCGACAGCTTTGCAGCCTAAGACAACCTCAACGTTTCTACTGTACTGGGACTTGAGCCACAGGTTCAAAGCGTAGGTCATGTTGTTGAAGTTGGCCAGGTTGTATTCAGCTCGGTCTAGCCCCAGGATCTGGTCGTTCTGCGTGAACCACATCGCCAAAATCACTGCTGTGTCCAGCACAAAGGCACACCAGTGAAATACCAGCCCGGCGGGTAGGGACACATGGAAGAGTCGGGGGAGGTTGTCGTCTTTAGCCACCATCTGGGCCGGTGAGGGCCTGTTTAGGCCGACTGCGACATGGTTCCAGAAAGCCGGCAGGTGGGGGATGCACGTGTAGCGCAAGCTTAAATCCAGCGGTACTTTCTCCAGGCACTTGAAACTCATACTGTCCCTGGCGTCCAGCAGCTTACTGTAGGCTGGCAATAGAGAAGAGAGCAGAAAATCAGTTACGTTTACACAGACACAAAGACACACAAACTTGGAAACTGACTCAAATTCGAAAGGGACACTTAAGTTACCTGTAAGCAAAACCTGCTGTGTGATATCCGGCTGGTTCTCTATCATGGTGTGGACATAACGTTCCTGAGCTTCGAGGGTTTTGAACTCATCAGCGGGCACCAGGTTCATGTTCCATTTGTGGTTGTGCACAAACAGAGCTTTCAGGACTATCATGTCTATACCTGGGCACGACGAGATGGCATTCTTCGATGTAAGATTGTGCTCTTCGCATCCTCCGTTCGTCTTGTAGCACTTGAAGCAGCAGATGCACTCGCAGGCCACCCTCACGGCCCTGTTGAGTTGGATGTAGTAGCTGTCGGTGTACAGCTGTGTGTTGAACACAACCTGGCAGAGGCTGCAGGTCGTCATTTCGAGAAGCTGCATAATACAGTCCAGCATGTATGCCTTACTGTTATAGCAGGACAGGCTGAGGTGATCGCTGGTCTGGATCCTGTTCCTCAATGCCCCCTGCAATCTTTCAAACTTTCTTTTTTGGCCCTCGGGCTGCACTCTTCTCTCTGCCTGCAAACCGGCTGTGTTCCTCTGATTCAGGGAGATCTGGGCAGGTCGCTTCCTGGGAGTTTTGGGGGGATTCTGAGGACGGGAAGAAGAGACCGAGGCCTGGGCGGGGTTCCTCTGATTCAGGGAGATCTGGGGAGGTCGCTTCCTGGTCGCGTCGGAGGAATTCTGAGGATGGGAAGAAGAGACTGACGCCTGGCCGGGGTTCCTCTGATTCAGGGAGATCTGGGCAGGTTGCTTCCTGGTCGCGTTGGAGGAATTCTGAGGACGGGAAGAAGAGACCGAGGCCTGGGCGGGGTTCCTCTGATTCAGGGAGATCTGGGGAGGTCGCTTCCTGGTCGCGTCGGAGGAATTCTGATGACGGGAAGAAGAGACTGACGCCTGGCCGGGGTTCCTCTGATTCAGGGAGATCTGGGCAGGTTGCTTCCTGGTCGCGTTGGAGGAATTCTGAGGATGGGAAGAAGAGACCGACGCCTGGGCGGGGTTCCGGACTGGCTGTGCCTCTAGTATTTGGGTCAGATTCTCTATCTCTGCTGTAATATCCATGAACGAGGGCATCTCTGAGTTGTCGAAGAGTGTTTCCTCCAGCTCCTCAAAGAGTGCGTCAGACTGCTTTGTTGTTACAAACAAGGCGTCAGAGCAAGCGTTATTGATCGCGGCCAGCTCGTCGTCGACAGGCATTAGCGGCGAGCCGTCACCATCGCCGCCATCGCAGCCGTCGCCGCCATCATCGTCGCTGCTGCTTCCCCTGTCGTCGACAGGCATTGGCGCCGAGCCATCACCATCGCCGCCGTCGTCGCCGTCGTCGCCGTCGTCGCCGTCGTCGCTGCTGCTTCCCCTGCTGCTGCTGCTGCTGCTGCTGCTGCTGCTGCTGCTGCTGCTGCTGCTGCTGCTGGTGTCGTCGCTGTCTTGTTCGCTGTTGTTCTCGGTCCAAGGTTTTCTGTTCCTTAGGTTGCGTGCAGCAGCAGACTCCTGAGAAACAGACACAAATGTGCTAGGATTATACATTCTGTCACGCCAAGGCCAAACATTGTCATTATAGCACTGTTTGCTGATAGACTGCCAAACTCCTTACCTTTCCATGCTGGGGCTGCTCGTGCTCCGATTCCTCCTCCATCTCTTCAGTCTCAATCTGTTGCGTGTCCAGAGTCACCACGTCTGTGCCAGCCGGGGTGATAGAGGCAACAGCTTTCTCTAAGGCCGTGCAGGATGTCTCTTCCTCAGAGAGTAGACCATGGTCGACCTCCAGGAAGTGCTCACGTTGGCCTCCAAAGCCATTCGAAGCTGGCTGTCTTTGTGCGGATTCGCACGAGTTCGCGGAGCTCCAGGCATATCTCTCTCTCTGGCTCCCCCCAGGTTCGCTCTGCTTCGAACTCCTCTTGCTGTTAAAGTCGAAAATCGTGCTGGGGTCCACGTAGCGGTGGCTGCCTCTTCCGTCTGTCAGCGGTGACATGCTGCCCCTTCCAGGCGGTCTGCTCTCCCTACCCTCCGATGACCTGCTGAGTTTATAGGGTGCTGGAGCTCTGTCCTCCGAGCTGTGCCGTTTGCCCCCCATCAATGGCCTGGCTTTATCCCATCCAGGCATCCCGTCTCTAGGCCGCCTGTGAGGTGCGTGCCACAGGCGATCGTTCAGATTACGTCCCTCCAGCCCGTAAGAGCCCGAAGACGAGTGTGGCGAGTCTCCACACCTCTGGTCAAACTGCTGTGGCTGCCTAGGCGGAATAGAAACCTGACTCTTAAGTCTGCTGTTCGGCTTGTATGTCGGCATCCTATACTGGAGCTCTCTGGAGAGTTCTCTCTCTGCTTCTCTGCTTCGAGTTACACCCATATATACGCCCCTGGACAGGAGGTCCATCCTCCAGTTACAAAGAACACCTTCTCTCACAGAAACGTCCTCTGACAGAATCCTCTCCCCCGACGAAGCAGAAGCCCTCTGACAGACGTCCTCTGACAGAATCCTTTCCCCCCGACGAATCGGTAGCCCTCTGACAGAACACTCTCCTCCCGCACAATGCCTCTTGGTCTAAAGCTTCTCTGTCATAACCTGTGAAATGTAGAATAAAATAAAAATGCATACTCTTATCATTCAGTCCGACATGGTACGCCGCGCCTCGCTACACCACAGCACATCTACGCAGTCGCCGGCAGTTCTATCGGAACTAGAGGAACCTAGAACTAGACGAAGGTTGTTCATGTACAACCTGGTCTAAAGCTTCTCTGTCATAACCTGTGAAATGTTGTGAAGAATAAAATAAGAAATGCATACTCTGATGATTCTTGTAGAACATTGTTTTTATTTTTTGTCATTGGTCAGCACATTTCCGTCAGCACAATCTGGTCCTGGTCCCACAATCACCACAGCCCTCCCGACTGCCACGACGGTCCCAGGTCCCCAGTCCCCTCCGGCCCAGCCTCAGACAGCATTCAATCAATCAATTGGGCATCCGTAGGACACACGACAGCTTTGTCTAATTCTAGGCGTTGCAGTAGAAATTGTACAACATCCTATATACACAGCTTCTCTGAGGAAAACAGACACATATACGACGATATGAGATGCTGGGTTCCTTCTGTGCTACTGCGGCGACGGCCTGAAGATGACAGAGCCGCTGTCGTCGACGCAGAGGACCCCGAGCATTTCCGTCCAGTCGTAGTAGAATTCAGGCTTGTAGCTCCCCGCCCGGCCCTGGAAGCGGATCAGGTGCTGGATGCCGCAGTCCTGGATGGAGATTTCAGGGACGCCGACATCATGAGCCAGCTTGATGTTGAAGTAGTACACCGGCTCTCTGGGAAGCGGCTCCAGGTTCTGCCTTTCAACGCTAGCGTTGGCGAGCACGGTAGCGGTCTGGTGAAAGAGCAGGCACAGGATGCAGGAGCACGGCTCGACCGGGTCGGTTTCCGGGTCCAGAGTCCGGTAGGCCTCGGGAGAGAGCAGCGACGGCAGGGGCTTGCAATGGACCTGACCGTCGGGCCGGCGCAGCAACATCCCCTTGCATGCGACGCCGTTGGCGCACGGCGGTAGCCGGGGGTCGGTGAACATGGCCTGCAGCAGGGCCTTGTTGTAGACATTACGGACGAGGGCCCGGCCCGGCACAGCGTCCTTGGCGAACTTGGCCATCACAGGATCTGTGTTCTCGCTCAGTAGCCGCATGACGGTCAGCAGCGGCGTGCAGCCCGGGCACATGACGCCCGGGAATTCGTCCGGCAAGCACGTGCACCGTTTCGGGTCGGGAAGGAAGTCGGCGAACAGGACTTGGATGTCCTTCGCTTCCAGGTACTTTGATCGCGTCACCTTGGCTATCACCCGCTCCCTGTTTGCTTCTCTGTAAGCCTCGGGCATGTCCTCGCTGGTGTCGGCAGCGTTCCCCGGACCTTCCTCCTCGCAGCTGGCCTGCCGCGGGCCCTCTCGTCTGTCTGCGACCGAGCCGCTC
Source organism: Poromitra crassiceps (assembly GCF_964638095.1). NCBI lineage: Eukaryota > Metazoa > Chordata > Actinopteri > Beryciformes > Melamphaidae > Poromitra > Poromitra crassiceps. The sequence goes on from NW_028152258.1 coordinate 1,472,413, forward strand.
GGCTCGGTCCACAGACTCTGCATCTCCCTGCGCTCAGTAGGGACGGGCGCGGAGCAGATGCGGCATCTCTCGATCGTTCTTGCGCACTGGGGGCACGCCCAACGGCAGCAGATCCTCTCTCGGACTCTGTTAAATAACTTGCACTCGCCGCAGAAGAATAACTTGAGCGTGGAGCAGTCGTGGAGGTGGGGCTGCTGGGCGTACCAGGGCTCGACGTCGGCGCTGGGGGTCTTAAAGCACACCAGGCACACGCGCACATTGCCACAACCGCAGTTGATCACTATCCCCGAGCGTGAAGACAGCTTGCTGGTCTTGACCAGGCTCATCTCACACACCAGGCATTTGGTGGCAGTGTCCTTGGCAACGGCGCGAGCCACGAGCGGCCGCTGCGGCTCGTGCGAGATCGATGAGAGTTTCCTGTATAGGACCGTGCACTTGTTGCCGCACGTAGCCTGATTCCTGGCCGACTTCTCGGCACACGCAACGCGTAGCATGTCAGGCACGAGGCCTGTGAAGGCCGGAGTGTTGAACATGTCGAAGCTGCCGTCATCGCCGTTGCTCTGCTGTGAGCTGATCAGAGCGCTGACTCTCGAACCGGTGCCCGTGATAGGTGACAAAGTGTTCGTTCGCGGTGCCGTCAACGAGCCGCTCAGCCAGCTAGGCCTTTTGCCGGAGGCCATTTGCGATCAGCACAGGACTTCAATGCCGTGGATAATAAGGGCCCTGGCGGCAGCTGGCGCGGGGGGCGATGATACCAGGGATGAAGACACAAAGAGCGGTAAGGCTGAGGAGCGGTGCAAAGAAGGTCTGAGCCAGAGGAAGAAGATTAGACTGTGCGGCCGGTGGAAAGAAACGCTCCTTATAACGGGCAAGGGAGGATCGAGCCTTAAGGACCAAGCCAAGATCTTGTGGCCCAAGGAATCAGTGTCCGTGGCACGAGCCTACCAATGGACATTGCACCTGAGGAAGGTCAACCCTCCCGGGTGCGGTGTCACAGTGTTGGTCCGGCTGAGGAAGTCGGACGGGCTGCCACCGGGGCTGTACCTGTACAGCCAGTCGCGGCCTGAGAAAGCAAACCTCATGGATGTACTGGAACAGCACGGCATCAGCATGGCTAAAAACATGCGCGCGAAGCTGCCCATCAGAGTGTTCCCGGGCAGTGACAGCTGCAGCGCCATGTACGTCATCCACAGGACGGTATCAGGGGATAGCATCAACGAGTACGGCAACAGGCTGTACGGCGACGCTCAGACCCTGCACGTCATCAAGCCGGGGTCCAACTACACAGGCTGCGACCTCGTCGACATCGGCCTGCGCAGCAAAGAAAGGTGCATCGTGGACCTGCGGTGGAAGGCCGGTGACCTGCTGAGCGAGTGCTACGACGCTGTGCCCAGGATCCATGGGCTAAAGGCCTTGGTGTGGCAGAACGACTCAGAGTCTCACGTCGCCGAGACAGCCGTCGTCGCATGGCTCCACGGCGTCGGCAGCCTGCCTGCTTGTGTGAAGCTCATAGATCTCACTCAAGAGAAATACACATTCTCCTACATGGTAGCTGACCTGGACACCTTCCCCGGCAGGGCAAAGCTACCCGAGCCGCCGGACCGCAGGCGCTCGTACTTCACGCACATCTACGTGGAGGGCGACGTCGGAATAGCCTGCGCCGCGATCGGGAAGCTGCCCAAAGGCGTGATGCGGATGGGCTACCCGGGCGACGTGAAGTTGGCCGCTTGGTACGAGATGCCGAGCGTCGGCACAGCGTGCCGGCCAACCCCGCTGACGGAGGGCAGGCTGGTGCACCGGGTCCCGGCAGCCAGCCCTATGCCCGATATGAGCAGCTGGAAACAGTTTGATGCGATCAGCAAGTGCTTCTTCACCACCGTTGTGCATGCGCTGTACTACAGCTGTGTCAATGGCGACTACAAGATCATGACCACTCACACGCATGCCTATCACGAAAACTCGGAGATGGCCGTGCTGTGACGGCAGGGACTCGGTGACCAGGGAACCGGGGCGAGGGTTGTGTTTGGGGGTCTGGGGTTTGCGATCTCTGGTCCGTGTATGATGATGATGATGACTGCTTGGTGAACTGTGCAGTGTGCAGTGTGCACACGGTGGTGGGGTGGATTTTCACATTCTGGTTGATTTTGTTTCCTAAAACGAGAACGATTTTGGTGTTTGTTGTGTACATACAATGACGAGCGAAAATAAAAGTTACACGAAAACAAGATCCGAGAGTATTGTTTTTATTCCAAAAAAGTATAAAACACACACAATCAGGGGCGTCATGCAAGCCAACAATCTGAGGGGGCGAACTCTGGCGCCGCCCGAAGGGCGGCAAAAAATTTGGGGGGTTGGAAGCCAGATTTAGAGGAATATCTAATTTTAAATTAACAGACTGAGCAGGTGTAACCATAAGGCTATTTTCCAAACTGCTCAGCCTCCTGGAAAGATCCATAATCACCAGACTAAGTACATTGCCACTGCCCAGGCTCAATGGACTTGACAAAAAAGGGAGACCACATGTTTCAAAGCAATGTAACACAATGTTTATTTTGGCTGGTATTGCCTTTTCAGAAGGTAGAAATCTTTCCTTTAGAGCAGGGGTTCCCAACCTTTTTTGTGCCAAGGACTGGTAGATACATGGGGAAAAAAGTCGCGGACCGGTTGTCAATTCTAATGGTTTTAGTTATATATATTTACTCACCAGGTGGCGACAAAGGGTAAATAACAGCCTTTTGTGTTGTACTGTATGTAGCCTATACAGTATTTATGTTTTTGTTTTAACTACAAACATACATAAACGTAAACTTGAAACTATGTTTCAACTACCATACACAGCCTATAATATTATAGCCTATGTTTATTAAAAAAAAAAAAAAAAAAAAAAAATTTACCTCTCAAAAATCTGAGGGGGCAATTGCCCCCTCAGTTACAATGGGCATGACGCTTCTGCACACAATCAACCATCTCACCAAACCGGGCTCCAACTGTCCCACACACATTCAGTATTTGGAACACACCAAAGACAAGATACAGAAGAGTCACACAGATTCAGATGGCATTGTGCAGTGTCTTGCTACGCCTCTCCTTGTACCTGCGGCCGGACGGGGAACCGTTTTCCTCCGCGGGAAACCTCTTACGGTGACGCTTTGTTTTCTGCTTTCTGGCCTCTACGTCATCGTATTGTGACTGTTCTGACTGCGAGAGCATGCGGAGAGGCCTCCCGCATTCAGACTCTATCACGAAAACTCGGAGATGGCCGTGCTGTGACGGCAGGGACTTGGTGACCAGGGAACCGGGGCGAGGGTTGTGTTTGGGGGTCTGGGGTTTGCGATCTCTGGTCCGTGTATGATGATGATGATGACTGCTTGGTGAACTGTGCAGTGTGCAGTGTGCACACGGTGGTAGGGTGGATTTTCACATTCTGGTTGATTTTGTTTCCTAAAACGAGAACGATTTTGGTGTTTGTTGTGTAGGGGAGAGTGGGGTGAGTTGTGCCAGAGGGGAAGTTGTGCCACCCCTTGTATCTAGAAAACCATAGAAGAAATTGGTCATGTGACCACACATTTTTGAAGAGGCATCAATTTTACTCACTCTGCAAAGAAGGGAGGCAGATGGCACAAGAGCTAAGCACATTTATGTTCAAAAAAATGTTTTTTGCCTCTCAAAGTAATTTTTTTATGATCAAGGTTTATTGATTGTTGTGTCTGAACAATTATAGACAAGCTTGAAAACATTTCACACATGTGTTAGTGTTTTAGTAAGCTACAATATGAGGCTATACTGTTAGCTCCAAACCAGCTATATGATACAAGTTTGTTAAAATGGTGGGGATGGGGTGATTTGTGCCAAAAGGCCTGGGTTAAGTTGTGTCAGTGCAGTTGCAGTTGATTTAGTGAAATTTTATTTCATTTTGTTCTTAAATGTTTAAATAGACCTTGTTGAAGAATATTGCAGTATTGGCAAGTGTAGCCTGGCTCTGTGATAGTTAATTTTGTTCATTTTGAACATAATCTTTATTTCTGAAAATGTTAAATATGTAGGTCAACTGCTGCTACCGTTTAGCCTTGTTTAACCCTGTTATAGTACACTGGACTTTAGTGTTATCTTAATTTTGTCTTGCTTTGATATAGCATTACAGTATATGAGATGAAAATGTTCTGTTTTACTTCAGTAATCAATGGCACAATTTACCCCAACGTATTCTCTCCAAAGGCACAACTTACCCCGCACCGGGGGCAAGTTGTGCCAAGAGACCACTTTTTTAAGAATAGCCATATTTTTTTAACAGTTTATTTAAGATCCAAAGGGAGTGTTCCCAGTGGTGCACAACATCCTGAAATATATTTACAGATTGTAGTTGGAGGCATTACTGTCATGCCCTCACTTTAAAGACATCTCAAGTAAAAAGTGGCACAACTCACCCCACTCTCCCCTACATACAATGACGAGCGAAAATAAAAGTTACACAAAAACAAGATCCGAGAGTATTGTTTTTATTCCAAAAAAGTAGAAAACACACACAATCAACCATCTCACCAAACCGGGCTCCAACTGTCCCACAGACCCACACACATTCAGTATTTGGAACACACCAAAGACAAGATACAGAAGAGTCACACAGATTCAGATGGCATTGTGCAGTGTCTTGCTACGCCTCTCCTTGTACCTGCGGCCGGACGGGGAACCGTTTTCCTCCGCGGGAAACCTCTTACGGTGACGCTTTGTTTTCTGCTTTCTGGCCTCTACGTCATCGTATTGTGACTGTTCTGACTGCGAGAGCATGCGGAGAGGCCTCTCGCATTCAGACTCAGAAGACCTGCTACCTGGACGGCGCTCGGTGGCATCGTGTTCTTCGTCGGACTGAGATTGCTGAATGGGGGAGCCTCGGATCCTATACAGAGGCTCCCTGTCCGATGGCTCGCCCCTACCGCCGGCCGAGGCGTAGCCCAGTTGAAGGTTCTCATCCGCAAAGGACGCCGAGGCCCGAACGTACGCGCCCCTCCTGCGCAGAGCTTCCAGGTTGGAGAGCTTGTCTCCCGGACGTACTGAGGCCATGGTAGAGGCGTAGTCAGCCTTGAGGTTCTCAATAGTAAACAACTTCTCGGAGTAAATGCTGTTCATCGCTGTGACGGCGTCCTTCCATTCCCAGTCCTCCTCCAGGGCCTTGCGGTGTGCCTCGAACCCATGGGGCTCCTCGCTGAGGGTCAACTTGATCGAGCCCTGGTGGTAGACGGTGCGCGTCCTGCAGAAGGAACTCAGATTGAAGATGGGCACGCCCGAGTACTCGGGTGAGCACACCTTGAGCCTGGGCCCGTGGAAGGTGCCCCTGGGCCCTGCGCGAGCCTCCTTGACGTGGTCCTCGTTATAAGCGTCGGGCGGTGAGTCAGGCAGGTTGTGGATCACCGCGCCGTAGTATATTGGGGCCGAGCAGTTGTAGCGGTGCCGCTCCAGGCTGCTGCTCTTGACGAAGGACATTTCCGCCAGTGTGCGCACCCCCTTGGTCCCCTCGAGGATCAAGCTCTGCACTGTGTCATCTTTCAAGTCGAGGGTGAATGAGATGGTGCGCGGAGGGGCTAGCGAGGCGTCGCCGTCGACGCCGGCTGCAGCCGTTGTTTGGTTGAAGAACCCCCCGCCGGCCACCTGCACATCGCCTCGCTGATAAGCGTCGACCATGGCCGTGCTCACCTTGTCCCAGAAGGCCCGGTGGCTCTCGGGAGCATAGAGAGCCAGGAGGTCGTAGACCACTTCAAGGGACAGGGTCACGGAGGAAATCTTTGACTGAGTCTTGTAGGGCATCTTTTTGTTGAAGCCATCCGGCCGGTCCTTCTTTTCCTTTGCAGAGAAGCACAGAGTCCTGGGGCTCGTGTCGCCGTCCCGGGTTCGCGACGGAAAGGAGCACGTGGCGCACTTTGCCAGCATCTCATGCGCCACCGAACTTGTCTGCAGCTTTTCCGGGGGAAAGTGCAGCTGTTCGATGCCCGCCACCTTAATGCTCTCATTTTCGAAGGAGAGGCTGAGGCAGCTCTGCTCGTACACTTGCTGCAGCACGTAGACCAGGACCTGGCAGGCGAAGTTGCTGTGCGTGTCGATGACCTTGGGCAATATGTCGGGGAGGCACGCGGCAGAGCACAGCTTGAAAAGTGAGGCCACCTCGATGCAGACCTGCCCGAACGAGAGCTGGTCTAGGGCCTTCATGCGCGCCGCGTTGAGGTCCTTGAAGAAGCGGACGTGGCCATCACTGTCGTCGGGCCTGCTCCTGCGCACAGTTGTCCAGGGAGGCACCCAGAGGTCGAAGACGAAGTGGCATGCGAGCTTCATAGCCTCGGCGAACACCATCTGATTGACGATGCCCAGCATCCGCTGGTTGTTCTTGCTCCGTTTGCCGGTGTGCAGCACGTAGGTCGACCTCAGCACCTCGATGCAGCTGGTGCGGGCTGTGTCGAAGGCTTCGCTGAACTGCATCAGGCTGTGGTGGGCGATCATGCTGGTGCACTGCACCAGGTTCTGCCTGTACAGGCACGTTGCCGCGATCTTGTCCATATGCTGCTCGCTCACCGTGTCTGCGATCTCCTGGGTAGAGCGCGTCCGCCATGCGCTGTTCGTGAACTCGGAGGGCATGACGAGGGACCGGTCCAGCCAGGCCGGGCTGGCGAAGTCGAGCGTGTTGGCGGTCCACACAAAGCCGCAGTTGTGAACCGAGTGCACCTTATTCGTCTCTAGCGCACCCAACGCCTGGTTACGAAACACCACGTTGCTCTCGACGATGCTATCGTCGAGCAGGTGTTTGAACACGTTGGGGATGTTGCAGGAATCCCGGTCGACACCGTGCGCGCTCTTGTCTGAGTTGTGAGTGTCCTCGATCATGACCGTCCACGCCGTACGCATCTTGTGGTACTTGAACGACTGCGGCGTGAACGACGTCAAGGTCTCGATGCAGCCTTCCACTTGGCTGAATAGCCGCAATAGCAGTTTGTTGATGAACGTCTTGCCCTCGCCCGGCGGCGTAAAGTTGAACAGCATGCACCGCTCTATCGTGTAGCGAGGCGCCGTGTTGGCGATCACGTAGTTGAACGTCGTCGAGGCCTGGAACAGCCGGTGGACATTGAAGTTCTCCACAAACAGGTGCGAGACCAGCGCTCGGTCGTACAGCTTGAGCGGGTCGAAGCCGTGGCTAGTGGCAGTCTCCGCCATGCCTCTGTACAGACCCCTGTATATCTCGGGGCACCGCTGGCCCAGTGACAGGGCCGAGTTGGACCGCGAGTCGCCGGTAAGAGACCGGAGCCCTGTGTACATGCTCTCCACGCGCTCTGGCGCGCTGAACCGGACCTCGGCCAGGCACGTGTACACCATGGTAGCCATGCTCTCAAACATGGGCAGCGGAAGGCTGCCCATGTCGCTGCACTTGGTCTTCACCTCCTTGGCAAGGCGGCTCAGCTTGGCCAGGTGCGGGAACAGGCTCTCTAACGTATCCCCCTGGGACACTATATGGAACGGGTGTTCGTCCGACGTGTTGTACAGGCAAGCGTACGAGGCCACGCACTCTCGGGTGCACTCGTCCAAGCAACCGCAGCCTCCATCGAGGAAAACTGCGCTGAGCGGCGCCATCCTGCGCCGCTCACCCAGCTCGTTGATCGTCTTGCTCAGCAGGCCCTGGGGCAGCGGCACATGCTTGTGAAGAATGATGTCCAGAAAGGCTGCGGGCTGCTCCCTGGTGATCAGCGAGTCCATCTTGTACTCGAACACGATCAAGGGATGCGTGTCCACCCAGGTTGCGTTTCCGGTGGCCGCCAACTTGTCAACCAGGTCCTGGAGCTTCACCAGGAAAGTTCGGTCGCCCTCACGGCCCGCATTGTACGCCTTGGCCAAGTAACCCTGAGAGAACAGGTTTTCAGCCAACATGGCATCCATCAGGGAGTGGAAGAGCTGCTTGCCCTGATGCGGGAAGTCCAAGTCGACGATCGTCGACACAGACTCGCGCAGAGCTTCCAGGCTCAGGTCCTGGATCGTGGCGGGGACGGCGTGCGATCTGCTGCCCGACGAGCAGGCAGGTGTGTACGCCGAGCCCATCAACTTTCGCACCTTACTCTTGTCCATGTTTCTCGAAACCAAGGTGTCGGACACGTAGTCCAGGCAGGCGAACCCAGCGCTCACCTCGCCCTTGCTGTCGCGCATGTTGATCATGGCGTAGTTGAGTGACGATACCTTGTGCTTCACCAGGCCTAGCCGCATGAACGCGTTGAAGGCCTCTTCGTATATCCCCAGCGCAGGCGTCTCCTGGTCCATGAACACGCCCATGTCCTCGAGGCTCTCGGTGTCACTGTCATCGCTGACGTCGGGCTCCCCGGCCGAAGCCGGTGCGTCGGTCGGCGGGTCCTCAGACAGGTCTAGGACGAAGCAGAAGAGCAGGGCCTCTGCAAAGTCCTCACGGATCGGCGGTGACATATGGTGCACCTGGGGGTTCTCCAGAGTGATCTGGAACACCTTGCCCTTGAAGCAGTAGGAGATATAGAGCAGCAGTTGGAACAGCGAGCGTCCCTGGCTCCCGAGCGCTGCAAAGCAGTACACATCTGAACCCTTGTCGTACAGCAGGGTCTTCTCGACAGCAAGGAACATGACATGCCTGTACTTGGGCACACTCACGCTGGGGTAAGCCGCAGTGTAGCGGGTGCGCGGGGGCGCCCCCGGTGGCAGGAGCTCACTGTCGCACGGCTTGGTTCGAGCCCGAGGCATCCTACACCAAGGCCCAATCAGCAGCTCCGCCTGGAAGAAAACACCTTTTTGGTTTTAGATTTTTGTGTGTGCTGCTGGGGCGGAGACTCATCTTATCATGTAAAGTTGCATATAGTCCCTCCTCCATATACTGATAGGGTTTTTGTATCTGCAAAGCACCACTACCGCTATGGATGGCCCGTTCCCCTTCATGTCCGCGTTCCCAGACATGTACCCCACCTGGCGCAGCGTCAACCTGGCTCGCGAGCGTTGCCTGGTGGGACTGCTCGTCAAGTCGGTCATGTACGACCAGCAGCACCACAGCCTGCTGTGCAGGGCCCTGGCCGTGTATGGGCCTAACCGCTTACTTGGCTGTACTGTCTCAATGCAGGTGAAGGACATCGCCCTGGTGGTGGGCTACGACCTGGAGCTGGGTGAGTCCTCACCCGAGACCTGGGAGCGCGTAAAGGCCCAATGGAGACAGCACATGGTTGCCGAGCCTGTGCCCTTGAAAGTACGGCAGGACGACATCAAGAGGCCCGTGGATGCTCAGGTCTTCCCGCTCGCCTCCGTCACCCTGGCCAACAGGTACTTGGCTACGGTGGCGGGAGCCCTCACCTTTGGCGACTTCAGCGGAGAGAAGGGCTACTACATGCCACGCGACGGCAACGTCCCGGCGCTGTGCTCCGGCCTGATGTTCGGCCGGCTCTACTTCCTCCCCGAGACAGAGGTCGACCGGCTGCTGACCACCCCTGTGGTGATGCCCCTGTCTCTCCGGGACCTGATCTACGACCACGAGCTCTCAGAGGCTGAGGCGCTAGCCTTCGACGCAAAGCACCGCAGCTTCTTGTACAACAGCGCGTGCCTCGACATTGAGACGGTGGTCAACGAGAAGTACAGGAACCGCGCGACCCAGTGTCCTCAGTTTTCCGCAGACAACCCCTACTGCACCGAGAAGAAGGTGGAGACCCTCAAAGCATTCGCCCGCCAACTGGCCGGAAAGCTGGCCGGCTCGCGAGGCAAGTCGAAAGTGAACATCCCCAACCTGCCCGCAGATATGGTCGGCAAACAGCACGAGATTACCTGTGTTTCCCTGGTGTTCCTGCGCAGGAACAGACGTAAGGAGCATGGCAAACACAGGAAGAGCCTCATGGTGTTTTACAACACAGCCAAGGTCACCGGCCCACCCCCGGACCACAATGCTCCAGTGGCACGTTCTGTGGGCATCGGTGACCCAAACCGAATCCGGATGTACGCCTGCACCAGCGAGTTCTCCCTGCTGTGCCAGGTGCTGACGGCGCTGACCAGCCAGAGTATTGATCTGATCTACGTGTACAACGCCGGCTTCGACCTGAGGGTGCTGCAGCAGCGCGTGCGCTTCTACGAGAGCCGGTGCTGCACCCGGGGCCACAGCGGCGTCAGCCCTGAAAATGGTGCCAAGCTGCGCGCGCTGTGGGACAGCCTGTTTGTGTCTAACAAATTTGGCAGCCGGCTGCAACCCGTCTTCCAGTTTGAGACGCCTAGCCTGATCAACTTGTATGACGCGCTGCTGAAGGAGCTGAGCGATCTGATCACGCGGGGCACCGAGACCTGTGAAAAGCTCACCAGGGAGGCTATCAACCGTTTCAACAAGGGCAAGATGAAGCTGGGCCACTTCAAGATGAACAGCTGTGGTGCCAATGTGATCGATCTGTTCAGGATGGCAGAGACCCGATCTAACACATTAGACTGCCCCGGCATGAAGCTCAACGACGTTGTGCTTCACGCCGTCGAGGGCATGCGGCGAGCACGGGGTATGCCGCCCAAGGACCGTAATAAGCTGCACAAGCTGTCGACCGTGAGCTACGGGCGCACGGACGAACTGATTGCCCAAGGCGGACAGGGCCTCTTCGAGGTGCTCGTCTATAACCTGGTCAACTCGCAGCTGTGCGCGAGGCTGGCCAAGGTCCTAGATCCCGTGTCGTGCCTGTTCCACCGCTGCCGCTCGACACTCAACATCGACGTGATCGTGCACGGTCGCGGAGGCGCGTTCAGCGGGTTTGTTCAGAGCATTCACGCGGTGCAGGTCCCCCAGCTCAAGTACAAGCTCGACAACCTCAGGTGCATGGCTGGGCCTGCGGGCCGCAAGCTGCCCAACCGGCGGCCCTGGACCATGAACGTGAGTGAGGAAGCGTGGAAGGGCGGCTCTGTGTGCACGCCCCTGACAGGCCTTCACTATTCGGGGCCGGGCATGGGCCTGGAGCTGTCCTTTGACTTCGCCAGCATGTACCCGTCGATCATGAGCGCGCTCAACATCTCATCCGAGTCTACTGTCCCCTGGCCCCCAACAGAGTCCGATTACAATCTGTCGGGCTGGCTGTGTTACAGCTGGGAGGTCGAGGGCTTCAAATGCGCTTCGCTGATCATGAAGCACGATGATGCGACACGCCGCTTCGTCCGCGACGACGGCATCATGAACTCGTCCATGGAGCGCTACTACAAACGCCGCGCCGAGTGCAAGCAGCGGCTGAAGGCGTCCGTGCTCAGTGACGAGCAGCGCGCCTACTCAGAGCTCCAGGTGCTCGAGTGTAAGATCCTGATGAATTCGTTCTATGGCACGGCCGGTGCGTGCGGACCTCTCATCTCAGCCGCAGGCAGGCAGCAGATCTCGCTAGTCAACCTCTGCGTGTCGCAATTCTTCGACTCCAGGTGCCCCATCGTTTACGGCGACACCGACAGCGTAATGGTGTCGTTCGGCTATGGGCCCGAAGACGAGCCCGAGCCCGAGTTGGAAGACAGGGTCGACAACGCTCCGCCGGGCGCCGAGGACGAGAGGCTGGCGACGTTCGTTGAGCGGGCCCGCAAGGCCATTGCGAGCAAGTTTGGAGCCGAGGCGCAGGTGCCCGCCTTCCTCGAGTTTGTGCACAGGAGGCTAATCGATGACGTGCTCGGCCGGATGTACCTGATAGGGCCCGGCAACTCGCCACAGCAGGCCTTCAGGGACCCCAAGGGCGGCGAGACGCTGGGCTATCCCACGTACCTGGTCCGGATGGCCGACGGAGCTGAGCTTGATATCACGCGCCCCTTCGTCGATAACCTTAGGATCAAGCTCGAGTACGAGCACAGCTCGTCGGTCGTTTGCCATATGGCCATGAAGACGTACGTCAGTCTGAGTCACGCGGTCGACCGGGACACGGGCGAGCTCACCCAGGTCGAAGTGCAGGTGCGTGGCCTCTCCGCGGTCAAGAGTGTGCGCTCCGCATGTGACACGGCGATGGCCGACGTCTTTATCGCGTGCGTGATGCGAGGCGACTGCCTCAAGCTCGAGCCCCACAGCGTCAGATGCTTCGCCACCCTGCCCTGGCACCAGTTAAGCATCGGCGACCGCATTTTGTTCAATCGGCGCAAGGTCGAGATAGACCATGCCACGGGCCTGTGGCGGGGGTTGGCCGACGCCGAGACAGCGCTCGGCTGCCACACGGTCGAGCGGGTCAAGGCAGTGGACTTTGACCTGGGTTTCTCGGGCGTGTCAGTCACGCTCAGCGATGACGACTCGACCAAGCGCACAGAGGTGACAACGCTGTACAAAGACAAGAAGTACTGCCTGAACCACCTCTTTTCTTCAGCTGAGGCAGTGCGCAGGGACCTGATCGCATGCAGCGCTGCAGAGCTGGTGTCGTCTCAGATGGCTGTCGGCTTCTTCCCATGGAGCGAGCTGCTCAAGTGTGCCAAGAACACCAACATGAAGCCGGAGGTGCTCAGCAGGCTCGGGGTCGAGAGCTCGAGCGTCAAGACGACGTACGTCGAGACGGTGAACACCTGTCTGAATCGTATCACGGGCCTGTCTACCAGGGTCTCCATGAGGCCCGACGACAACAAGGTGAAGCCGTGCGAGGCAGCTTTGTACAGGTACCCTCTCAACCTCAATGCCAAGAAGGGCTGCCTCGTTTCCATGTTTGGGGCCTGCTCGCTGCCCCGCTTATCCAACTCTGCTACCAATGTCGACGCCGAGGACCCTCGGGACAGCAAGAGACCCAGGCGGTCCTCTCTCCTCGTCATCTCCGACGATGGAGAAGAAGACGGACACTGGGATTTAGTCAACTACGAGAACGGGTGCGAGGGAGGCCTCTGTCGGGAGGCCACCCCACAGGGGTGCGAGGGACGCGAGCCGGTGGCTGATAGGATGCTGATACATCACCCGTACCAGCCCAACTGCAAGTGCTACGAGGGCTCCAGGGTGCTGGTGGCCCACGAGGCTGACTACACGCTGATCAACCACCACACCAAGATGATCGCACACTGCGTGGTGGACTACTGCCTGCCCCGCTACATGTACAGCGCGACACCCGCCAAAGAGAGCCTGGCCGTGTGCCGCAAGCACTTGGCCGACAGGTTCGAGGTAGTTTCGGAGAGACTCAAACTGGGGAACGACACGTTCCTGATCGTGATGAACAACTGCCCTCTCCACGTGATGCCGAGCTGTGGGCGCGAGGAGCTTGAGGCCATCGACGCGCGCAGGATCGCCATGTGGCAGCTGTCCGCTCAGAATCGGGCCCTGGCAGCCAGAGCGATCGTCACCGACATGGGACTCAACCCGGCACAGGTGTACCGCAGCGCAATCGGAGCCTTCGGGGGCTCACTGTCCAAGGCCCTCCGTGAGCGCACAGTCACGCTCACTGACAACAAGCACGCCAAAAATGCATGCGTGTCGGTGAGCGTGCCGAGGCCGCTGCTGGACGATGCAGGCATCGACGTGCCCGGCACCTGGATATCGGTGCACGGAGGCGAGTCTGAAGAGGGCGAGCTACTCGACCTGGCAGGCACCCTGTACCAGGCCGTCCTGACAAAGCAGTTGTGCGACCCAGACAGCTTCCCACGGCCCGCTATAGCCCTTCCCAGCGACGTCCTGCGCATCATGCCTTACTCTAAAGAGGACGTCCCCGAGTGGGTCGGAGCGTTCGTACAAAAGGGATGGCTGAAGGAGCAGGAGCGTCGACCTCGGGAGGATGCGTCGGGCCGTAAGAGGCCTGCAGCAAAGAAGCCAGCCCCCTTCCTCCCCGACTACCACTGCACTGGCTGCTCGGAATTTTTCCAGGTGCTGCACAGGCAGCGCGTGACGGCTTCGCAGCTGGAGAACTTTGTGTACAAAAACTTGACTAGGAGACAGATCGGCGCATGTGTCAACGAGCAGTGCCGGATCTGACTGCCAGTGTGACTCCGAGGCTGACTAACACAAGGCTGTGAAATGTCGTCCACAATAAAAAAATAAATAATTAAGTGAAAAACAGACACTATGTTCTTTGTATTCTTTTAGGTTTAGGGCTGGGCGATATGGACCAAAAATCATATCTGTATTTTTAGGCTGAATGGTGATACACGATATCTCTGTATTTTCTACAAAGTGTGGGCTAAATGTTCAGTTGTAAAGCCACATGTGATGTAGCGCTCAAGCATCACAATATTTGGACCAAATACCTAGATATTGTGACAATATTGCAGGCATGACTATTGGTTGGTGTAGAGGTCGTAGAGAGTCGCGGCTGGTCGCGTTGGATTCCTCGTCTAAAATTAGCATAATGGCGTAAAAAAAAAAACGGAAGTAGAATTTCCCTTGCTCGGATCGAGGTAAAAGTTTTTTTTTGGGCTTCTCGCCACATTTCATAGTGTGTAGAGTGGTTACACGGCTATGAAAAAAGGTTAGCATTAGCATTAGCATGTTAGCATTAGCATGCTAACATTAGCTTAGCATGCTAGCAACATTAGCATGCTAAAAAAACTACTTCGGGTTTTGACTGGCCCGGCTTGTGCATGCCCCTAACCCCAAGCACGGCTCCAACGCTCTGTTGTGCCTGAATGCACAGCTGATGCCCAAGAAGGGTAACGAAGGAGCAAATACCAACATTTTACAAATTGGGACAAATATCCAATCGAAACACTTACTTTTGGACTTTTGGACTTTTGTAAAAGTATACTACACCTCCATAGGAAAACCACAAATAATGCCTGTCGAGCAGAATTAGGCCAATACCCCCTCCAAATAAAAATTGAAAAAAGAGCTATCAAATTCTATAATCACCTAAAAACAAGCGACCCCCAAACCTTCCACCACAAAGCCCTAAAACACCACGAGATGAACCAAGACAAAGACAAGAGTCCCCTCTGCCAACTAGTCCTGAGATCCGAAATGATGCGTAGAGGCTACGAAATCATGCACCACTACCCCTTGTTCAGCCGCGCGCTGACGATCTACTCTGATGACCTCGGCGTCGCCGATCTCCCCAGCGAGCACGAGATGGTGGCGCCTGGTGGGCTCCTAGACCGCAGCGCCGAGCAACACCGTAGACTCCACGATGTGCAGCTCGTAGGGGACGACCGCCACCTCTACAGCGACTGGAAGTACTCGTGCCGGACAGCCCAGAGGGCCAATGAGAGTACCGGCGAAGTGTCCAGGGCTCGGGAGGACGCCGAGTACGCGGCCACCCCGGCAGATGTCGATGCGGAGGATTCGGGCTCAACCCGTGAAGATGACCCCACCGCGGACCCGCACTCCGATAGTAACTGGCACTCCAACGAGCCCGACCGGGCGCAGGAACCTGCGGTGCATAGGATGAAGCGGTTCAACAAAGCGTGGTCGGTGCTCACGGACGCTCAGCCCGGCCAGCTTTACAAGATAGGCCGGGCCGACGGCGTCGACTTCGACTACCTCGTGTCTTATTGCACGGGGCGCAAGGCTCTGGGCCTAGGGGGGCTGCCAGACCGCAGCTCCTGGGGCGACGTACAGCCGGTGCTGCTCATGGACGACTCGTTCAACCGGCGCCTCGGCAAAAGGTTGTTCAAGTATGTGGTGACTTCCCGCGGCACCCTCAGCCAACTGGGGCCGGACCAGAGGTGCTGCTACAACGAGGTGTTCCTGCCCGGCAGGCCTGTGAGCAGGCTGAACCTAGATATCGACCTCAAGTGCTGCTCCAGACACCACGAGAGGCTCTCGTTAGAGGGCGGGAAGGACACCAAGCTCAGCGTCTGCAGGTCCATGGCAAAAAGCCTGGTCTCGGCCATAATGGATACCCTAAGCTCGATGGGCTCATCGGCGCAGAGGCCGCTGCTGTGTGCGGATGTGGGGAAGGTCGCTGTCTACATGCGGGCGTCAAGCAAGTGCAAACTCAGCCAGAGGATGCTCTGGTACCTGCCGGTGGAGCTGTGCAGCTTCAGCGACATCAATGCGTACCGTGGCCTCATTGAAACGCTGGCCCGCAAGGCCTGCGGCTATGCGCTCCTGTCCACCCCCGAGCGATCGGACCAGTGTGGCCTGTGCGACATAGCCGCAGCTATGCGCGTCAAGTCCCCCGCCCTGTCCCTGCATGTATCACCGCGCAAAGGGCCCAGGCAGTCCGCTGTCGACGTCGGACCGTACACGATCAGGAAGAGCGTGAGGCTGCCCAACTGCCACAATAGCGACGCTGAGGGCAGTACCGCATTCGAGTACGTGGGCACGTTCAACTCCCGCTTCCGCGACCCGGGCTCCGAGAGGCCTGAATCCGTTTCGGTCGGTCTCTCGTCCAACCCCATCTTGTCCGACGTCACCTCGCTGGGCCCGGGGTTCGAGAATGTGGTCTGCTGTGGCAAGCCTGCCCTGTCCAGCTTGCCCTCGGAGGAGATCGATGACAAGCGGGTCAGAGACGCGATAAAAGCTGCGGAAAAGCTGTGGCGTGTCCAAGCCACTGTGGTTAGATCAAGCTCGGGCCTCACCATGGTGCAGGCCAGGCATCAGTCCAACTACCCGTGCCCGATACACGGCAGGGTACACGAACATTTTAGACTGAAGGCAGTGGTTCTGGCCGACGGCCTGAAACACATTTGCCATGTGAACTGATGCTATCGCTGACAATCACAAAAACACACACATCTTTTATTAAAAAGCAAACGTTTGTGCAAAACGGACCTTTTCACAATGGGGCCCAGAGCGCACACGAGGTAGCTCATTGGTTCAGGTCGCCGCTTGTCTAGAGTGTATGTTTTACTTTGTGTGTGAGGAAAAAATAAATGTTTATGGTATAACCAAACACATGTACTGTTGTAATCCCAGGCCTCCCGGTGTGACAATAAAAAAAAAACTATAATGGAATAAAGACATGAAAAATATCTGTGTTGTTGTATAATTGTTCTATTGGAAGGGGATGCTTTTGCACAAGGGGAGTGAAAAACAGAGATTTTTGTCAGACCGGCACATCGATGAGGATGGGATTCGAACCCACGTGTGCAGAGCACAATGAATTAGCAATCCATCGCCTTAACCACTCGGCCACCTCATCGTATAAATATAGGTACATCAGATCTAAATCATATATACACTATCTTGGTCTCTTGCTTTATTGTTCAGTTGCACACAACACAAACAGCAAGATAGGCTAGGCATAGAGTACAGAGTATACGGCCCCGGGTGGAGTACTCGATCGGTCGGAGCCACACAAGAAACCACGCAATAAACATATTCTCATGTCTTATTGTTTTATTGTGATGTGTTCCCTTTCTCAGTAATGTTGACAACATTCAAACAAATACATTCGAGATTTTAGACCAGCTGAACTTCTCCTCCTTTCTCGTCGGTCGCCATCGCCACAGAGCATGCGTCAAGGCGAACTTCTCTTTTTTCCTCCCCAAAATGGAATTGGTAGTGCAGGTCCTGGGAGAGGTCGACAAAACCATTTAACTCCCAAATGGTCATTGAACCGTCTTCTCGTTCCTCCTTCAGAAAACACCCGGGATGGTTCACTTGGTCGGTGAACCGGCCATCCCGAATCAATGCCTCTCGAAGCTCTTCTCCCTTTAGCGCATACACTCGCAGAATCAGCTTTCCCCGCAGGGACATCTTCCTCAGCACCTTGCTCTTTAGCAGATGGCACATCTGGTCTTTCCACGTTACAGTCACGCAGAATGTGACGTAGCGATCTATAGGCTCGTCGGGGTAAAGCAGCTTGTCAGAATGCTTTGTTATGTGACCGTACTTAATCAGCTTGAGCCAGAGCGTTTCGTCAGCATTGACTATGCGACAAGGAGCGTGTGGCGCTAGGATGCTTCCGTCCTCTCTGGTTATCAGAGGATACAACCCATGGGGATTGGTGCCGATTCCCAGCTGCTGTATCGCTTTCTCGATGGTGCAGGCTTTTGCGCACACACGTGCCCAGCTAATGAAGTTCTCCTTCCTAACGTAGAAGCCATGCAGGTGGCCTTCTTCATAGTCACATCGGTGTCCTTCCATGCTTAGCAACGTGCAGAAATCGTATAGGGGCACGGCTACTTATACACACTCAAGCTCCTCCTCCCTCAGACAACAGGCCTCTTCTGTCTCCACCAAGCAGCACTAGGTAGCCAGCCAAGCATGTGAATATCATCCTCTGACAAGTCTGTGTCGCTCTGACAGAACCAATGTCCTCTGACATAAATATAACCCTCTGACAAAGATGCAATCATCTGAAAACAAGATGCAATCCCCCATCCATCTTGCGAACGGTGCCGGGCGCGCAAGGTTTCAGGGGTGGGAGCTCGAGTGCTGGTGCCGTTCTCGCATGAGCGGTCGAGCTGGTGCTCGAGACACGGACACCGACAACTCGCGAACGGTGCCGGGCACGCAAGAGTGCTCGAGAGACCAATAACAAAAATAAAAAACAATATTGTACAAGAATGATCCGAGTATGCTGTGTGACCTGGTGCCGTTCTCGCACGAGTGGTGGAGCTCGTACTCGAGCTTGAGCGCATTGCCTCTCCGTAGAGAGAAGAAAAATCTCAGACACACCGTTTACACTTGATTTTTATTTTTCATTTGTACGTGTGTGAAACACGTACGTGTACGTGTGTGAAGTGAGTACGTACGTACACGTCCGTGTACGTGTGTGAAACACTTTGAGCATGTGTCTCATTTTACTTGGTTCAGGATAACAGCCTCTTGAGTCCAAAGATTTCACTTCATCAACAAGGCTGCGGTCACACCAATGCCGGCAATTCCAAGAAGTGCCATCAGCAGTATCCTCACTGTGGACTCGGGGTCATATACCCGAAAGAAATCCACAAAACCGTCCTGAAAAGAAAACATATGTTAGATCGAGAGACAGGACTGAGCACCCATCACTTCTCTGTACAACCGTCGATTATACGATAGTCTCCTTTTCTTCCGCACAACATACAGGATCACGCAAAACGGTTTAGTGTCTCACCCATGAATTGTTTTTGATCAGCCATTCGCGGCAGTCAGAAAGTAGATATCTGGAGATCTCCTCGCCCACCAAGCCAACACACGGTGTCCTGTCTGTCGCCTTCAAGTGCTGAGACAAAACTGCACCAAAGCACACCAGGGTGGCGATGCGACCCCAGTTTATGTTACCATCCTTGAAGACACTGTTTGCTACAGATGTTATCATCGAACCCGTGATGGCGATCTCGTCATCAAATTTGTTGACCAAGCCTTTAAACACACACACACACACACACACACAAACTTAGATTAGCCACAAAAGGCCACAAAAGGTGACTCTGTGTAATGTTCTACAACTTTTTTAATCATTCATTGAACCTTGAGGCAGATTAAGACAAAGGTATTTTGAGAAAACGGGAGGCTGCAGTAGGAAATAGAAAAATGAGACAGCGAGTTTTGGAGACGAGTTTAAGCCAGTGGATACTCACCATTCCAGCAATATCTGTGTTCTTCAATTGTTTTCTCTACAACTCTTGTCATGGTTATATGAGCTTCGCTTTGCGTCCGGCGCGGTTCAGATATACCTACAAAGTCCCTTAGGAAATTCCCGATCAGTTCTCTTGTTTCACTCTCCAACACCTCGTCCCGTGGGTTAGTCAAAACAGCCGTAGTCATTGTCTCCGAGATGATTTCTAGAGACATGCAAGCAGTTGGAGCGGGAGAGAGAAACGTGTAAGAGCGAGTCACGCCCGTTCTACAAATGTGTCAGAAATGATTGTAGCCTAAATACTTGTTATACATACTTGTGTGTGTGCGTGTGTGAGAGAGAGAGAGAAAGAGAGAGAGAGAATAATACCATAAATGACATAATTCATAGCCCCAAACCGGTTTTTGTTGCTCACTTGCGCCCCCTTATGGTCAGAAATAGCCCGAACCTGTTTTTGTTGCTCACTTGCGCCCCCTTATGGTCAGAAATACCATGTGTTTCTGCTCAGTTAAGAGAGAGAGAAAATAATACCATAAATGACGTAATTCATAGCCGAACCTGTTTTTTGTTGCTCACTTGCGCCCCCTTATGGTCAGAAATAGCCCGAACCTGTTTTTGTTGCTCACTTGCGCCCCCTTATGGTCAGAAATACCATGTGTTTCTGCTCAGTTAAGAGAGAGAGAAAATAATACCATAAATGACGTAATTCATAGCCGAACCTGTTTTTTGTTGCTCACTTGCGCCCCCTTATGGTCAGAAATAGCCCGAACCTGTTTTTGTTGCTCCCTTGCGCCCCCTTATGGTCAGAAATACCATGTGTTTCTGCTCAGTTAAGAGAGAGAGAAAATAATACCATAAATGACATAATTCATAGCCCGAACCTGTTTTTGTTGCTCACTTGCGCCCCCTTATGGTCAGAAATAGCCGAACCTGTTTTTGTTGCTCACTTGCGCCCCCTTATGGTCAGAAATAGCCCGAACCTGTTTTTGTTGCTCACTTGCGCCCCCTTATGGTCAGAAATACCATGTGTTTCTGCTCAGTTAAGAGAGAGAGAAAATAATACCATAAATGACGTAATTCATAGCCGAACCTGTTTTTTGTTGCTCACTTGCGCCCCCTTATGGTCAGAAATAGCCCGAACCTGTTTTTGTTGCTCACTTGCGCCCCCTTATGGTCAGAAATACCATGTGTTTCTGCTCAGTTAAGAGAGAGAGAAAATAATACCATAAATGACGTAATTCATAGCCGAACCTGTTTTTTGTTGCTCACTTGCGCCCCCTTATGGTCAGAAATAGCCCGAACCTGTTTTTGTTGCTCCCTTGCGCCCCCTTATGGTCAGAAATACCATGTGTTTCTGCTCAGTTAAGAGAGAGAGAAAATAATACCATAAATGACATAATTCATAGCCCGAACCTGTTTTTGTTGCTCACTTGCGCCCCCTTATGGTCAGAAATAGCCGAACCTGTTTTTGTTGCTCACTTGCGCCCCCTTATGGTCAGAAATAGCCCGAACCTGTTTTTGTTGCTCACTTGCGCCCCCTTATGGTCAGAAATACCATGTGTTTCTGCTCAGTTAAGAGAGAGAGAAAATAATACCATAAATGACATAATTCATAGCCCGAACCTGTTTTTGTTGCTCACTTGCGCCCCCTTATGGTCAGAAATAGCCAAACCTGTTTTTGTTGCTCACTTGCGCCCCCTTATGGTCAGAAATACCATGTGTTTCTGCTCAGTTAAGAGAGAGAGAAAATAATACCATAAATGACGTAATTCATAGCCCGAACCTGTTTTTGTTGCTCATTTGCGCCCCCTTATGGTCAGAAATAGCATGTGTTTCTGCTCAGTTACGCCACCTGCAGGTGAGGAAGACCCCTAAAAAGACAGAAAAAAAAGGATCCTACGAATTACGTTATTCCTAGGAAATGCATGGGGAAATGACAGAAAGTAGCTCTGTGCGAAGGCCTCGTTCTGCATATGACTCGCAGACAGAATGGAAATGAATATAATTAATAGCATAAACCATGTAATTCATAGCTATTAGTTCAGAATTCATAGCCGTAGACCCTAACCCTAAACCTAACCTCTCCCACCCCCCATGCCTAAGCCTAACCTCCCGCAGAACCTAACCTCTCGGCGAAACATTTTTTGGGGATAAAAAGGGCCGCCTCTCCGAAAGCATAGAAGTCAATGATCGGAATGCCCACACTTCGGAATGGCGAGCTGACCCCGTTAATAACACCCTCTTGATGGGAGGATATGACGACATCACACACACACACACACACACACACACACACACACACACACACACACACACACACATACACTAACACTGCTATTACTACTGCTTGAACCCCGTCAGGTCACCAGATCTCAACCAAACTTTGTGCACTTGTGCACATACCAACTCTGACTAAATGTGCAATTCAGTGTCTATATTATCTGACATACACCTTGGAAGCTTGGACCCCGCATCGCCGCTTGCGGCTATATTTATTTTTAAATTTGGAGGTGTTACACAGGGTTAGAGACACTTGGACAGAGCTGTTGCATATTGTAGTGAGAACAAAGGTGTGAAAATCAAAAAGATTGCATTATATGGTGGAAAATTCCCACATTTAGATATTGTGGCAAAAACTACCTTTTGTTTTGTTCATTGATTTTAAATGTACCTTTATGAAAAGATGGATGACATATTTGCTGTCTGAACATCAAATTGTTTATTTTAAACAAAATTTAAAACAGTATGAAAACACTAAGTAAAACAAACGGCCAGCAGACACTAAAATATATGAAAAATTTGAAAATGGCTGAGCTTCCCCATCTTACTTTGTCCCAGTCATTGCTCCGCCCCCTCTGCTGATCTGGGTGGAGCCATACTCTAGACTAGCACATGCTGCCTCCGATACATGTGCAGTCACCAAACGCTTTTCAACTGACAGCGAGGAACTTCACCGGCAGGATGTAGCGCAAGGGAGGATCACGCTATTCTCCCCGGTTCCCCTCCACCCCAAACAGGTGCCCCGACCGACCAGAGGAGGCACTAGTGCAGCGACCAGGACACCTAGCCCACCAGCTTTCCAACTGCAGACGCATCCAATTGTCTCTGTAGAAATCAAATATATATTATTCTTTTGTGTGTCTGAAATGTCTGACCAAGCCACGGTTGCCAACACATGCAATTTTGAGGTAGACTAAAACAACTTCCGGGAAATATACTGCCGCCAACTAACATGCAATATTGAGGTAGAAAAAAACTATGAGCAGTATAGCAAGTATAAACACTATAAACATCTCACCAAAGATGGTATGTGATCTTGGTCGGTCGCAACAACCATAAATCGCTGGACTCTAAACTGCCCTTAACGCCGTCGCCGATCCCTTATAACTTCCCTGCTGAAAAAACCAGCATGCACCAGCATAGCTTTTTATGCTGGTGTACCAGCATCCCAGCATCGCATGCTGGGATGCTGGTAAATTTGTTGTGTTTTGAAAACACAACAAGTTATGCTGGTGTACCAGCATGGGATGCTGGGATGCTGGTGGTGTGACCAGCATGGGATGCTGGTGGTGTGACCAGCATGCGATGATGCTGGTATGCTGGTGGTGTGACCAGCATCACCATGCTGGTCACACCACCAGCATCTCACACCACCAGCATGGGATGCTGGTGGTGTGACCAGCATGCGATGATGCTGGTATGCTGGTGGTGTGACCAGCATGGGATGCTGGTCACATATGCTGGTCTAGTGACCAGCATGGGAAGCATACACCAGTACACCTATGCTGGTGTAGATGCTGGTGTGACCAGCATACACCAGCTATTCTGGTGTCAAAACACAACATGCTGGTCTATGGTTGAATGCTTGTTAACCAGCACCCCATGCTGAGAGTAGTCAGACCAGATAAACATCACAAAAGTAATCTTTCTTGAACTAGTTAAATGAAGACTATTTCAGGTTTACATAACAATATAATTATTTATTAAATAAAAGCAACACAGAGAGGGAGTGGGAGAGAGAACCGCACATACAGCAGTGCACCTGAACAGTCAGCCTGTACCTGTCTTTATGTCAAAAGTATTAAAAGTAAAAGTGTGACTCAACTCAATTAATGTGCTGAAGGCAATTAAAGACTCATTACAATTAAACTACCGGTAAATTAAATAATAAAACTACTGACTAATTAACAATAACACAACAAACAGGCAACATCACCTGACAAGAAAAGAGGTCACCCCAGGAACAGCTGGAGAAGAAGTGTGCAGGCAGAAATGTCTGGGAGCGGGCTCAATTGGGGAGAACAGGGAAGAACCGTCAACCACCGACATTTTGTCAATGGCCTATGCTCCCTTGAGGAGCAAAGGCCTTAAGTCAAATCAGAAGTAGAGAATTCCACTGAAAAACAAGATTTGACAATTCTGAGGACTGGCTTTGGCATTGGCCAATCCTGGCGTGTTCCACCCCCAAATCCAGTGGGATTCAGCCTGTTGTCATGCTACACGAGTGGGATCCGCAGAGTACCAGGGAGCCAGCTGCTTCGTGCGGGGCGAGCGGACAATCCGATTCATAGGTGCTGCCCGCCCGCCTGGAATCTCCGAGAGACGACCCCTGACAGCCAGGGAGGCTGTCAGGCTCGGAGGCGCGCCATTATCGTTATAAATGTAAATAATATTCCTGGAATGCGTGTTTTAACGAGCCAGTTACATTTCTTTGCATTCTTAGACATTACCGTTTGATTTAGTTTGCATAATTGCTCAAGTTAGTAGTTAGTTTATGGGCTAGAAACTCTGCCAGATGACAGGCACTAGGCGCCATTTTCGCCTTCATTTGGAAGAGAAAATGATCCTGTAATTAAGATTTGATTGACAGCTGAACCAAAATACTGAACTAAATACTAAACCAAAATACTAACCTGTTACAATATAGAATTATCACCCAGCCACGCCACCACAGGCGCGCGCACGCACGCACGCACGCACACACACACACACACACACACACACACACACACACACACACACACACACACACACACAGAGCTGAAGGTGAGAGCAGCGCTCTATCGGTAAAAAAGTGTTCCCCCCTCAGCGGCCCCTCTGCTTCTTACAAGTAATTGACGTGAATAACCTCTTTCTGTCGTTAAGTTAAGCCTACTTCACTCACCTCCACAAATAATCTGCTTCAAGCCGCCGGTTCGTTGTTTCTGGAGTTTATTTGAAGACCGGAGCAGTGAGTGCTGTACTGACAATTGACAAATGGTGCAGACAGGTCCAGCCGCGCGAAAGTTTGGAGATGGTCTCGCGCAGCATATCAGAGGCGTAGTGATACTCAGTTCCATAAAATAGTTCCAATTGAATGGAGGGTATGCAGCACGGACGTCACTTTCCCACTGGAACATGCCCCCTCAATCGGGACTGGCAAAACCTAAAACCTATGGGCAAAACATTCAGCAGGTTCTCTGTTGTTTGGAGCAGTATAGGTGTCATTAATCTAGGCTGATTACTGCATTCAAAATCAGTCTTGCTGTCACTCAGTGGGCGTGACCATGCAGTGACTTCTGCCTGTGACATCACGTGCATACCCTCTATATGGGAAAACTGGCCTCAGAAATGAGTCTGACCCATGGCCACCTAGAGTTTAATTAAAGCCTCTGTTACAGTAGAAAACATAACATAGCTTCAAAGTAATAATAGTAATAATAATGACAACAACAATAATAATAATAATAATAATACATTCATGTGTAATGTTATTTTAAAGGACTATGCTTGATATAGAATTGCATTAGCCTCTTGTATTGTGTTATATTACCCTGTTACCCTGTAAGGTGTTTTGTTGGGCATGGTTAAAACTTTTTTCTTGTGTGTTGCGTTATTTGTTGCTTATGTTATAACTTGGCCCTGTACCATTTATTTTATCTGGCAAGCTGTCAATGGAGGCCAGAAGACGATACAAAATATAAAAAAGAAGGCATATAACCCTAGCCTGGGTAAACCCAGCCTCCACGTGACCTGCTCTCAGACCTGCTCTGCTCTCGTAGTGACTGAGAGCAGGTCTGAGAGCAGGTCACGTGGAGGCTGGGTTTACCCAGGCTAATATAACCCACCCTATAACCCATAGGGGATGGGTGATGGGCCAGATTGTTTCCCAAACTTTTTCACATCAAGGTCCCCTAAACTAGACCACAGACCCCCAATTTTGTGCCAGGGTCCCCCATCCAATAAAACTTTTGCTTTTAGATGTTTTCCTTATGGTTGCCATGGCAACCATTTTACTTTCCACTATAACCTAATTATTTTTGCATCAAATCTCCTGAACCAAACATGATGACAGAAAAGGTGATGTCTACCCCTTACTGTATGTTTTCATGGTATGATCCAATGTAGGAAATTAGCCAGGGGCAAGACCAAATATGCTCTAATAAATCTCAGAATGCACCAAAAAAACATGATCAAGGGGCAAAAATTGTCCCCAAGATTTTGATAGGCCTAATTATATTCTCATTACATTAATAACATTTTCATTTGCTTCTCTAACACACACTAACACAATTTAACTTTTGTAAAACACCCCAAAAAGGGACCTGGGCTTGGCCTGGACATGAAAGTTAAAATTAAATCCATGCCATGGACCAGCAGGGTACAGAGGAGGTCATTTCCATTGTGGAGCACTTCACAATCTCCTCCACCAGCATGACCATGCTGGTCAAGCAATCCCCAGCACAACCATGTTGGTCCACCAGCTTCACCATGCTGGTCCAGCAACTTCACCAGCTTCACCATGCTGGTCCACCAGCTTCATCAGCATGACCATGCTGGTCCACCAGCTTCACCAGCTTCACCATGCTGGTCCACCCGCTTCACCATGCTGGTCCACCAGCTTCATCAGCATGACCATGCTGGTCCACCAGCTTCACCATGCAGGTCCACCAGCTTCACCAGCTTCACCATGCTGGTCCACCCGCTTCACCATGCAGGTCCACCAGCTTCACCATGCTGGTCCACCCGCTTCACCATGCTGGTCCACCAGCTTCATCAGCATGACCATGCTGGTCCACCAGCTTCACCAGCTTCACCATGCTGGTCCACCAGCTTCACCATGCTGGTCCACCAGCTTCACCATGCTGGTCCAGCAACTTCACCAGCAAGGCCATGGTAGTTTACCAGCTTCACCAGCAAGCATTAGCTGGTGGACCAGCAAGGTAATGCTGGTCCACCAGCATCAGACCAGCACTAACCAGCATAGACCAGCATCAGACCAGCACTAACCAGCATAAACCAGCATAGACCAGCAAGAAATTCATGCTGGTCTATGCTGGTTTTTTCAGCAGGGTTAAGAACTAATTAAATAATAATACGCCCCCACATCGTTCTAATTCTGGGAATTGTCCAGATTGGCTGCGTCCACCCTGGGTGTGGACTGCTCTTTGGGTGTTGGGGTGGCAGGATTCTTCGCACTCCAGCTTTCATTATTGCATTTCCGGCGGATCACGGTCCTGATGTCCGCTACCGCAGTTCCAGGAAACTCGGCGATTACAGTGTCTGGAGGAGGATGAAGAAGAACATGAACATTGATGAAGCCCATGTGCCTCTCTCATGTTTTACAAACCCCTGAGACTGGGCGTCCCACAGATGGCTGACATTGTCTTACAGAGGCTGTGGCCTCAATTTTAAAACTAGCTTGACATCTCCCGAGTGTTCTGCATTAACAATAATATATAACAAACTTACTCTGATGGAGCTCCCCAATACCAATACTCAAAGCAGCTTTGGAAATGTCTTGCTAAGGTTGTCAGTTGTCATTGCTAGGGTTGTCAGTTGTCACTTAATTTAACTTTCGATTAAGTGACACCCTTAACAGGTTAACCCGTGTGCCATGTTTTCATATACTTAAAGGAGGACTTACCCCCTAGATATGTATTAGAACAGTGATTTGAAAATACCTATGGAAAAAACCAAGAAATGACATATGCTCTTGTCTATACTGGACTCTTTGGCTGTGCTCGAGATTCTTTTTCGGAAATCGACGCCATTACAGTTTGCCTACTGCCTCAAAAATAATTTATTTGAGAGGGGCAATATCTCTATAAATATCAACAACTAGCCAACGCTGTTGGTCTGTATGGAAACAGAAAATCTGAAAATGGTTTTAAGTTATATCAATTTGGTAATTCAGTGGCGAACTAGAAATTTTATTATTTTTCTGCATGTATCTCTATGGAAACTACTCAAACTACGTTACGGGAGCAAAGTGACATGGGCTCGTTAACAGCAGCACACCCACAATAGGACAAACCTCTCGCTCTGGGGTAACACAATGCGAGATTTCTCCACGTCACTCCCTCGTACAACTAGTGATAAACCGCGCAATGAAATCCGTTTTTAATTTGCGTTTTGGGGCTTTTCGTGATTCTTGTTGAAAGTTACAGCACCTATGATTTTTCCTCTCAGGGCGCAGAGCAGGACAGAGCTCTTCTCCTCCTCGGAGCACACACACACAGACAGAGCCAGTTGCTCTGCTCTGCTGACTGAAAGCCCCCGCCTCTCACTGCTGCTGTGTGCAGTGTGCGCGCGCCCCGCGGGTGCATGAGCGAGCAGACTCCCGTTTGACTGGCCGAGAGAAAGTGCTTCCAAGTCGGACTGATAGCCGCGGAAATGTCAGACTGTGCACAGAGAGCACTGGAGAAAGTGCTCCAGACAGCAAAACACACACACAGCGAGTCAACCCCCCCCCCCCCCCCCCCGTTGCTTGTACACAGTGACGATATTACAGTAGCCGATGTGTTTAGACCAGCTTTGTCACGTTGTCACGTCGTAGTATAGCGTTATATTTTACATGTGCGCTAAACTGCGACCATATTTGTTTGCGGAAATATCAAACTGCTCTCTCTGCTCTCAGAGAGCCCAGCTGCTGCTGGCCTGCTGCGCGCGCCCGCGGAGCTTGGGGCTCGTCCATGTTACAGTACGACTCTCTCCCGCCTGCCTCTGGGCTGGAGACAGTGCTTGCAACTCGGACTGATAATATAAACATCATCATTCGAGCTTATCCAGGTAAGATATCGATAAAGTAATGACACATTCAGCAGGAAACTAACTATAATTAAGACATGTGCCAACTTTGACGACGTTTGGTTCAGTATTTTAAGAGCAAACTTCAATAGAAATAGGCTTGGAGTTCTGAGGAGCCGAAAGGGTACAGGGGGGGTAGGGGAGTAATTATCTTGAAATCCCATAGTCTTTGGGTCACCGTGACGTCACGACGTGTCAAATATCCCATTCATTTGAGAGAAAAAAAAAAAGCAGTGTTACACCCTTAGAGGGTGCTTATGCCAGGTATGCTGCTGAAAAATGATACAAATGGTAAAATGGCAACAGTTTGGTGTCAAATATGGAAATTCTGACCAGAATTCTTCACACATCACCCCCAAAGTCATATATATTGGTTAAAAGCTGAAAAAAAGTGTTTTGGAGGTAAGTTCTCCTTTAAGTTAACATTGCTTCCCACGAAGGTGGGGGGGGGGGGGGTCGGCAGATTGGCAACACGTTGTAATAATCAAATTAATATGCAAATTAACTGTTTACCCCACATGCTTAACCGGTCAGAGATGTCCTCGGCGGTTAATCGTTGACATCCCTATTCTTGACCTTTATTAATGTTGAACTTAATATTGTGAAGTAATCTGAACCAACCTGAACTATGATTATTGAGTATGACAATCTGATTGTTGATTACCATACAAATTGATGTCTCGTAGTAGGAGCCAGCTTTGAAATAAAATCAGCAGGTCGGACTATTGAAATATCAGAATCGTCCGAGAAAATTGCTGTCTGTGCATCTCTACTAAGTAGGCACGGCAGCTCAGGCTAACTGCTCAAGTCAGAACCTTTTTGTGCATCGACATTTCTTATAACAATAGTTCTACTTGGTCAAATTAAGCGATCCAGTTATATTGAGAATCAGGAGAGGCCATACACCTACTAGGACCAAAAAAACAACCCCCAAAAAAACAGCTACTCAGGGACAGGTAGATACTGGATTACTTACTAGCCCATGCAATTACTGGATAACGGAAACCCTGGTTCGTAAATAAATAAATACAAAAATAATCCATAAATTATGCATGTAGTGAATTATCCATCAAGTACCTACCAACAAGTGCATTGAGTTTTTCAGCATCGAGCTGTACTTTTGGAGTTCCACCCTGCGGTGCCCTTCCTGTGAGGCTGGAGGTTGCCAGTACATCCCGGCTAAAGAGGAGCACTGCCAGGTCCTGAGCAAAAATGGACATCCTTGTCCTACTCAGTCTGGCAAATGCCCTCTTTGGCACCTGGAAGTGGGTTTTGCCCAGGGAGACCTGTGTCCATGATATAAAGAATAAAAAAGATGGTGATGTAGCCTACAGATCTGCATGTTAAACCTCACTCCATAAACTTGATGTCCACTCCCACTCTGCTATCCGGGTTGCCACCAACGCCCCTTTCAACACTCACCACTGCACCCTATACTCCTCTGTCAACTAGCCATCCCTGCACTCCCGTCGTAATATGCACTGGTTCACGCTTGTAGAAAAGGGTCCATAATGGCCCACCGTCAGGCCTGTTCTTGGGGCAGTCAAGGCCCACGAAACGGCGCGCCAACGACGTAATGATGATGACATCATCAACGATGACAATGATGACGTTGACAATGAAGAGTTCACCTGTGAGGTCATCGGCGATGTCAGACATAACACCGATGATGTCATAGCTCCCTGGACGTTGTAACATCACAAATGCGGGGATATAAACAAAGTGTTCTGTGACGCTATATACTTCCGGTATTCTTACTTCCTACTACTCTACCTTCATAATGTCAACCATTAGCACGACCAAATCCGAACCCGAGCTGAATCCTGGCTATCTTACAACCAGCCAGGCCCTGGTGACCGACTGCCTTACACCCAGCCAGGTCTCGAGTGGTATTTCAACCGCGTCCGAGGACCGACATCTCGGTCCCCTTCTCCATCTCTGTGATTCTGACCGATCACGGCCCGTGAGCCCTCATCTACGATCCAGCACACTTCACGAGGCAAGCCCAAAAGCTTCGCCCCCAGCAAGCCCACAAGCTTCGCTACAACGCTCATTTACAAAACCCTCCTTGGTTTGTCCCCCCCTACCTGTGCCACCTGTTGCAAATGACATCTACCGCTTACAATACTCACTCTGCTCAACACATTCTCCCAAAGATTCCTAAAACAAACACTGTACTTGGTCAAACCTCATTCAGGGCTGCTGCTGCCAGTGACTGGAACAAACTACAGAAAACTCTCAAACTGGATACTTTCATGCGCAAGTCAGCATTCTCACCGACTCCTGCAACTGCTTCTCAACCCAGTAACATCCCCAACCCCCTCCCTGTCTGTTGGCTGATTGGTGTCTGTTCCTTTCATGTTGCATGTATGACTTTCGTGTCGCCATATCTACTCACGCAATATGATTTTAAAGCAGCACTTCAGCATTGCCGCTTCCAACCAGCAGGTGCCACAATTATCCACTATTTATTAACAAAAACAAAACTTAATATCAAGTGTTAACATACCATTTCAGGAGTAGAATCAGATGCCTGGACAGCACTGCTGGTGGCAGGTTGCAGCCGATCCACTTTTTCTATGGACTCCTTCAAACTCTTTACCAATCCAGGTAGTTCTACATTATGATAAATGGAAACACCAGTCATTTCTATTTGACAAACCCAGTGACTTAAACTACAACATTGAAAAATTTATACAAAAACTAATAATATGCACATTGTTTTAAGAACTACCACATTGGCTCAGCCATTGTTTTTCTCCCCAAATAGAGGTTGTCTTCTATTTGTGCTCTAATAATTGGAGGTGTTGTGTCAAAAAGTTTTAATATGGAGTGACATTAAGCCCCTTTCCCAGTACAATATTGTGTATACATATATATATATACATATATATGTCATGAGTGCTGTCTAAATCTGTTCCTTTTTTGCCCTGTGTGTGTGTGTGTGGTGTGATTAGGCTGGGTTCCTGAGAGGCCAGGTGTGTTGCATGAGCAATCAGGCAGAACCGCCCACAATCAGGCACCTATATATACTGTGCTGGGACTCCTGTTCGTTGCTTGGTTATTGTCTGTTAGTGTGCGGCCATCTCGCCACTAACTTAGAGGTCAGTTCGGTTTTTTGTTGTTTTGGAAGCTCCTCTGTTTTTCGACTTTTTCTAATCGCTCTCTCTCTCTCCACCAGTCTGCCTGGACGTGCCTGTCAATCATCTGTCTGCTGCCCGCCTGTGCCTCATGGGAACCTGTTGCTCTACTTACTCACGCCTTGTCAGGACACCACTGTTGCGTCGTTACACACACCACTGACTTTACCTTTTTGGCCTTCGTGCCTACATTTTGGCTTTTGAAAACCTTATTAAAAGACAATCTCAGTTTGGCATCTAACTTGTGTCTGGTTTGGGTTCTTCTGTTAGTCGTGACAATATATATATATGTATACATATATATATATATATATATATATATATATATATATATATATATATATATATATATATATATAGGAACCCCACACCAAAACAGGCAATATCCTGGGCGCTGAAGTGGTGCCTGGTGGTCTGGTCGTTCGGGGCGCCTGTTCGTAGGGAGGGGAACTCATTGGAATAGCGAGATCGTCCCACGTGCTATGTCCTACCGGTGAAGCTTCCCCTGTCCCCAGTGAAAAGAAGCGGATGGCAACTATATATATATGTGCATATATACACATATATACTGTATATAAAAAAAAAAAAGCGTTATAGGCAGGTACCTCATTTAGTCTGGGAAACCATCCAGTCACGCCAACTCACATTCTTTCGTTCTGCGGGTCTGGCCTCCAGCCTGGGACAGGCGTTTTCCAAATATACTAAGTGCTCGGGCCACATCGTAGTTGACATTGTAACTGACCAATCAGGGATGCACGCCACTGGCAAAGCATTAATGGCTGCCTCCGTGGCTCGAGCAGTAACATCAACATTCACGGAGTGAAGACAGCCATAACTGCAGTTATTGCAGAAATAGTCACTAACAACAATTAAACAAGAACATGAATATGCAACAGCAGAGATTATCAGCAGAAAAGACATTTTCGCAGTTCTGAGTGGATTTGACTCGATCTGATGCTGATTGGCTGAAGACTTGGATTTAGCTACGCTGATTGGCTGAAGGATTTGTCTGTCAAGGCAAGTACTTCACCTACTGAAATTACTGTGCACAGCCATGGCTGTATCTAGCTATGAGGACGGGGAGGTCCGGACCTCCCCTAATATTTCAGAGAAAAAAATAAAAGCTGCATGGAAAAGCATGAAAAACACGGGATCGCTTTTATTTTGAAACGAAAGGCAGGTCAGGCAGGAAGTCATCTGACGCCGCGTCCGCGGTAACTTGATTCCGAGAGAGCAGCAGCATGGTGGTGTGATGACTGTCTGTCTGCCTGGCGAGATCATTGAAGGTGAGCGAGCTGCGAGACAGTGAGCGAGTGAACGACAGACGAGGTGAGTGAGTGACACTGACAGAGTTTTTAGCAACAACCAAGAAAGTAAGTGTCTAGTCTGCAGGGGCGCCGTAGTGGGGGGGAAACCTAGGACGATTCTAGGGGCCCTTGAAGCTGACAGGGGCCCTCAAAATATATATATATATATATATATTTTTTTTTTTGCAATTCCATCGCGGGCCACACAGGGGGCGCCAGTTGAGTATCACTGGTCTAGTCTGTCCGGCGCCATCTGAACATTTATTCAACTTTTCTTAACTACTGGAAATTACCCTGTTAGACCTTAGTGAAATATGCTTACTTCACAGAGTGTTTACATTTCCCTCCTGTCTAGCGAACATTTAATCAATGCAAACAATTGTTTGCAAGCCGTTCCTAACTGATGAAGGAGGTGAGACACACAGCAGCATTGTGTTGAATGACATAGTTGGCACAATTGCAGTGGGTATGTGGGGATTTATTTTTAATACTAATAATACTAATAATAATACTAATAATAATAGTAATAATAATAATAAAAAAATAAGAAGGATCAACACAATTTATTTGTCCACATAATGACCATTATATGAAAGGAAAAGCAGCCCACAAATGACAGCCAATGAGAAAAGGAGAACATAATGATATTAAGACTGAATAATGATATCACAACAGTCTCATGCTAAACACTCTCCTGTTGGACTCCACATGTGTATCAATATTCTTTCTAGTCATTAGTTGATAGTGTTTCTTTGTTCCCTCTGGTGTATTCAGAGCAGAGAGAGAGTATGATGATTCAACAGGGATGAGAGTGAGAAAAGGAGCAAATATTGATGGTTAAGACTGAATAATGACAACACTACAGTGTTATCCTAATATAATTTAAAATGCGATATTATCCTCTAAATCAGCTTCAAACAGCCCAAATTTTTTGGCCGCCGGCATCAGTGGGGCCCATGCTATGTCCTGTCATGGGGCCCAAAATCCCTGGCGGCGCCCCTGCTAGTCTGTCTCTTAAGTAACGTTACCTGTGTGACACGTTGGGAAGCTACTGGCTAATCATGCATGATGCCAATTGCCAAGCTCCCGAAGTCAGGTATGCAGGTGGTTGTATGCATGGTTTCAGTTTCATGACCCAATAAGTAACAAAAAGAGGTGGTGTAAAGTTAAAAACAACATAATATATTTTATTTTTCAATCGTTCCTATTAGGAATAAATAAATGTTATTTTTCATTTGGAATATACTAAACTGTATATATACACTGTATATATAGTATAATTATAGTAATATATATTTGATAACTGATAAAAAATTATAGAACATTGTCATGATATTCTAATTTATGGTGATGCACCTGTATGTGTTGTAGTAGACTAGATTTGACCGAGGTGGGTATTTGATACTGGGCAATAGGCATCCTTCGCACTATTCAGTAGCTTGAAGCCTTAAACCATATCAAATAATGTTTTTACATTATGCAGGGTTTCATTCACTTATTTGAAGAGTACATGAGCCCACATGTTTGTGTCATCTACTATGTATTTGTTATTGTTGCATTACTCTTGCTAGCCTATAATTTGATAATAATCACATTCAATAATTTGAACCCTTCATTCCAAATTATTGTCAAGCATTATAATGTAATGTAAATCAATGACAATGTCAATGACAATAAATACATGTTCTTGCCAGCCAACAGGTCCCTCTGTATGTTTTTTTTTATTATCGATGATGACTTTGTGTGTTGTGTACGGCTTGGGTTGTGTACCTGTGTTTGTAGGTGTCATTTTGATATGAATGTGGCTAAAACAGTTTGTGTTTGTTAGTTACAATTATGTTGACAGGAGAGCTGAGCAGGTGGTGACATGAAAGAGAATATACTGAATAATGACATCACAACAGTATAATCCTAATGTTGATTTAGAATGATATATTCCTCTAAATATGGCTAAAAAAGGTTAAAACAAACATTTTTATTTTATTTAAAATGATATATTACTCTAAATATGGCTAAAAAAGGGGGGAAAAAACCCTCAAATTTTTTCGCCAGGGCCCCGCCGAATCCGCCTCCCCTTGCTAGACCTCCCCTATTTCGAAACCCTGGATACGGCCCTGTGCACAGCTTGCAGTCAAGAAGGAACTGCAGAAAACAATGTGAGTTCACGGATCCAGATTATTTTAACCAGGATAGAAAATCCCTGCTACCCCAAATTTAAAAACATGGAAATGGTCCTTTATTATTGTTCTAGTCAACCACAAAATGTGATGTTCTGTTTTTCATGACTTACCCTTTCTTGGGATGCAGTTTCTCCACCCTCTACAAAACCATGGGCATCTTGATGCTCCTCCTCTACTCTCGCATGTCTCTTCCGCCAAAACTGAGGAAAGATGTAATGTAAAGTTTAAACAATGTAAACAATGAAATGGTGGGTGGAACACATTCATATTAGGGATGCACAATCTATTGGCAATTAGGGATGCCAACCGTTTAACTGATAACCGACCGTTTAAACGTTAAACGATTAATACTATCAGTTAATCAGTTGATCGGTAAAATTGAAATCACAGTAGCCTTTATTTAGAGAATCATAAGTTAATGTTTTCATATACATTTTCATTTATGTTAATTACTGTAGGACCACATACAAAGACAGAAGATTCAGATAACCTGTACTCTACATTTGCAGTCCCTCTCTATCTCCCACTGTACCCTGTACCTGGCCAGAATAACATAGGTTGAATCTGCAGAGTTGCCTTCAAAATCTAGGTCAAAACTGATTATTATAAATTCAGTTCTATATCTTTTGAAAAAAAACTTTACCCCATGTACTTTAAATAACGTATGTTAACTGGTAAAAGAAAAAATATATACAAGGTGTTCCAAAACTTTTCGGTCCAAGTACCACTACGTACCACTACGTTCTTTCTCTCTTAAAAAAAAACAAACAAAAAAAACTACTACTAACCTAAACTTGTACCACTGTTCCTTCAGAAGTTGTAGTTGTCATAGACTGTGCTGCATAGTTGATTGCTCTATTGCTGACAAAAATGTGTTATTGTAAGTTGCTTTGGATAAAAGCATCTGCCAAATGACGTAATGTAATGTAATGTAATGTACCAAACCTAATTTCCCAGGGACCACTTCCACTGCATTAATTATTCCAAAATCAATTTTGCTGATTTAACCATGCAATAGCAGCAGAAAGGCTAAATGACAATATAAGGCTACTGCTTAAAAACTGACACACACACACACACACCAACATTAGGCTGTGAAAAAGAGGACCCCTTTCAATAAAATATTTCCTCGCCAAAATTTAGCCTTCCTGACAAACTAGCATGACATGGTTGGTATAAATCAATTCCTTAGGTCTTCTAGGTTCATATGCTACCAGAAACTTCACTCTCGCTTTAAAGATGACCAGATGTGGTGCAAGGCTCTGAGATGTATCAGAAAACAAATCTTGTCTGAGATGACAGATGGTTGAGAAGCGGGCCATCTTTTCAATAGTTCCCCTTTTCTGCTTATGTACTGTAAATACTTACCAGTCCTTTAGGAGAAGCTATACTGTAGCAGGGTTATCCTCAAACAGATCCATGTCTGTATCGACCTCAGCCTGGGGTTCTTCATCGCTTGATGTCGCTATGTGGCGGGCGCTCCACAAAGTCTGCTTTAAATCACCTATAGGACTTTGTTTGCTGTGTCCTTTGTCAGCTCTTTCCTCTGTTTCTGAAGAAGACATGAGGTAAATTAAGGAAACAATATCCAACCTATAACCAGCTTGGATATTGAGGTGTCACAAAATATTGATTTGGATACACATCTCTCTACTAACTAAAAAAAATCTGTTTCGTGCAGATATCAAGAACCGTTCATCAGATCGATTTAACACTTAGCGAGTGTATTGTGGGGAACGTAGGCAACACTAAAAACTTAAATGACAACCCTTGATACACCTCTCCTCATATTCCAAATGTCCTTGTTTTGCAGGAATCGTTTCCTCTGGTCACACAAGTCCTTGTACACATCTGTGAATAAAAACAACCTGTGTTAGAACAAGATTAACATTTTGCTCGAATCTAAGGCAACCCTGATTACTACAGGAGCCCCCCCCCAAATAATTTTTGGAAGAGGATTTACTAAAGGGACAGCTCACCGTAAAATCCAAAATACATATATTCCCTCTCACCATGTAGTGCTATTTATCCATCTACAGTATATCGTTTTGTGTTAGTTGCCTGTGTTTTGGAGAGATCGACCGCAGGGTTTCTGCCTTCTCTCCAATACAATGGAGCTGGATGGCATTCGGCTTGTGCAGCTCCAAATGCCAAAGAAATACATTTGAAAAACTCAACAGCAATTTCTCTTTCCGGAAATCATGACCCCGTTACTCAAGATAATCCACAGACCTCGTTAACAGCAGTTTCATGAAGGAACTATTTAATTTTGAACAAACTACACCCGGTAGCTGCTGGCTAATTCCTATGTGAGACTGCAAAAGAAAATAGTTCCTTCATGATACTGCTCACAACAAAGTCTGTGGATTATTTTGACTAACCGGGTCATGCTTTCTGGAAAGAGACGATGCTGTTTTTCAAATGCATTTTTTGTTGCTTCAAGCACTACAAGCTGACTGCCATCCAGTTCCATTGTATTCAAGAGAAGGCAGACATCTCTGCGGCCGATATCTCCAAAACGCAGGCAACTATCCTAAAACACTATTGATGGACAAATGGCACTACAGGTGAGAGGAAAAATATGTATTTTGGATTTTAGGGTGAGATGTCCCTTTAAGATCAAAACCTTGAATAAAGAAGAAGGAAAATGCCACTAATCTCTTCTCTGGGACAGGTGCATAGGGCTAAAAAAAAAAAGAGTTCCACACACTGCCTAAATTTCCAATAAAGGCTGTATGTTGTTTGACATTTCTGTCTCTGACCTTTTTCAAAAAAAAGGTTACATACAAGTGAAGCCCTCTTAAGTAAGGAGTGGCTGTACTATCACAGCCAATCAAAACTCCTCACATGAAGAAAGCTATGCATACCTGTCACAAGACAAGTATCATTTCCAAAAGGCATTGCTGCTAAATGATGCATAGAAAATACAAAATAATTCGAAAGTCTATTAACAAACATTTTAGACATACATTTTTAAATAAGGTGAGGGTCACTGTAGGCAATCTAAAGGCAATAGTTAGGGGAAAATATCCATGTTGAATAACAATCAGTCTAGGACCAGACTGTCTCCAATTGGGTCTTTGGGAGGAAAGGATCCCTGGAGGTAATG
Organism: Poromitra crassiceps; assembly: GCF_964638095.1. NCBI lineage: Eukaryota > Metazoa > Chordata > Actinopteri > Beryciformes > Melamphaidae > Poromitra > Poromitra crassiceps. The sequence goes on from NW_028152258.1 coordinate 1,510,582, forward strand.
GCTGTACAAAGTAGAAGAATGCCTGCCTCAACTACATTTAGAAATAAGCTTCATAAAAAACAACATGAGATCAAAGAGAGAAAAAATAGAGTAATACCGGTATATATCTGGCAGAAAACACAAACCTTTTAAAATATTTCATAAAGTATCGAGAAAACAAACAGCCAATGTGACCAATATGTAGGCTACCATTACCATTGACACTGAATAAAATATGTAGACTACTGAACTGAGATTTTTAAAATAAAATTGTCATGTTTACATAAGTAAAATTGAAAGAAAAATCCTTGTAACGAAAGGCAGGCAGACAGGCACACAGAGTATAGCCTACATTGTCAGTGCACCGCCCCCTGCAGCCTGGTTCATTTCACAGCAACCTAATGAGTGAGTAATCATTAGCATTAATGAGGGCACCTCATCTCACATGCAGAGGGTTGTAGCTAGCCTATAGGATATCTTCATTTGGGATGCGGATCAGAATCCGACTCAAGCATCACAAACCGGCAAGGTCTGCACTGTGCGCCCTATCTCTCCACATGTGCATAAAGTGATCACTGCTGATCATGAGTTTTCTCTGGATCCACACGCAGCATGATAGATAGCCTAATTGAACAGATTGCAAACCGCCATATTAGAAATGGGACCAGCGCAGCATGCAGTTTTGTCTTCAGTGAAATAATCAGGAATAGCCTATACAGGATTTTTTCATTGATCATTTAGGGAACATTATTAGCTCATTTTTATTAGAAAATCTGTTATGGATTTGAAGTTCATGATCAGACGGATAATAGATTGGTTATGAGGATGATATGAAGCCAGGCTGTGTGACGCAGGGAGCATTACGCACAGGTGAGGTACCCTATTACAGTCAGTTTTCAGCAGCTAAGATTGTCATTAAGCTGTAGGAGCACAAACATTTATTTTAGCTAGCCTAGACCTAGATCAGGCCATTATATAGCCTACAGCAGTGCAGTGCCATCCAGTAGCCTGCTGGAATTATTGAATGATCAAAAACATTATGTTCATGATGAGAGAGGGGGAGGGAGAGAGGATAGGGGTGACAGAGAAATTAGATAAAACAAGCTGGGATATTAGCCGTTTTGCAGGCTACATTCAGTCTAGAGCACATTATTTTCGGACTCAACGAGGTTGCCGTTAACGAGCTGTGGACTAATGAGACATCTGTCCAATGCGTAATTTTCAGACTCGTGAGGTGTCGGACATTGACATGGACGGGAACACCTAAACAGAATGGACTTAATGAATGACATTAGCGTACAGCTGCTTGACTACTTCCTACTTTTACCACCTCAAAATGGTTGCTGTGAAATGTCCACTGTCATCTGTTGAACACTGCATAGGGCAGCTGAGTGATGCGGTCTTACCAAATAGTGAAAGGTGCTAAACAAGTTGCATATCATGACCAACAACGTGCCACACCATGCGTCTCTCTTCAGTTATGAAACGCTTCATGATCAGTCAGGAATTTGGAAAACCTCAGCTGCTAAATACTATACTGCTAAAGTGCATAATTGAACATCTCGGTGAGCTGCATAGTGCGTCCATGCCGCCACACTGATAACTAGCTAGCAGCAGGCGGCCTGTTTGTTAACGTTAGCTTATAGGTCCGACCTGCTATAAGCAGAATTAGCTAACAAACATACAGCCGTCCCTACTCAAATTAGTTAACTGAAGAGAAACAGTGAATACATAGCCTACCTCCCAGAAGCAGGGCTTTTGCATGCATGGTCTTTGTAGGCCCTTCGCCATTTCGGCAAACTTCTAACAACTTCCAGGCAGCCATCTCTACTGCCGAGGTCTGGCGGTGATGTCACCTGTCCAAGTTCACCACTATACTGTGGTTTTACGATATCAGTGCTCTCCACACTAACTATCTTGTCGGCAAAATAAAACAAGCCGTATTTAAATGCCTACATAATTGTTGTACTTACAAAAGTCAACTCGGCGACCAAAAAAAGCTCCTCCACGAGGCGAAAGCTGGGCGAAAGAGGGAAGTCTCACGCGTTTTACGACACTACTCTCATTGGGTCAAGCTTGGCTTGATTGTCGTAAAAGCACGCTTGCATGGTTTTACGACAATAATGCTCCTCCCGCCTTTTCGACCATTTAGGCACAGTCCGGCACAGCCAGCCAAGGAGAAATTGCACGACACAGGCATTCAATGCTCTCACTATCCAATAATAATGGCATCTAAAAGACGGTACAAGTCATACCTGGATTCAGAGTCCAGCCAAGATCCAAAGACTTCCAAGTGGAGACGGATGGGAATAGAGAGAAATACAATTAATTTTCCCACTTTGAAATCAGAATGTTTTCTTAGGCCTGATCTATAAAATTCTTAAATGTTTAGAGTGCCTATTAACTGTACGCAAATACATAGGCTATTCAGATTGTTGAAAATGATTTTTAGTTTTAGTTTTATAAAGAGAATATTTTCACCAAATCCTAGATCAAATCAGCATTCGAGTAGAAAGTCTATGTCAAAATTACAGTAGGCCTAGCGCATTTTTGTCATTGTAAAATATACCACTAATAGCCTACTATTACTCTTTCAAAAAAAATAACCCCTAAACATGTATTCCTTGAAGAGATCATTGCCAAGAGGCAGGTATAAGCATCACCTGAAGAATGTTTCAGAAAGGAGAAAAAAGGGACAAAGGACAAAAGAGGTAATTTATTTTTACAATTTTGCACAGTATTCAACTGTGCATGTTTTATTTATTTTATTTTATTTTATTAGTTTATTTGGATGGGACAGTGCAAAATTAATGAACACAGAAACCACAGAAACAGATAGTAAAACCTGGAACATAGTAAAAGTGTAAAAATTGCCGGATTTAGCACGAGGCTAATTTCCATCCGTTGTCCCCATAAAACATAAAACACAAAAAACATAGAGCGTAAAACGTAGAACATAATAAAAACATACATAGAACATAGGTAGCAGCAGTACACTCTAAAACTACGTAAAACAAGAGTAGCAACAATACACTCTAAAATACATAGCAGCAATTACTCTTAGAAAAATAAAAATACATAATAATAATACACACAAAAAAAGAGAAGAAAAAAAAACATACTGGCCCCTATCGTTGCATCGGCGTAGTTTCTAGGCCGAGCGCCTGGCGCAGCGCAAATCAGTGGGCGTGGACCAGCACACTTGATATCTTGGTCTTGGCGCTAGACGCAGCCTCAACCATTACAACCACGCCTTTTAAGCGTAAAATTATGCACCGTCAGTTCATTGGATAAGTGCAATAAACGAATCGCACGCTTGCCTTTTTAGCTCCAATTCCAGTGGTCCCACAAAACCAGACAAAACCCAAGCGCTCTCCCCCCCCCCCCCCCCTCCCTTCATCAAGTCTGTCTGTCTCCATTATAGGCTATTATTCCATATTATTATGCTTCTCAAACCAATCTAACTGCAGTTTAAATACTGCAAGCATGTAAATACCCTACACTATAGCAAGATCAAAGTGAAAAGAATGTTCTAAATGCATCAGCTAGAAAAATATAGCCTATTAGATTGGTGAAAGTTTGTCCAGAAAGATATAATTTTCTCTCGCCTGCTGCAGGAAGGATGATGCACATAAATATACCCTACATTATGTAAAGTCATTGCATAAATGTGTTTTTATTGTAAAACTAAATGTGAAGTAGGGCCAAGTTATTGGAGCGGACATCACAGTATAGCACATGACAGTAGAAGCGCGTTCCGCTGACACTTATCTAAATCACGTTAAATCTACAAGAGATATATACTGCCCTCCAAATCCAAACCGCAGTAACTACAATTTTGGTCAAAATTGAGTTATTATTGAAATTGAACTTTTAGATATCTGTTTTATCATGTGACAAATTTTCTAAGTTCAGTCTTGCTCTATATTTGAGAAAACAGAGTATAAAAGTTGCAGTAACTACAAAATCCAACCAAAAACCAGACAAAACTGCAGTAACTACACTTACTGCAGTTTGATTTGCTTTCACAGAGCTTCAGCTGGACTTAAACAGAGATAAACGCAGTAACTACACTTTGAGGTGTAGTTACTGCGGTTCAGATTGGTTTTTGGTTGGATTTTGTAGTTACTGCAATTTTCCCGCTCTTTCCATAACAAAGCCCAACATATCAATCACTCATAATGGCACAATCTGTTTAGTTAATCCAGTCAATTCCCAATATGATAGCGCACTGACAGCTGTCCAAATTGTTAATGAATGAGTCTTCAGTGTCTTTAAAATCGTAAATGCTGTATTCCTAGCTAATAATCCATAAGAGATCATCCAATAAAGAAGTGAATTGTGTTCTCCACTGGGAAGTGTTAATCTGGCTGTAGATAGTGATAATTGTTTGGTAACACTACCTAGCTCATCAGGACAATCATTTTAATTGCTGCATAAATTATCAGCATTCAGACTCAGTCTGTAATTCATTTTAATCAAAATAATTGTAATATGCTATGTAATACTATTATGTTCTTGTATGAATTATCAAATTCAAAAAATTCAGAAAACCTGTTCTAAATTAAGATAATAAAACAACTGTGCTCATTAATTAATTGTGTCAGAATGATGACCAAAAAGCAACACCAGTGGTGAAGATTACATCAACTGACTTCAGGATTCCCTGAATGTATCTGTTACTCATCCATTTAAATGTTTTAAACATGTAAACAATAAAACAATTAAATACAGATATGATGTGGTATCGAAATCAAAACCGATTACAATTGTCTCATGAAAAACAAGACAGGAGAAGCACATTAGATTGTAGTTACTGCGCTTTTCCCTTGTACTACCTACACATCTGTTTAAGGTAATACACAGACAGAGTGCCGTATCTGCATTTCTGGGGTCATAGGTCAAGTAATTGATAATTGTTTTGCCCCCAAAAAATACTTTAACGTATACATATTTAATAAGCGCATTGCCACTTTTCAACCTATATCTCATTTGGCTGGACAGTCCAAAAACTTTAAAGCCATTTTTCTCAGTTTCAGTGTTGGCGTAGTTACTGCGGTTATGATTTGTAGGGCAGTATATAGGTCCAGGAGGACATATATGTTTCACTTAGGGTGGTGTTTTAATTTCGATGTTTTATTTGGTCCAATATTGAAATGTTCTACAATTGCAGGCTGTGTTACCATTACACATTATTTTAGATCAACCTTTTATATCTATTTCGCCTCATTTGGTTGCTATTTAGTAGCGAAATGGAGTACCCAATTGCATGCTGGGACATTCACAGGCAGTGAACTTACAACTGCTATTTCCTATAGGACGTGTGTTGTGTCTGTCTGAGCGAGGGATTCAGAGAGAGACAGTCGTATTGTGCCTGTCAGACTGAGGAGAGAGGGAGAGAGTGACACAGAGAAGGGTGACAGAGGAGAGAGCCAGAGGGGAGGGAGAGAGCCAGAGGGGAGCGCTCCGCGCAACTGGCGCACTGAATAGGCCTGGTTTTCAAAAGCGCAAAGCGCTAAATTTACGCCAGGTGGGAAGATATCAGTACGCCGAGATTTAAGGCAGACACGCCCACTCTGGCCCATTCTGGGACTGCGCCACGCCCATTCGGCCTAAAGCGCATTTGGCAGCGAAAAGCCATATTGATATCTTCCCGAAACAGGCGCAAGGCACGTTTTTTTGCGTTTAAGGCCCGTTTTAGCGCCGAAGGCCTGTGGGAGAATAGGGCCCTGTATGTGTGTTAGAGGTTTAACTGTGCTTGTCATGCATCTCCCATAGGCATCAATACATGATCTGGCTGGCCCCATAGAACGTTAGTATGATGTAATATATTTTCCTTCTTTATATGTCCCTTGCTTCATATTATAGGCTAATAGATTAGATTATTCTCGATGGGAAGAACAATAGTCACGTTTGATGCAAGAGCTACAACCTAGACACTACTATTACTAGGCTACTCCTACAGTATTACTCTTCCTCAAAATACTTACTTGATGGTACATCATCTAAGTAAGCGAACAGCGCTTACTATGAAAAACTGTAGATGGAAGTGTAGTGCAACATTTGAAAAAGCTTTGATAACATTAAGTCACGTAATATGTTAACACGTTCACTGCCAATGACGTGTTGATACGTCAAAAAAAATCCAACGGTTGACTGCCAATGACGTGTTGATACGTCAAAAAATTGACGGTGGGACGTTGATCTAACCCTTTTACATCTCTTATATAAATATTGGAGCCGCCGAACGTGTACAACCCATTCCACCGACCCACTAAGTGGCGACAGTGCTCTCCACACTAGAAAAAGCAGAGCCAAAACTGCAGGGGAACGCGCGATGAAACCATTTTCATACTGTAAAATGGATTGGCGAAAACGCTTTCGCTTTCGCGCTGATTGCTGGTGGTGGGGGATTGCAAATTTGCATAATAGATTATGGGTGCAACACACTTTGAAACACGCAGCATAAATAAGACCAGAATCGCAAAAGAAACCCCGTTTCTTGGGGTTTCTCAACCGAAACCCCAAGAAACGAGCGAGCCCATCCTCGCCCAGCGGCCGCCAGCAGACAGGAGCAGCAGCAAAGCAGCAGCAGCAGAAACGAGCTTGTGACACGCCCGCTGCAGCCAAGAAGAACACACACGGAGGGAGGAGTTTGAAGTAGAGGGGGGTTTCCTGCTGTTATGGAGGAAATTACTGTTCAAAACTATTGTTTAGATGTCTGACGTCTTACTGATGCCAAAAATGAATGGTTAAAGTGACTTCTATCAAATTTCACAAAAAGCTATTTATCTCAGCTTAAATTTTCAGACGCTGAAACCATGCTGTATTCAAGTGCTAATGCCTACATAACTACTAACTCTACAAACTAACTCTTTTAGACAGAGAAAGCACACATTCTATTAGTTCTTTTGAGATATTTTGTGTTCACAAAATCTTAGCAGAAAAGAATCCTCGGGTCTTGAAAGATGAGCCAGAATCCTAAAAAAAAACCTCTGGCAGAAGCTACCTACAGTAAAAAAAAAACGGCTGGCAGTGAATGTGTTAAGGTTTATGCATCGGAGTGCACAATTCTAGGCCCGTATGCCTAAAGATTCTGAGAATCCTCTCAGAGAGCTCCTAACTTAGCCTAAAAATTCCTAGCAAGGAGTCTTAGCTTAGGAGTGATTCCAGAACATTCTCAGAGAACTCTGAGCAAGGAATGGACAGAAACTCCTATCTTAGTGAGGAGGTGTGGTTGACCCCGTTGCCAGGTATGAGTCATCATTTCAAAAGCTGTGATTGGTTGATCCTAAAAGCTAGATAAAAATACACTTTTGGTGATAATGGGCATAGAATGGACCGCCAAATCAATAAACTTAATCATAGAATCTAATCTCTATGAAGACTGTGTAATTATAAATAATATTTTACATAAAAAGAAAATATCTGTTAAATGAATAGTAAGCTATACTTCAAAATTATCTTAAAAAATGTGTGAAAACTCAGGCCCACTTGCACAGTATTCACATGCTGATAGTTATATGTATTTGCTTACATGTATTTACCATGCTGGTAATTTTTGCACTTTCAACTTTCCAACTCCATTTGGTATTAACGAGGGTAAAATGGCTCAGCTTTCATCAATGTCTGTGATTGCTGACCGGCCTATAAGAAGCAGTGTTGGTTGGCATTCAAATCTACCACAAACCAGTGAACAGCAATGGAGAAGAAAAGAACAAGGAAACCCAACTGGACAGAGGAACAGTGTTTGCTTCTGGCTCAATTGGTCAATGAGCATAAAAGTGTATTGAGAGGTAGATTTGGCCCCAGTGTCACATTAAAAGCCAAGAAGCAGGCATGGGAAACTATAGCACAACAGATAAATGCCTCCTTTCCGCTGGTTGTGCGCACAAGTGAGGATTGCGAGAAGCGGTGGTATGTGTTGCAGTCGAAAGCAAGAGAGGAGATTGCAGCACACAAACGTGAATCTTCACGCACAGGTGAGTGATATACCACTTACTTACAACCGCTGGCAAAAGTTAACTTAAATACATAATAATGTGTACATATTGGTCACTGGATTGCTTTTTAGGGGGTGGACCACCTGCTAGGCAGCTGTCCCAGGTTGCAGAAACAGTGTTTAATATACTGGGACAGTCAGAAGTTAGTATCACCGGGCTGAGGGAAGGCATTGACTCTTCAATGATGCAGGTCATTGAAATGCAACAAAGGTAGGACAAGTGAGTTTTCATATATCAACAGGCAGGTAAACAAAATATCAAGAACAATATTTATTCATTACGTAAGCCATTTCTCATATCTCTTGTACATGCTCATTCTGCTAAATCAATGAAAACAAAACAATAATTAAATAAACTAAATGTATTTCCCTTTCTGTAGCATGGAGCCATCAGAGGAACCGGGGCCCTCAACATCGCAGGTGTACGACCCTCAGCCTGAAACATCAGAGTTCAGCCTGCCTGCTGCTGCTGCTGCTGCTCAAACACCATTCCTGCAGGACAGAAGATTGGAGTTGACAATGGATGTCTTCAGACAGCAGAAAAAAGTTCTATGCCTACAGGAGGAGTACTATCGACTGAAAATTGAGCTCCTAAAAAATAAATCCCATGACAAATAGATATTGTGTCTTCTTGTGAGTAATATGTGTCATGTATTTAACTATTATAGGCTATGTATAGTAAAACTGTGGTATATTAGTTCAATGCAGTCACAAGTTTTCAAATTACATATACTGTAACTTGCCTGAAATGTAAATTTGTAAATTGGGCTCTGTAAGGCAGTCCACTTTGGGCCAAGTTCCCCTGCGGAAGGTGAATGTTTTCTTCACTACCACCATTATCATCATCATCGCTGTCTTCATCACCATCACCCTCAAGAGGTTCTGCAATCTGTCTAGCCTTGCAAATATTGTGTAGTATTGCACAGGCTATGAGGACTTTACAGACTTTATCAGGGGTCAGCCGCACCTCTCCGTGGAGAACATGAAAGCGCCTCTTCAGTTGGCCAATGCCACGCTCCACTACTGCCCTTGTTGTCTTATGGGCCCTACAAGTTAATACAGACATAATGAAAATTTCATTCAGAACAACTGGAAATGTGAATAATTTAATACATGACACAATGTACATTATTTGAGGGAAATATTTAAACTACTAGGATACTCCAACATGCTCTTTACATTTTATTTCCATGCATAATTCTATATTGTTTGGGTTACCTGTTGTAGTTTAGTTGCGGCCCTTGGTTTGGCTGGAGGTAAGGTGTTAGGAGCCATGGTTTGCATGGGTAGCCACTGTCCCCTAACAAGTGGCAATTGGCTGGCACATAATGTCCCTCGAAAAGCTGTCTGAGGCCACTCTCAGAGAGCATTCTGGCATCATGTGTTGAGCCTGGCCATTTAGCAACAATGTCCAAAATCTTATAGTCAGCATTGCAAACAAATTGAACATTGATGCTGTGAAATCTTTTCCTGTTCACGAAGACGGGTTCATCTTCTGACCGTGCATTTATTCGGACGTGTGTCCCATCGATTACACCCACAACACCGGGGAATCCTGCGATGTCCATGCATGCCCTTTTGTGAGCCTGTAAAGTGTGGACATCCAGCGGAAATGAAACAAATTGTGTCACAATATGAGGCTGTGACAGCGCTGTCAGTGTTTGCTTGATGACCCTGCTGATGGAGGGTTGTGACAGACCCAAGTCATCACTGCTGCATTGTTGCATTTTACCTGTTGCTAAATACCTCAGTGTTGTGATGACTTTCATTTCCGGTGATATTGCATTGTGGCGTTGGGTTGGAGAAGTAAGCGCATCTCTAATGAGATCAACCACGAACATGATTCCTGCATGATCCAATCTGTAGCGTTTAATTAATTCACTGTCATCCAGTGTTTGGAGAATATCTCTCCTGCCTCTTCTTTCTGCCATTTTCTCCTCTGCTTAGGGAACTCCTAAGCCTCTTAAAAGTCCTCTTCCCTGCTCTTAACAGATCTCACCTTAGGAGCTCTCTTAAGAGCTAGTATTCTTTAGGAATACCTTTTATCTTTACTAGGATCTACTCTTCACTTTTAGGGGAAATTCTAAGAAAACATCATGATTCTAGTCAAGTCAAGTCAAGTTTATTTGTATAGCACATTTCATACACAGAGGCAATTCAAAGTGCTTCACATAAAATGGTTGACAGGAAAAGAAAAGAAAAGAAGAGAGTAAAATGGACATTTAAAAGCATCACAACAAAACTTAAAAAAAAGAGTATAAAAAGTGCATTAAGCAACTTCATTAAGCACATAAAATGGTTGACAGGAAAATAAACGAAAAGAAGAAATAAAATGGACATTTAAAAGCATCACAACAAAACTTAAAAAAAAGAGTATAAAAAGTGCAATAAGCCACGGTCGCAGCAGTTGCAGAAAGAGCTAAAACTTATAGAGGACTCATTGGGTTTGCATAGTAGCTGTCAGCAGTTAAAAGCGACGGTAAACATAAAAGTCTTTAGTCTATTTTTAAAAGTAAGTAAGGTTGGGGCAGATCTAAGGTCTCCAGGCAATTTGTTCCAGCTAGCAGAAGCATAGTGGGTAAATGCAGCCTTCCCGTGATTTGATTTGATCCTAGGGACAGTTAATAAGCTGGACCCTGTTGACCTAAGAGTTCTAGATGGTTCGTAGCGTGGGAGCAATTCAGCTATGTATTTTGGGCCTAGGCCATTAAGTGATTTATAGACTAATAACAGTATTTTAAAATCTATTCTCTGACACACTGGCAACCAGTGTAAGGACTTAAGAACTGGAGTGATATGATCAGCTTTCTTAGTCTTCGTTAGAACTCTAGCAGCAGCATTCTGAATGAGTTGAAGTTGCCTAAGTTCTTTTTTGGAGAGACCAGAAAAAAGGCTATTGCAGTAGTCTAACCTACTATAAATGAAGGCGTGAATTAGTTTTTCTAGATCCTGTCTGGACATGTATCCCCTAATTCTTGCTATATTTTTAAGATGATAAAAAGCAGATTTTCTAATTGACTTAATGTGGGAGTTAAAGTTGAGGTCGGAATCAATAATAACTCCAAGATTTTTGACTTGATCCTTAGGCTTCAGGGATAGAGACTCAAGGCGTACAGTGATTTTAAGCCTTTGTTCTTTGGGGCCAAACACGATCACCTCAGTTGTGTCTTTGTTTAGCTGTAGGAAATTCTGGCACATCCAGTTATTTATTTGATCAATGCACTGGCACAATGATTCTATGGGGGCATAGTCAGCTGAGGAAAGAGTTATATACAACTGAGTGTCGTCTGCATAGTAATGATAGGCTACTTTGTTTTTTTGCATAATTAGGCCTAGAGGGAGCATATAAAGGTTGAAGAGAACGGGCCCCATAATGGATCCTTGAGGCACCCCACAAGTCATCCTAGTTAGGTCAGATGTGTAATTGCCAATGGAGACGAAGTACTTCCTGTCTTGAAGATAGGACTTGAACCACTGGAGGACCGTACCCGATAGCCCAACCCAGTTTTCCAGTCTGTCCAATAAAATTGAGTGGTCAACAATGTCAAATGCAGCACTAGAATCGAATTTTTGCCTGAGTCTGTGTTCATTCTGATGTCATTTATGACTTTAGTAAGCACGGTTTCAGTGCTGTGATGGGGTGAAAGCCTGATTGGAGTTTATCTAGGAGATAATTTGAGGTTAGGAATCTATTGAGTTGTAGGTAAACAACCTTTTCAATTATTTTGGCTATAAAGGGGAGATTAGATATTGGTCTGTAGTTACTGATTACCGATGCATCAAGGCTACGCTTTTTTAGTAGGGGTTTAATAACTGCAGTTTTCAGGGACTCAGGAAAAGTGCCGGTCACAAGGGATCTATTAACTATTTGCAATAGGTCCGACGACAGTTATAAACGCTTTAAAAAAGGCTTGTTGGAAGGGTATCGAGACAGCACGAAGATGATTTAAGGCCTTGCACAGTTTCCTCTAAGATGTCGTGGTCGATAACGCTGAACTGGGACAAATTTATCAAACTAGGGATCTGCGGGTAGGATGATGTCACAGCATTTCTTGGTGTGGAGCCACTAATAGCCTGCCTGATATTAATAATTTTATCCGTAAAAAAGGCAGCAAACTCATTACATTTGACAGTAGAGAGGAATTCAGGTGCTACACAGAGAGGCGGATTAGTCAGTCTATCAACTGTGGCAAATAGAGTGCGTGCATTGTTCACATTTTTGTTAATTATCTCGGAAAAGAACGATTGTCTCGACCTTTTCAGTTCGAGGTTGTAGAAGTGAAGGCTTTCTTTGTAAATATCATAGTGAATGTGAAGATTAGTTTTCCGCCATTTACGCTCAGCTTTCCTGCAATCTTTCTTTTTGCATCTAACGGATGCAGAATTTCGCCAGGGTGCTTTAATTTTGCCAGACAGCAATTTTAACCTAACAGGCGCCACACTATCAATAGTATTCAGAATTGTTGAATTGAAGTTATCAAGAATCTCATTGACAGAAGCTGATGTGGGAAGAAAATGTCTCCATAAACAGCGTGCTGGTGCCTGCATTAAAGCAGCTACGAGCAACTTTTTCGATTGTTATTAAACAGTATAAATTTAATATCAATGCATCACATCTTACCTCTAATACTCGACGAGACCAACGCAGAGTAGTCTCGCTTGAGCCCCGAGTGAATCGGCCAGTGTAGGCTGTCTGTGGCCAGGGAAGATCAGGAAGTGAAATGAAACGGTTTGCAGCAGCCACTTCGGCCATAATCACAAAATAACTTCCAAAAAACCTGTTAGAATATAACGAGAGATGTTCACGAGAGTATGCGTGGCGTTCACATTGTTTATGTTATGTTGCTAGGCAGCCCAAACGGCGAGGCAGGCAGCTGCGTTCCACTTCCGCGTTTCACTTCCGGGTAGCCGGGCCGGCGGTAAGGAGAGAGAGAGAGAGAGCCCCCTGTTGACGCGAGTTTAGACAGACACAGACTTAATAATCATCCAAGGGAGCAATCTCCAATTCACACGGCTTTGGTCTCAGCTGCTATTATAGGTAAGATGTGATGCATCAATATTGTAATTATACTGTTTAATAACAATCGAAAAAGTTGCTCGTAGCTGCTTTAATATCTCGTCTTTTAACGGTTTGTGACCTATTAATGATCTCAGGGGAGATTTCCATTTCAAAAAAGATGCAAAGATGGTCAGACAACGCAACATCAATAGTCGACACAGAAGAGGACTTGAAGCCCCTAGTAATAACTAAATCCAGGGTATGGCCTCGGTTGTGAGTAGGCCCTGAAACATGTTGAGACAGATCAAAAGTATCAAGTAAGATATTCAGTTCTTTGGCAAAATTATCCGTCGGGTTATCAATATGAATATTGAAATCCCCAGCAATACTGCCCTGCAAAGCTAAAAGGGGGTAACTCGCCAGAGTGTAGAACTGAGAAAAATGACTTTAAAGTTTTGTTGTTGTCCAGCCAAATGTATTGTAGGAAGAAAACTGGAAATGTGTTAATTATTTGTTTATTTAATGTAGTTATTTATCTACATAATTTTTTTTAGCTCAAACTTGACCTTTGACCCTTATTTGGAAGTTACCTTACTCTGGCTTTGCATTGTCTGCAAAATAATAAGGGGTGATACCAAGCAAAAAGACAGTAACTTCAATTTGATCCTTCACTTGGTTGCTTATCACTATATAAAACCACTATATATGATAATAATGATAACATAGACATGAAGTCTCATTTTCATGGCACAATTACGCTTAATATAATATACGTATAAATATAATATAACTAGATTATTAGGCCGCTACACATCCTTCAAGCCTAGTTTGGTGGGACTCTTGTTGGCCCGTTGTGTGTCTGTGTGTTGGCGCCTCAGAATCAGAATCAGAATCAGAATCAGAGTTTAATTCATGTCCCAGAAGGGCACTTTGGTTCACATCAGACAGTAGTGGATAATTACAACATCATTACTAGTTTGAGATTAGTAATAAAGGCACACTTCAGAATTGAGATACATTATTACTAGTTTTAAAGTAATAAAGGCGCACTTCAATATTATACAATACATAAACATTTGTTGCATTATGTACAGATTCCAAAGGACCATCTACTGCCCTCAGCCGGGTCGCCACGTGCGCAGCGCCACCGTTGCATTAGCTCCTCAAACAACGCAAGTGGCTCGCTGTGGGGTTAATGTCATATGAGCTGGCTCCTCGGGGGTTGATGTCGTATGAGCTGGCACATCTGGGGTTAATTTTATATGAGCGGCACCTCGGGGTTAATGTTGTATGAGCTGGTACCTCAGGGGTTAATGTCATATGAGCTGGCGCCTGGCGCCTCGGGGGTTAATGTTGTATGACCTGGTAGCTCAGTGGTTAATGTCATATGAGCTGGCGCCTCGGGGGTTAATGTCATATGAGCTGGCACCTCTGGGGTTAATTTCATATGTGCGGCGCCTCTGGGGTTAATGTTGTATGAGCTGGTACCTGGAGGGTTAATGTTGTGTGAGCTGGCACCTCTGGGGTTAATTTTATATGAGCGGCACCTCAGGGGTTAATGTTGTATGAACTGGTACCTCAGGGGTTAATGTCATATGAGCTGGCACCTTGGGGGTTAATTTCATATGTGCGGCGCCTCTGGGGTTAATGTTGTATGAGCTGGCACCTCTGGGGTTAATTTCATATGTGCGGCGCCTCTGGGGTTAATGTTGTATGAGCTGGTACCTGGAGGGTTAATGTTGTATGAGCTGGCACCTCTGGGGATAATGCCGTATGAGCTGGCACCTCTGGGGTTAATTTTATATGAGCGGCACCTCGGGGGTTAATGTTGTATGAATTGGTATCTCAGGGGTTAATGTCATATGAGCTGGCGCCTCGGTGGTTAATGTTGTATGAGCTGGCACCTCCGGGGTTAATTTCATATGAGTGGTGCCTCTGAGGTTAATGTGGTATGAGCTGGCGCCTCGGGGGTTAATGTCGTATAAGCTGGCACCTCCGGGGTTAATTTCATATGCGCGGTGCCTCAGAAATGTGGTATGAGCTGGCACGTCGGGGGTTAATGTTGTACGAGCTGGAGCCTCGGGGGTAAATGTGGTATGAGCTGGTGCCTCGGGGGTTAATGTCATATGAGGTGCCTCACGGGTTAATATATAGACGCTTTTCATTTTACAACATAAACGTTCAAAATTGCCTCTAGCTTACTTCCTGTTGCAATGTTTGCTAATGCAATAGGTGACTGGAAATAAGATAGGGTAGCAACCGAATTCCGTGAAAACCGTCTATAGACGGTTTTCACGGAATTGGGTTGCTATGGAAACAGTTTGAACCCTATCTTATTTCCAGTCACCTATTGCATTAGCAAACATTGCAACAGGAAGTAAGCTAGGGGCCATTTTTAATGTTTATGTTGTCAAATTAAAAGCGTCTATAAGGGTTAGGGGGTTAATGCCGTATGAGCTGGCAACCTTGGGAGTTAATGTGGGTGTCTGTGTGGGTGGGGGTGGTATTGGTCCAATGTCACAATCATGACATTAGGCCTGCCCAGTAATGTAACTCATACCTCAACTCAACCTGTGCATTCTGGTGAGTTACCCCCTTTTTGCGTTGCAGGGCAAAGGATTCAGAGTGCAGTCAAACCAAACCAAACAACCGTAACTGATGTTACCTTAGTCTTGCTTGGCTTTTCTAGGGCTTTTGGAAGTTACTGTAAATATGATCGCCTATTTTCTCCAAAAAACAACACAATTGACTCAAAATATTTTTCCACATGATAAAGCAGATCTTCAATGTTCCAAAAATGACAAAAACTCATTTTTGACCAAAATTGAGTTACCCCCTTTTAGCTTTGCAGGGCAGAATAGATATACAGTCATGTTCCATGAAAATTAAGGAGAGAAGATCAGCAAATTCAACGAGAAAGCTGGCTGAGTATTTTGGTGGTCTATAGATATTCAGCAGTAACACAAAAAAAAAAAAAAAAAATCTTAGAATTTGGCCACTAGGAGCAACTCTTTGCACTAAGAATCTTTAGGAATACGGCTGCTTTGAATATTTACTGTCCCTGTAACAGACTGTTACTGATGAACAGCACACCAGAGAAGGACCCAGCTGCCAATCCTCCTTTCAGGAATTACCTGAGAGTTTTTATCCCACAGCAGGGGACCAACAGGAGACCGAGACACCACTACCAAATTCATCAGAGGTAAAGCCTGTGGTGGTTTATAATATATTATATTGTTTGTTTTTATCACTAACAAATGTATAGTGAATTTGAAGTGGATTTAGTTTTGATACTTTGGGTTGATTAAAGGTAATAGTACGGCATCATATTATGTCGGCAAAATGCGTTAGAGCCATGGATAACAAGCTCTTATAATTCTCCTATAATCCTATAATCCTATTATTTTTATGCAAATAGTTTAGCATCACGTGGTGGTAGTTTCTGGTGCTGAACGTAAACCAAGCACACAAATCAGGAACCTCTTAATTAAGGTGCACTTGCTGAAAGTGGACTGTGGAAGATACCGTGGTGATCTCATTTTCAACTGTTGTGTGTTTTTTGTTATTTAGTTTGGTTTACTGTAAGCTTTGTTTGTTGAATTTGTTTATTCCCCGCTGGTTTAGTTTGGTTTAAAAGGCTTGTTTATTTTGATGAATGTTTGGTTTGTTTGCGGGTTTTATTTTGTGTGCTATCCAACAGCCTGCCAACAAGCAGTTTAGCCTAACCGAAATACTCTGTCCCATTCAAACCAAATCAAACCAGCCTTCACTTAATCCTACCTCGATTATCATCATCATCATCCTTCATCATCAATCATAATCCATTCACTGTCACTTGATAGCAAGAAGCAATAAGACAATAAGCTTTTGAGCAATGAGCTCAACTTGAAACAAGTCCACAAAGGTTTGGAAAACACACCTAAATGTGTTAATATTTCTCACCATAGATTGTATGTCAACCTTGAAGCATGGTTGGTTCATCTCCCTTTCTCAGGTTTAAAGGAGCATTCCACCCCTTCACTCAACAGATGCCTAAAAATGGCCGGGATTAGCGTTTGTCTTTACCAATTCTATAAAAAAAAAGTAGAATAATCACCTCTTTATCATGGATGTACAAAGAAAGATCAAATCATTCCATGATCTTTTCCCCACACTGTGATGTGATTACATCTGTCATTAGCACCTAGACACTGATAAATATTGACCATGGAAAAGTATATTGGGAAAGTCATGGATTTTAAGGAGTGTTTTGTATTGTTAAACTGTAACTTTATTTTATGTTTTATACAGCCTGCTACACAGGGAACATATAGACAGTCCCCCTTACCTGATAGACATCACCTGAGCAGCCGTTCTCAGGGGACCAACAGGAGGAGACAGTCCAAAGTCAAGTACAGTTAACACCTTAAGTGCCATAGCCGAAATAATTCGTCTTACATAATCCAGCGCTTGAGTGCCAGAGCCGAAATAACTCGTCTTACATGTTTTTTTGACGGTGGGACATCAATCAACCCCTTTTACATCTTCGAGATAACTATTTGGAGCAAGAGCATGTGTGTAATCTATTTTACCGACCACTAAGTGGCGACAGAGACCGAGAGAAGTCACAGCCACGGGACCCAAAAGCCACAAAAGCAGCCGCCTCCCGCGGAAATGGCTTGGCGATTTTACAGTCAGAAGCCCGGACACACACACACAGAACGGACAGAGATCCCTTCCCCCCAGAGCCGCGCAGCAACGCGCGAACACACACACACACACACACACACACACACACACACACACACACACACACACACACACACACACACACCGCGGGAGAAAGCCATTCAAGGAAATGGCGACGCGATTTTACAGTAATCCATTTCAGACTCGTCTTGCCCGACAGGCAGACAGGCAGGCAGGCAGCAGCAACGCGCTTCTGACACGCCCGCTGTTAGAGCCAGGAGGAAGGAGGAGAAGACACACGGAGGGAGGAGTTTGAATGAGAGGGGTGTTTCCTGTTGTTATGGAGGAAATTACTGTTCAAAACTATTGTTTAGAATGTCTGACGGTCTTACTGATGCCAAAAATGAATGGTTAAAGTGACTGTTTCACAAAAAGCCATTTATCTCTGAATAAATTTCCAGACGCTGAAACCATGCTGTACTCAACGGCTAATATCTACATAACTACTAACTCTGCAAACTAACTCTTTTAGACAGAGAAAGCACACATTCTATTAGTTATTTTTAGATGATTGGTGTTCATGAATTCTTAACAGAAAAGAATCCTCGGCTCTTCTAAAATGAGCCAGAATCGTCAAAAACACCCCTGGCACAACTTACCTACAGGAATGAAAACATGGCTGGCATTCAATGTGTTAAGAGCTACCCACTCAGGAATTCAACGTAATTTTCCAGAGTCCAGAGATATAATAGGAAAGTCATCACGGATGCGGGTTTTTTATTAGCAGATATGTGTAAGGACCCTGAAAGAGTGTGTAGACCTAGTGCCCTTTATCAGTGTGCTTCACAGCACAGTCATCAGTAAATGGCATTCTAGCAGCATGATTGAATGGAAAGGGATGGGATAATCACTTTCAAGTTTCTGTTTGTAGGGCTAACTTCATGTGTCAAAACACTCCAACAACAGCCATGATTATTACCCTTAACACACAGTAACTTCATTGTATGTTTTGTACAGCCTACCACAGAGGGAACACATAGCCAGTACTCCTTCCTGGAATTACCTGATAGACATCACCTGAGCAGCCGTTCTCCCACAGCAGGGGACCAACAGGAGGAGACACAAGTCCAAAGTCAAGCACAGGTAAGAGCTACCCAGTCAGGAATTACACTTAGGCCATGTTTAGACAACAACCGTCTCTGCATAAAAAATCAAACTAGAGTTGCGTTCCCACATTTTATTTCGCATTCATACACAGCGTTTGTGATAACGATTTGCATGCAAACTGAGGCCGACTGAAGCCGCAAAAGACTCAGAGCAGCGTCAAGTGAGCCAGAATAACATTGAAACTTCTGGTTTGTGTGTGATCCGAAATACACAGAAGACATATAGAACACAGAGAACTAAAACTCAATTTTAACACGTAGTGAGTCGACAACCCTGATTTTTATTTACCCAGTTATAAAATATGGCTTTTATTTTGAAGGTAAAAACGCCTAGCTTTCCCTATTCTGTCTGTTTCTAACGTGCTTGATTTAGCTTTGTGATTAAAGTTTTAATGAATTTTCCACTCGATAGAGTGACACAGAAGTCACAAATGGTAGCCTAATAAACTGCTCCAGATTGGATTACTGAATAAAAACGCAGTAAAGCAACATAAAAAAGACCTGAGCACAATTGGGACTTCACTTGAGGAAATGTATTGCTAAAAGTGAGTTGTCTTCAATTATTCTATGCGGGAGACAGTGATTAATAGGCTATGTGCGACGTTAGTAGGGGGCACTTAACGCAGATTATGTGTTTTTAGCAAATCGTAATCACGTTTGTTGATTGTCAATGTGACATTGTGCCTGTGCTGTGCCATAAGGCTGTATAGTATTGGGCTAGTTCAATGCTCCTATCGCCTACCATTGCCTTCCATGGCGAAGGGGGGCTGTGTCATCACCTGAATTGCGTTTCTCCACTTAACACGGCAACAGTAAGGGGCAGCGTTATCAAGAATTCCACTCTGGGAGCTGTTTTCACTTTTTTGCATTTTCACCCCCCAATAACGCCGTCACCTTGTAAAAGGAAGGCACTAACGCTAAAAAAGTTTGCCGTTTTATGCCGTGAACGTCGCCGTGTAAACAGGGCCTTAATTCTCAAGAGGGTAGAGTCCAGAGGGGTGTTTTTGTTCCTGAAAAGAGCAGCATTCTACATTCATGGAAAAACCTAGAGAATTAATTAAATCATGGAAGAGTACAATAAAAGTTCACAATACATTTTAATGTAACAATAACAAGAAAGTTTTGGCATACGCATATGATGATGCTCCAATGCATAGAATATAATTCTTCTTTTCAATTTCACAAATTTATTTGGCCATGTCAAGAAAACACACCGTGCACTGATGAAGGCCAGGAGGCCAAAACGTTGGCCTGTGTTTTCTTGACATGCCCAAACAAATTGGTGAAATTGAGATTTCCTAGGTCCCCAAGATTTGTGAGCGCTACCTTGTGCCTTTGGTACTTTATGCTTCTAACTTTATGTTCGTTTAGCACCACTAACGCATCCTCTCAGGGCCCTAAATATTCACAAAGGCCTTTTTGCCTCATTGTGAAGATAAGGGCACTTTGAGTCCACACATTATGCATTGTGTAATGGTACTTAATGCAACCACAGTGCATTGGTTCAACACCTCTCCAACCTTCAACACCTCCAACACTGTGACATCCGGTTTTCATTCAAAAACTCAGCAATCTCTCCATTCATTTTCTGTCCTACTCCTTCCAGGAATTGCCTGAGAGACAGTACCCAGAGAGCACTCACACAGCAGGGGGGCAACGGGAGACAACAAACCAAAAGCTTCTGTAGTTTAACATTTAGGTTTTTTTTCTCCAGTGATCTATAGCTCTTGCAACAGAATACATTGCATTAGTGGATCATTACAACAGTATTTCAATCATGAGAGGCCAGTTGGTAGGATTTAACGAACTTTATTTAGCAATCGGCATGCATGGCAAATACTTTGGCGCATGACTCCATTAGCCAGTGGCGCTGCTCTTGAGGCAAGAGGAGGGCATCTGCATAGGCTAGGAGATCCCCCCCCCCGTGGGGGATCAGGAGTCACGACTCGTTGGTGGCGGACTGGGGAGGTGGGTGGGGCAAAACAACGCTTCGGAGGACGGCTTCAGGGGAGATGGACTGCCGTGAAGCTAGCTGCTGTTATGATTGGCCAGAGAGAGAGAGGTGACGTAGAACCCTTGCTATATATATGAGGATTAACTGACGTCATATCTGACGTCATTACAGACGTCATACTAAGACTTTGACTGACCACGTCATACTAGAACTTGACTGACGTCAGGGGTGATCAGATTAGATTATGCACGAATGGCCTTCTGCTTGAAATATGGTCTAGAGACCTCACTTCAATCATGAGAGGCCAGTTGGTAGGATTTAACGAACTTTATTTAGCAATCGGCATGCATGGCAAATACTTTGGCGCATGACTCCATTAGCCAGTGGCGCTGCTCTTGAGGCAAGAGGAGGGCATCTGCATAGGCTAGGAGATCCCCCAAAAGGAAGATCTGATTACCGGAGGTTAATTGAGATCTACGGGCACCGGTAGTTGATTGTACTTTTCTGGCCTTCGACCTTTTAGCGACTTACAGCTATTTGCGGCTGGCGCTCCCAACTCGGTCGGGCCTTCGATCTTGGTACATTAGTAATTGATTGTACTTTTCTGGCCTTCGACCTTTTTAACGACTTATGGCTACTTGCGGCTGGCGCTTCCCAACTCGGTCGGGCCTTCGATCTTGATCCTCCTACTTGCGTTGCGGCTGACGCTTCCCAGCTCGGTCGGGCCTTGCGCGCCGCACGACTTGGCCTTCTGACTGGGAATGCAAGCATTATTAGTAGCTATTGCATGAAAAAGATACGGTGACGGCCGGTGATGATGTCATCAGATAGCGACCATCTTTTTCCCCAACAAACACCTGTTTGCTACGGACTGCTCATAGCCTTGCTGGCGCAGCTGAGGCCAGACCATGGGGAAGTCTGGGCAGATTCACGGTGATTGACGGGACCCGGCCTGCAGCACTGATGCGGGAGTGCCATATCATCTCGGACGCTCTGGGCAGACCAAGAGATCCATGGGGCAAACTGTTCATTCTGGCACAACCCTAGAGCTGAAATGAAATGCTTAATGCATGAGATAGCCTATAAAGAAACTGGTTAACAAACGAATAAAATAGTTTCACCCCCTTGCAAATGCACCATAAACTGCTAGTTTGCAACTCGCAGTGATATGTTATGGTTGGTTATATGGTTATATAGCGGTGGGTTTCGCAGCCTCTTGTTACATGACTAGCATGTCACTGTATTAACTGTTTTAGCTTTTGGTATTATTTATGGTCAACAGGAACGCCAAAGGCGTTTTACCTTGAAATTCGTTAACAGGAAGTGGTGAGTTAGGACTGGGTAGCTTGACGCGGAAAAACGTGAAATGAGACAGCCAGCGTGAATGTAAACGACGACGCTGTTACTGTCAGAGTGGTGATAAACAACATGGCCTCAATGCAAACGTTTCAAGCTTTACTGTTAAGAAAAATGATGATGATCTGTCAACATCCCCTGGGCCGTCTGACTTCGGTCTTAAGGTTATGACACTCAAACTGATGCCCAGTCTTTTTTTTTTTTTTTTTTGATGATCTCAACAACATGCTGACAGAATTATGGATGAAATATACAATGTGCGGTGATAACGTCGCCGTCATCAGGCAGCGACGTGACATATTTTACTCACGCAACCTCCCGTTTATTTACGGTTAAAGTAAAGACTTAACTGCCTGGTGAGAGGGATCCGCGCATGCCGTGCAACTGACCACAAGCGACGTGGAATGGAACGGCCTGTGATGCCTGCTTGGAGGAGCCTGGGTGCGGACGCAGCTGAACACCCGGGACAGGATCGGCTGCTGAGCTGTGGCACGGCCCGTCGCAGTGGCGCGCCCCGTGCCTTCTCGTCGTGGCGTACGTCGGCGGCCTGTGGCCGGTGTCGTCAGGCGTCTCGGAGGGCAAATACGCTCCGTAGCTGATCCGGAACAGGGTATCGTTGTTTAAGCTGTCGTCCATGGACTGCTCTGGCTCGGGATCCGACATGCCAGGAGTGGGGTGGGGAAGCGTTGAGAGATCTGCAGGGATTATCCACGGGTAAAGAGGACTTGGGGGTGCTGATTCGGTCTGCAGATGTGGTGCAAAAGAGCCGCAAAACAACGCTTCGGAGGACGGCTTCAGGGGAGATGGACTGCCGTGAAGCTAGCTGCTGTTATGATCGGCCAGAGAGAGAGAGGTGACGTAGAACCCTTGCTATATATATGAGGATTAACTGACGTCATATCTGACGTCATTACAGACGTCATACTAAGACTTTGACTGACCACGTCATACTAGAACTTGACTGACGTCAGGGGTGATTGGATTAGATTATGCACGAATGGCCTTCTGCTTGAAATATGGTCTAGAGACCTCACGTGTTTATGCTAATGTTGCTGAAAAAATAATTGCTTATATCTATCTCCAAGGTGGACCCTTTGTTTACAGACGGAGATGATCCAGTTTACCCTGGAGCACCACTTACAAAGGGACAAAGTTTACTACTGCTTATGTCCTATGTGCTAAGGCACAATCAGACAGGGGTGTCTTTGGAACATCTTAAGATTTTCAATGAGCATTTTCCAGGTTTGGTACCAGCAACTACCTATCTATTTTACAAAGCCTATGGACAATATGGACTTTACAAGCCCCATTTCTATTTTCCAGACTGTGAATTTTACATGGGGACAAAGGAGACAAGTAGATTGCAGTGTGATGCTTGTCTCACACCAGTTGATCTAGACAGTTATCTTAAAAATGGCAATTACTTTCTTGTGCTCAGTTTATCTTCACAGATCAAAGAAATGCTTGAAAAACAACATATAAGTTTATCAAAAGATGAGTTGTCAGCAGATATCATTTCTGACATAAAGTGTGGGGCAGAGTACAGGAAACTAAAAGAAGGTGGCAAATTGGGCGAGGATGACATTTCTCTAATTTGGAATTGTGATGGAATCCCAGTGTTCAAAAGCTCCAAGTATCAAATATGGCCTATACAGTGCCAGGTCATAGAACTCGCACCTAGAGACCGTAAGAACAACATTTGTGTTCCATGTCTCTGGTTTGGGGCTAAGAAGCCGAACATGTTCACGTTGTTGACCCCTTTCGTAAATGAGCTCTTAGTTCTCGAAAAGCATGGCATCCAATGGAGAGATTCAAGGAACCTAGAACATATATCCCAGGTGCATGCTCTCATATGTAGTTCTGATTCAGTTGCTCGCCCTCTTCTAAGGAACACCAAACAGTTTAATGGAATATATGGGTGTGACTTCTGTGAACATATAGGAAGTGGTCCTTACACCAACAAATCGCCAGAGCCTCATCTCAGGACTGAAGTCAAACATTTTGATCATGCAATGACTGGAACACCACAGCAACCTGTAATGGGAGTAAAGGGGCCTTCGCCATTAACTCATTCAGGGCCAGTTTAGGACTGCCAATATTTAGCACAGGCCAAAGATTTTCATAATTGTTGGTCATCTTTCAAGACCCACAGTAAATTATCTATTAGCACCAGAGTGATTTGCAATACCTCAAAATGAAGATGTACGTCTCTGGGTTCACCAGGAAAAAAAAAGTGAGCTTTTAGTGTGAGCCGGGCGGTGAGACAATGTTTTTGTATTTCTTTATTCTTTCTTTTGCAGTGTTTAATTATTTTTTGGCTTGTTGTGTTTCCTTTTGAATTGATGCATGCTTTTATTTTCTAGACGTGGTTTTGTGTTCATTGTCTCAAGCTTGATCACAGCTGCACACCTGTTGTCCATTCGGCATCTATTGGCACCAATCTGTGCTGGATGGAGCACACCTGCGATGAGAAACACAGGCAGTGCGGGCGGCCTATTAGAAAATAGATGGAGCTGAGCCGACCAATTGAACAGCACCAGAGGATGGACTTAACCTGTTTGGGGGAAGTATATAAACTGTCGATACGGAACACACACTGAAAGAAAGAACACAGACACTGAGGAGGATACACACACTGAGGGGAAGCGGCGGAGAGGGGAGCAGCTGACGGCCCTGCCTGTGGGCAAGGTAAGGTGTGGGCAACTGAGCCGTTGCGGCTTGGGCCCCTCTCTCTCCCTGCGTACCTATGGGCACACCGTAGATGACTGACGGGGGATGGGAGAGAGGGGGGGATGCCCAAACGTTGTCCCACACCTAGGTTGCTGAGACCCACAGGCGGGGTGAGGCTTCCCCGGCTCGCCGATGTGCCGTTTCCCTGCAGAGAACACGCAGTGACTGACAGTGGAGAGCAGCAGAGCAGCAGACCTGAAGCAGCAGACCTA
The DNA here is from genome assembly GCF_964638095.1 of Poromitra crassiceps. Taxonomy (NCBI): domain Eukaryota; kingdom Metazoa; phylum Chordata; class Actinopteri; order Beryciformes; family Melamphaidae; genus Poromitra; species Poromitra crassiceps. The sequence goes on from NW_028152258.1 coordinate 1,535,648, forward strand.
ACAGCAGCAGCAGCAGACCAGCAGGAGCAGTGGGCAGGCCCGGACCGAAATTCAACCCAAACCCAGCCTTGGAGCACCGCTCGCTAGCGGCCAGCAGAGGGAGAGTGTACACTCTCCCTTCCGCGTAAGTCTTTGACCATATCGGTGCATGTGCCTGTGGTGTAAACGTGTAAGAAGGATGATGTAAGCAAAGGACGGTTGACTTCCCTACAGTTTCTGTCTGTAGGTCTGACCGAAGAGGAGAGGAGGCCCCCCTGCACGGTGGACTCCGGATTCCCCCAGTCATCCAGCATGAGCACTTTATGGGCTTGGCCCAGAGTTTTAGCTGGACCATTTGAGTTGCTGTATTTTAACCAAGACATTTTAGCTGCTGCAGTTTTAACCCCCTGTCTTTTATTTTTAGACTTAGGTGATTACTGTTGTTGCATTTTATATTTTAGCCATTAAAAACTGTTATTCCTTGCACTGTGTCCTTGTTCACCTTTTTTGATACACCACTGGTTTTAACTGCTCTCCACCCGATGAAACGAACCTGGTTTTAGATCCCTTTTTGTGTTATTTAAAAGAGTCCTAGGCTCTTCAAACCTAGGTGGCGTTGTCGGTTTTAAATTGAGTGCACGCCTACAAGCCCACCACGGGCGTCACAATAGCATGTTCTGTACTCTACTTATAGCCATTTATATACACCCTGTTTTCCCCCAGAAGGTCTCCTTGAGAAAATAAACAGGAGAAAAGGCAATTTTTGTAAAAGGGCACAATCTCAGGCAGAACTCACTCTCAATTCTTTTATTTTGAACTGTATTGACATCAGACATGTAAATATTATTCGTTAGGACACAAATGACAAAAAAAAAAATATATATATATATATATATACACATGAAGTGCTTTTTTTTACATTCAACAATACAGTTTACTCGGTGTGAGTGAGTGTGCAGACAGACAGACAGACAGACACACCGACAGACAGACAGACAGACAGACACACACACACACACACACAATCCCCCTTTTAGATTTCTAACCCCACATAGGATAAGCAATAACCACGCCCTGTGGCGCTGGGATTGGCCAGGAGCAACACTGGAGGGCACGCAGCCCAGCGATTTCATGAACCAACTGAATAGCTCTTGAGAAGGACAGCGGGCTGCTGTGACTGCCTTCTGCCCGCTGCTGCCTAGCTGTTCCTGTGTTTATTTTGATTTGTTCTGGTACACCCGTCCTCGTCCATGTCTCCCTGTCATATCCTCTCTGCTATTTGATCGTTCCCGTTTTCCCCTCTGCTATTCAACACGTCCTCACCGCCCTCGCAAACTGATCGATCATTTCCTCATTCCTCCGATGATCAAACACATCTCTTGATTACTTTCTCCCGTTTTCTCCTGGCTGGCACAGAGGAAGGCGACTCCAGCTCGTGCAGCGCGCCGAGGGCGTTTCAATGGCGTTTCTCCTGTCTGCACAAGGAAGCGTTACCCGTTTTCTGCTTTTCCTCTTGCTCAATTTCAAAACAACAGCTGCGGTATGTGTTTGTTCACGTGTTGTCTTAGATGCTAGGGACCTGATACCATGTGACAGGCTGGGGAAGTGTTTTAACTATGCGCTGCACGAATAAAAACAAAAACACGTCAAACACGTCATTGGCCCTCTGGGCTATTCCTGATAACACGTCAAAGACGTCATTGGCCCTGAATGAGTTAATGAAGCTTAAACATTTTCAAATGATAAAAGGTTGTGTGCCCGAGTATCAGCACAGTGTCTGCCTTGGTGTGGCTAGACAACTGGCTACTTTGTGGTTTGACTCAAAAAACCATGAGAAAGAGTGGTACATGGGGACCAAAACGGACCGTATTGACAAAGAGCTCATTGCAATCCAACCCCCAGTCGAGATAACTCGAGTACCTCGATCTCTGGCAGACCGAACATTTTGGAAAGCGTCCGAGTGGAGGTCATTCATCTTATTATATGCTCTCCCTGTTTTGAATGGTATTCTACTGAAGAAATTTTGGAACCACCTTTTTCTGTTAGTTTTTGCCATGCATATTCTTTTGCAGGAAAAGGTTAAACTCTGCGATGTTTACGTAAAACATAGCTGAAAGAGCTCTCAAAAAGTTTGTAATGCAATTTGAGAAATTGTATGGAACTAGAAACATGCATTCAATGTTCATTTAATGACACACATGGCGGCAAGTGTTAGGAACTGGGGGCCTCTGTGGGCTACATCAACCTTTTCCTTCGAGTCATTTAATGGCACTCTGTTAAGGTTTTTCAATGGAAGCACACATGTTCCTGAGCCAATAGTGAAAAGATTTCTTCGGGGGAGGAGTCTAACACAAAAAGCAGCCAAGTATATCTAGATAGATTTATCTACTAGAAATTCAACCTGCCTAACCGAAAATGTGAGGGTTTTTGGCAATCCCTCTCATGAAATGGCGTCAGTATTGGATAAGATTGCTATTGAAGATTTACTGGGTGTCAGGGTCAGTACATATGCATGTTACAGTCGTTTCATTGTGAAGGGGATACTTTATCATTCGAGCAGTAACAGAGGTCTAAAAAAGAGGAACAACTCTATAGTAGAATTGCAAGATGGAAGATTGTGTAAAATACTGGGCATGGCAGTATTCAGAACTGATAATTCTACTTCGACAAGGCACTGTGTATTGTTAAAGGAACTCATGGATTCTGGTATAAAGTTGTGCAGAGACCGTCAACTGCATATTGCTTCAAATTTTGTGCATGAGGTGTCAGAATCCCTTAATGTCTCCGCAGTGCCTACGGAGATATTGTACAGAAAATGTGTAATGATTCAATTAAGGGACAAAGTATGTTATTCCACTCCCAAATAATGTAGAGAGGGACTAAGTTGAGATAGAACACAGAAAGAGTCAAACTTGAAGCACAGTAACGTATTTCATATTTTCTTGCAGTAAAAGTATTTTGAATGGTAATACTGTCATGGATTCCCTGCAATTAATTGATAAAAAAAATCTCTATAAATAGTGAATTTTTAACTGCTGTAAAATGAAGAAAAATAGATCTATGTATTGCAATATGTATTGAATTGCAAGTACTTGGATGGTGTATTGTAATGTAAAATAAACATTGGCGTTTGCCACCCACATAATACAAGATACAATGTATTCCAAAGAACAGAAATGGTCTGAATTGCCTAGATATGGGCCCTACTGTTATGTTCTGTATTTCCTTGTTGTACTAACAAATATACGTTAATAGTAACTGAAACATTGTACATGAGTATTAGCTTTGGATGGATTCCTGAAAACAAATGATCAATTATACTTTCTTTGTTTGACCATAATAAAGAAAATCCATGGAGTTAGTTCAGTTCCATCACGTTTTATTTATTTATTAGTCCCTCAAACTCAAAATACCATTAATTTTCAAGCTACACTTATTTTTTTATTTAATCGTTCACTTTTCTTGTTACAGATTCTAAATGCATTCAAATAAATGTAAAGCCCATTTAGTTATTTTCATTATTATGCGAACATTTACGGGTGTGGCTCTCAGTCGTGAGTCCTTGAGTGTTCCAGGTTGTTGGGCCTAATGAGACAATATAAACATGACTATAAGTTTCCCGTCTGGTACAGCCAACTCCCATTCCACTTAATATAAATCTACTTGTGTACTTTCGGGCAGTAACATCTAAATACCCATGTTAAATTAAAATACAATCCAAGTAGTTCTAAATAATAGTATACTTATTTACAGCATATATTAATCATACTTTACTGTTATAACTGCTGAAATACACTACATGAAAGTATATTAAAAGACCATTTTTAAGGTAATTGATAAATTGTACTTGTAAATATACATAGATGTACTTATTTTTTTTAGAATGATGTAAGTATATTTAGTAAAAATCCACTTTTAGTAGACTTTTGTGCAACAACATCTAATACACTTATATTAAATATATTAAAATACAATTCAAGTAGTGGTAGATGGTAAACTTATTTACAGTGTACTTGAATCATCCTTCGTCGTAACAGATAAAATACACAATTTAAAAGTATTTTAAAAGACCTTCATTAGGTAATCGATAAATTGTACTTATTCTAAATCTACTTAGATACAGATTGATTGCAGTATATGTAGTGAAAAGTCTGCTATTAGTAGAATTTTTGGTAGTAACATCTAATATACTTTAATTAAATACACTAAAAAACAATCCAAAGTATGGCATATAGTAGTACACTTGATATATATATTAACACATTGAGTGCCACAGCGCTTCAGTAAAATTGTCTGGAGCCTGTGCCAGGTTCACTTCCATTCAGTTGAAAACAGCTATATAATTTTTTCTATTAGGGCTATATTGACAGGACTGGACTCTACTGAAACATTGGACACTCCTGCTTCTCTCAAAGAAGAAATTTTGTTTCTAGACAGTTCCATTATGAAATGACAGCCTCTGCAGGAAGAGCACTTTCAAGGGTTTTCTGCTGTTTTTTTTTACTTTTCGAGATAAACACACTTTTATGTAAACAAAGGTCACAGAATGAATTCTGCTTCAAGTGTGATAAAATGCTATACCTAAATGAAAGGTTGGAATGTCTACTTTACCTTGGGGGAGAAAATATGTAAAAAGAATGTTTCATTTATTTTTTACAAATATTTGAAAACAGCTTAGTCCAACTTCAAGATGCTCCTTTTTATGGCATCAAGGTGTATGTTGCAGGCCATCTCTCCATAAAGAAACATGATATCAACTTATTTTTTTTTGATGATGAAAGTACACTTCCTAAGCTTTCATTTGGTGTGTAACAATCAAATATTCCACCACAACATTTCATGCAGTGTATTCTTTTCTTCAAAAAAACCTTCAAAGTAGTTTCCAAATAAAACACATTTTTATGCATAGTATTTTCATAATAGCCCACAGAATGAATTCTGCTTAGAGTTGAACAAAATGCAATACCTCAAACAAAAGGTTGGAAACTCAACTCAAGTCAATAACAAAAAGTATGTGAAAAGAATCTTCCATTTATTTTCTACAAATATTTGATTACAGCTTTTTTTTTTTTTTTCAAAAGAACCAACACATTTTATGAAAAAAAGGCATACACATGACTGATGCTATTACTGTGTTACAACTGCTACTATTCTTGTTACAGTAATGACACTGCTATTGGACGGCTTGACAACAGTCAGACAGCAGGCAGTTTGTGTTTGGAGGTAACGTTACTGTAGTCTTGAAGGACTGAATCCCGCTACAGCTTTCTCTCCAGTGTCTCTACTTTTCAACTGTCAAAGCAAATAAACATACTAAAGCTTGATGGACTGCCCACACACTCGTTGACACTAACTAAACTAAACTAAACACTGCATCACTGGCTGAAGCGGGGGTGGGGGGGTGGGGGGTCGGGGAAAGTATCACTGTGAGTGATACTCAAAGTAGCACGGGTACAGGCAGAGAGGTACGTGGTCACAGCCAGGGCAAACGTACTTGGTCTCTTTTCGGAGTCCCTTGGCTGCGCAGTGCGCACATTTTCGATAGATTGTTTTTGTTTTGGTGGCTGGGCCTGCCACTGGCAGTGGCACATGCCCTGCGAAGTCCACATCCAGCCTCGCTGAAGCGGACCTTTTGCGTGGGTGGACTGGTGTTCTTCCTGGAAGAGGAGGTTGGGGAGGGGCCGGAGGAGGAGGGGGATCTGCGGTCCAGGATTTGACCACAGACAGGATGAAGTCTTTCAGGGTTCTGCAGCTGGTCGTTGGGTTGCGTGCCCTGTACACAATGAACGCATTGCTCATTGCGATCTGCATCAGGTACATGACAAACTTAGAGCTCCATTTTGCAGTCTTCCTGATGAAGGGGTAATAGGAGATCTTCTGGTCCAGTCGATCCACACCACTCATGTACTGGTTGTACTCCACCACGCATGCTGGCTTCCTCTAGGGGACTCTCTCACTGTTTCCTTTTTGTCTCACCTCCACAGTTGTCATCTCATCCTGGTGGAACGTAGAAATCATCCGGACGATGCGTTTGTCTCGCCATGCCAGGACCATCACTGTGTCATTGTGACGAGCACGGTGTTCACCTACTGCCAGGTCAGATGTGGTTACCTCGCGGATGGACGGCGGTTCTCCCCTGTTGACACGGAGTGTGCCAGCTGAGTGGATCTGGAGGCCGAGGAGAAGACGACACATTGACTCGCTGTTGTAGAAGTTGTCCATCCACAAGCGATATCCAAAACCCTCAAGGCCGGCAATCAGGAAGCGCACGGTGTCCTGCAGGGTACTGTGAGTTCCACAGTATGGCTTCATGGAGTAGCAGTAACCATTGGCTGAGTCACACAGAATGTAGCTTTTGATACCGTACTTGGTGGGTTTGGCAGGAGAGTAGACGCGGAAACGTAGTCGTCCTCGAAAGTGCATCATCCCTTCATCCACCGAGATGTTTTGTGAAGGCTGGAACATTTCCTTGAATTTGGAGAGGAGCAGATCCAGGATGAGACGAACCTTGTGGAGCCGGTCGCTGCCATCGACCTCCCGATTATCGCTGAAGTGGAGAAACCGCCAAATGAGCTGGAACCTGTTGCGTGGCATTGTGCTCCCGAAGTATGGTGTTTCAAGCGCCACGTCAACAGACCAATACTCTGCCCAACTCGGCTTCTTGACGATCCCAGTGAGGAAAAGCAAACCTAGAAACCGCTTCAGCTCCACCAGGGTCAGCGGTTGCCAGGCGTTTACCCTGGAGTATGGCAGACGCAGCTCATCTATGACAGCAATACACTGTTCCGCGTACTTGTTGGTCTGATCAACAATGAGCAACATGAGCTCGTCACAGAGGAACAGTTCCACAAAGTCGACAGGCTTGTCGGACTGGAGTGATGCTGCCGCACTGGGACCTGGCACTGCGGTGAATGGCAGCGTTTTGGGGCTCCAGTCAGCCATATCCCGCCAGCTCGAAGGATCCAGGGAGGGACGAGACTTGCCTAAAACAAAATGAAATAAAAAGGTTTTTCTTCAGACAATTGTGATATGTAAACAAGCTGTCTTTTTGACAAAATCCAATAATCTTCTCACCTCTTTTGCTTGAAGATGCCGGCAGATGCTCTTCCTCTTCTTCCTCCTCCTCCTCCTCCTCCTCCTCCTCCTCCTCCTCCTCCTCCTCCTCCTCCTCCTCCTCCTCCTCCGACTCTTCTGTATAGTAAAAGTGAGTTTATAAAAATATATTGACATTTCTTGAAGGAAAAAAGTTTGTTTTCAATATCAGATGAATAATTGTAATTCTAAAATGGCCTTCATCTCACCGTCATCACTGGAGGTCAAGCGCGCACGACGTGTGACGCTGGGGGGAGCCCCTTCCTCTTCATCGTCATCTTCCTCCGAGCTGTGCTCCAACTCTGAAATTGAATATTTTACATGGTATTATTAGTATGCTAACTAATTGCAGGATCGTTATTCTTACCAAGCTTGGTGTTGACGAAAATAAATTGATGAATAATAAAAGGTGTGTGGGTGTGTGTTTATTTTATTTTTTACATTTCTACCTCCATTGTTTTTTTTACTTGCTGGCCAGTGATGCCTGTTCCTATGTATATACACTGTAAGTCACTTTTATGAATACTTTTTGCACTCATGATTATTATTATTATTATTTTTCTCCTGCTTCTTTTTATTATTAGACATTACATTACATTACATTACGGCATTTGGCAGACGCTTTTATTCAAATCGACTTACAATATCAGAACTTACAATATCACATTTTTGTCAACAATCGAGAAGTCATCTATGCATACAATCGTCTGGCATTTACAGCTTTAGTAGTAATAGTTTCCTGTAAAGGATCAATAAAGTAGGCTATCTATGTAGGTTCTAACCTCTGGAAGCCGCCTCGTCCAAGAAGGTTCGCCTCTTAGGTCCAGGGCCAGGGGGCTGCCATTCCTCATCTCTGGCGTCGTCAGGAGATGATGAAGCGGTCTCCTCCGGCTCATCGGTGTCGGTTTCCGGGAGATCTCTCTCCCGAACAGCACGACTGAGAGCATGTTGCAGTGTGAGCTGCCCAGGCCCTGGGCGCGGCCCACCACGTTTACGCTTGGCCTTGGGCATGACAGCTAAACTAACTAACGCTAGTCTAACTGTACACTAACGCTAATCTAAGACTAACGCTAGTCTGACGCTAGTCTAACACTAACGCTAGTCTAACAAAACAGACACACAAGACAGACAGACAGACAGAGACACACAGACACTTTTTTTTGTTTTTTTTTTACACAGATCCTATCTACCCTGACTGCTAAATGCTAAATGCTAAATCTAACACAGGCACACTCGCTAGCACACACTCACACACACCCGACACAACCCACCCACGCACTCACCTCACACCAAGCACTCGAATCCACTCACTACACAATCTCACAAACTAATCTACTAATCGCTATGTTACTAAATTCTACTAAATGCTACTAAATGCTATAAATCTATTCTCTGCTACTGCTACTGATACTGCTATTGCTACTGCTACTAACCACTCCTACTCTACAAGGAGGCTCTGAGCGCCGCAAGGTTTTAACGTGGCTGCACTGCGCAGCTGCGATGTGATTTTTAAGGTGGCGCCGTGTGATCCCTTGAAGGGATTCATGCTCACTGGCTAGGTACGACCTTAAACAGTAGAATTATGGAATAATATGAATTATGATTTTAGGACGTCCACAGACGTCCTTGGCACTGAACGTTACTTTTTTTTAGGACGTCCACAGACGTCCTTGGCACTCAATGTGTTAAATATACAGTTCATTTGATTTAATCTTTGTGGTCAGAAGAGTTAAAATACACTCTAAAATATATTAGTAGAGCATTTTTAAGGGAATCGATAAATAGGCTTACAGTATATTAAATATACTTTACTCTACTTATTTGTAGATTAATTGAAGTACACTTACTAGAAATGTAATTATAGTACATCTTCTGGAAGTAATCAATAATATACTTGAATTAAATATATTAAAATACAGTTTAAGTTGTGGTTAATAATAGTATACTTAGTGACAGTGTACTTGAATCATAATTTGCTGTTATAACAGATACAATGTACTTTATAAAAGTATATTAAAAAGCTATTTTAAGGTAATCGATAAATTCTACTAATTTTAAATGTACTTAAATCTACTTTTAGGTAGATTGATTTAACTATACTTATTAAACATCATTTTCTAGTAGACTTTCTGTCAGCAACATCTAATATACTTAAATTAAATACATTAAAAATATAATTCAAGTTGTGGTTGATACTATTATACTTATATGTAGTGTATTTTAATTATACTTTCCTGTTAGAACAGATAAACTACATTTAAAAAAAGTGTAATGATAATCCAATTTTAAGGTAATCCCTAAATGCACTTATTTTTGATACACTTAAATCCACTTTAATTGTACTTGTATTTAGATTGTTTGAAGCGTACTTTAAAGAAATCTACTTTTAGCATATACTTTGCGGAAGCAACATTTAGCAAATTGTAAATAAATACATAGAAATACAATTAAAGTTGAGATGGATATTAGTATACTCTTTTATAGTATATTAATTATATACTTTTTTGTTAGAACAAATAAAATACACTTTATCTAAGTGTATTAAAAATCTTTTTTTTTTTTAGGTAATCCACAAATTGTTCTTATTTTAAATACATTAAAATCTACTTAAGTCATACTTATACTTAGATTGATTGAAGTATACTAAAACCAAACAGACTTTCAGTATAGTTTCTGGGGTTGATCATTATTATACTTAAAAATAATATATTCAATTACAATTTAAGTTATATTGCATATCAGTGTACTTGTTTTGAATACACTCAAGTACAACTTTAAAAAAAGGTACTTATAGTACATTATAACACAAAATTAGTAGACTTTTCCTGTGCTGAAATCTAGTACAAAAGGTACTAATGTACTTTGGACGTACTTACTACTAATTGAGTATACATTAAATACATTTAAGTATACTTATTTTTTACCTGGGCACCGACATGTGGACAGAAGATTTCCACAAGTCAAGCTACATGGCGATCACTTGCCATTTCGTGACAGAGTCATTCAAACTGGTCAGCAAAGTGTTAACAGCAGAATTTCCACCTGAAGAGATTAAAAGTGGCGATAACATTAGGAGAGAAATAATCCGACTGCTAATCACAGAATATGGGCTAGACATCAGTGCGCTCAACAAGGTGGTGTGGGTGACGGATCAGGGCTCTAACATCAAAAAAGCCCTCAGCCCATACAGACGCCTTGACTGCCAGGATCATATCTACAACACGGTGCTGCGTCATGCGCTCGACCCCACAAAGCTGGCACAGGACGCACCAGAGGTTGCAGACACTCTGCTAGCTGCCAAGTCACTGGTGAAGTATGTGAAGAAGACTGGCATGGCTGCTACACTGTCCAAAACAGTGTTGCAAATGGGAGACACACGCTTCAGCACCGTCTATCTCACGTTAAAGTCTGTGCGTGAGGTGTATGATGAGCTGCGTGTCAAGCTGGAAGCCCGTGGAGAAACTGATCGGATTGATGACATCTCCCGAGATGTGGTCACTTTTCTTGTTGATTTTCTGCAACCCTTCTATGATGCCCAGCGTGAACTTGAAGGAGACCAGTACACGACGCTAAACCTTGTGTTCCTCTGGGCCGAGCGGCTGAAGCGTCACTGTATGAGAACAGCAACCGACACTCCTTACCAGGCTATCATCCGTGCGAGGCATCTCAAATGGATTAAAGAAAAGGTTGAGATAAAGATCCAGCACAAAATCGCCACGTTTCTTTGGCCAAAATACAGCCAGCTCAGGATGTTAACTGGTTCTGAGAGAGATGCGCTACACCTGGAGGTCCGGAGTCAGCTGCGTGACATCACCGCCACCGAACCAGGTGCAAATGCTGCAGCCACAGATGACAGGCTGGGGCCCAGTGCACCCAAGAGAGCTGCATTGGACTTTGGAGACTGGGATAATCTCCCAGCGGATGATCATGTCGATGAAGTTGAACTTTATTCAACACAGAATCATGTCATGCAGAACGAGAGGGATCTTGGGTGGGGTTGGGTGAAAATAAATTTTCGATTTTGCCGTGCTTTTTATTTGTGGTTTTTGCACCAAGTGAAAAGTTTTCTGGTCACTCAAGATGCAGTAGGTCACGGGTTGGCTCGGTTCCATCCATAAAACGCATAACTTATATAAGCATGTTTCTAAATGTCTATGGACAAATGAATGGGAAACTCACTTCAAGATGATGGCAGCTCTATAGCACCTTGCACACAAAGAGAATCACAAGATTTTCAAACTTGTTGTCAATGATCCGATACAGACTGCGAGGCCTCCAGAAAAACCCTGAGAGCCTCGGCATCCGCCCTCTCCTCCAGCTGTGCCTGCTCCCAGGTCACCAGGGCCGGGTCGGCACCGTGGTACAGGAACCGCTGGACGAAGGCCGCGCTGCACCTGTGATGCAGCACCACCTCAAGCCACGTCACGGGTCAGAACGCAGACGGGCTGGAGCAGCAGGCGGAAGCAGTCCGGGTGGTGGCGGGCGGCGCTGATGTAGAGAGGAGATTTGTAGAGGGCGTGTGATCACTGTCTATGTGAACAGGAACAGCAGCACGGAACCTGATGAGTTCCTGCAGTATCTCCAGCCTACCCGCCCAGACTGCACTGTAGAATGGGCTGTATACACACACACGCCTACCCGCCCAGACTGCACTGTAGAATGGGCTGTACACACACACACACACACACACACACACACACAGGAACTAAAAATACATTATAAGGAATAAGGATGGGTGTTTCACATTACCTTGTATCTAGTTTTGAGGTTTTCCCACTTTTTCCCTGCTTGTTGGGGTGTCACAATTCCCTCCAAGCCAGCCTCTTTGATGAATTGGCTGTGTAATAAAAAAAATAAATGATGGTTATGACTGAATGGTGAAAAATATGTATTAGGTCATACATTGCCATCTAATAGACCCGTTTATGAAATGTTCATATTCAAAAAAGAATGCTTGGTCACTAGGGCAACAGTTGCCGTTGTAATCGAGAATTATGTTATGAATATGAACAGTTCACAGCCCAAATTACTCACTCCCATAGTTTCTTTGGAGCCTGCTTGCTTTTGAGGAACTTATCTTCATTGCTGGCCCTGAAATGAATCAGGGCCCATGTTTTATCTAGTCGCCCTGAAATGGAACAGGGAAAACAGTAATTAGTTTCTTTCATTTTTGTGGGTTACCTGTCAGATATTGGTTTTATTTTCATGCAAAGTATTATCACAATGATTACTGTCACCACAACATCCAGCAGAGCCAGTGTGACCGTGTTATCTGGTGACTTTCAACCACGTTAACGTTTCACTCTTTGGGTTAGAAGTTGATATTCAACCAAATAACCTGGAACACAACTACCAAAGTAACTTATTCAGCTGAACGTTAAACCGAAACACCAGCTTTAACCTGCAGCTGCGGCTACAGGAGATGACACCGTCCGGTCATCTTACAAAAATGTCGGTGCAAACATTTCACCTATATTGATAAAACGTAACAACATTACCACTGAGAAATGGTTTGTCTGCACCGCGACGGATAACGTTACTGACTATCGATCGTTCTTTCCGCCTTCCGCCATCTTGCTTTGAATGAATCGGACGGACTCGGCAGCGTTCGGCTGGGCTCGGCCGGTGACGCGCAAAGGATTGTGGGATAGCACTCACCGCCAAGTGTGGTGCTGGAGAATCTCAAAAGTAAGGGAGATACAGCCCTTAAACTTCACCCTTAACTCAACACTCTGAGAATCGGGACAGCACTAGCACTTGGCGGGAGCGCGCATTTTTGAGACTGAGGGTTAAGATTGAGGGTTAAATAGCTATTGGGATTGGCCCTTAGTCTCCCCAGTCTAAAAACTCTTATTGAAGATTCAAGAAATCCTGTTCAGTTCTGCCTTCCTGTTCTAAACCTGTTCCTGTCTCTCTGCTTCAGATCAACAACGACTCCAGCCTGCTTCTCTGCCAGCCAGCCTACCTGCCAGCTCCATCTGCCTTCTGCCACATGCCACTCCAGAACTTTCATTAAATACCCTGTTACGACCCGGCCTAGGGGAACCGGACCATACCATGAAATGAGCCCATCCTCCCCAGATCTCAAAATTAGCCACAAAAACAAGTTGGTTGGATATGAAAAGTAACAATTAATTTATTGACAAACAATTAATCAAAACAGAGGGTTGCAAATGACAAGATCAAAATAATCTAAAACTGGAGGTTGGCTTTGGAGTAGGCCAAAGCCCAAAAAGTACTACCTAAAGGATTAAAGCTTACCTAACAAAATAAGAAGAAGAAACCAAAATACATCATCTTACCTCCCTAACTACGAAAACAGGAGAAAAAGGGGGTTAAACATAAAGGGCAGCCTACCCCTACAGCTCCAGTAAATAATGTCCTAAAGCTCCATTGTGGCTCCATTGTGGCTGGTTGAGGTCTGGGAAGTCTGGGTTGTGGCCCTGCGCGCACCAGCCTCTGGTTGTCGGGTCTCTTATTAAGGCTGGGCCTTCCCACCTCCAACCAATCACTGCTCCTGATTTCACAGACACTCACACATACACACCTGGAACCCATGCACACAATCACTCAGACAATCAGGGGAGGGAAACACAAGCAATTAATGAAAAATCAACCTAACATAAATCCAAAATACGACCACAGTCTTAACACCTCCTTTCCCCCAAGAATTAAGCATCCCCCTAAGATGCTTAATTCATGCAAAAGAGCGGAACAGTGCATCGGCTATAACATTCTCTGTACCCTTCTTATGGAAGATTTCCACATTAAAGTCCTGAAGGATAATGGACCATCGCATCAGCCTCTGGTTGGAATTACGCATCTGCGCCAGGAACACTAGTGGATTATGGTCTGTATAGACCTGCACCGTCTGTGCGCTAGATCCCACATACACCTCGAAATTCTGCAGGGCGAGCAGCATAGCAAGAGCTTCCTTTTCAATTGTACTATAGTTTAATTGGTGTGTATTAAACTTTTTAGAAAAGTAGCATACGGGATGGTCAATAGACTGCTCGTCTTCTTGCAGAAGGACGGCACCAGCGCCGCACGCACTCCCGTCAACTTCCAACTTAAAGCAGCGCGTAAAGTTGGGTGCGGCGAGTACAGGCGCACTGCACAACAAGGATTTAGTCGCATCAAAAGCAGCTTGACAAGCGGGATCCCAGGTGAAGCGTTTCAAAGGGCTGGACAGTCCTGTGAGGGGAGACACAACGTCAGAAAAGTTTTTGCAGAAGCCACGATAGTATCCACACATTCCCAGGAAGCTGCGTAAGGCTTTCCTGGACTGTGGAACCGGAAAATCAATGACAGCCCGAATTTTGGCTGCTATGGGACGCACCTTTCCCTGTCCCACCTCCTTACCCAAATAGGTTACGGTGCCTTTTCCAAACTCGCACTTTGCAAGATTTAGAGTGAGGGAAGCCTCACAGAGTCAACTAAAGACCAAGTGGACGAATAAGCAACTACGTCATCAAGATGTGCTACACAATTTTTCACTCCAGCCAGTACCTGATGCATAAGGCGCTGGAACGCGGCGGGAGCGTTGCGCAGGCCAAATGGCATGACTGTATATTGGAGGAAATTATCAGGGGTTACAAAAGCTGATACCTCCGAGGCCCGTGGGGTTAAAGGAACCTGCCAATATCCCTTCAACAGGTCCAGCTTGGTGACGTATTTAGCAGAACCCACTCTATCTATACAGTCCTCCATCCTAGGGAGAGGAAACGAGTCAGATTTAGTGACAGAGTTAACCTTCCTGTAATCATTACAAAAGCGAGCAGTGTTATCAGGTTTTGGAACCAACACACAGGGGGAGCTCCAGGCGCTAGTGCTGGGAATAGCCAAACCGTGCTCAATAAGGTAATTTACCTCCTGTTGCATTAGGGACCTTTTTGTTGGATTAACCCGATCGATATGCATGTTGCTTTATGGGGGAATGGCCCTGCACATCAATGTCATGGAACAGAACAGAGGTTTGGCGAAGATGATCAGAGAAAAGTAACAAGTTATCTTCAATTAATCGGACAATGTCTGTGCGTGCAGTTCCAGACAAATGAGACAAAAACGACTCCAAATTACGCAGTACCTCTGAATTTCCCAAACGAGCTGCTGGCAAACAACCACTTTTCTCTGATATCCCGTCTTCAGAAAGATGATACGGAGGGGGAGCAGCACACATGATGGCCACCGGCACAGCCAGGGGTGACGGAGCGCCCGCCCTGGAAAGATAGCGTTTAAGCATATTTACATGACATATTCTAGTTTTTCTCTTCCTGTCTGGCGTCTGAACGACATAATCTGTGTCACTAACCTTTCTTTCCACCACATATGGACCTGAGAAACGTGACTGCAGGCTGGATCCTGGCAAAGGAAGCAACACCAAAACCTTTTCGCCTGGCTGAAATACTCTGAACACAGATTTTTTGTCATACCGACATTTCACTTTAGTTTGAGCTTGTGCCAAATTTTCAAGGGCTAACTGACACACCTTGTGGAGACGCTCGCGGAAAGCGCTCACATAATCCAGCACATTATGCTCAATTTTGGGTGTGTCTGACAACCACTTCTCTTTAAGAAGCCGAAGAGGACCACGCACTGTATGGCCAAACACCAAATAACATGGGCTGAAACCCAAGGATTCCTGGGGAGTTTCTCGGATGGCAAACAGTAACAGAGGGAGACCCTCATCCCAGTCCCTGCTAGACTCAAGACAGAATTTTCTCATCATGGATTTAAGTGTCTGGTGAAACCTTTCCAGGGCACCTTGGGACTCAGGATGGTAAGGACTTGACCTTTTGTGTTCAATTTTAAGCTCTCTCATCACCTGTGCAAATACCTTAGACATAAAATTTGTGCCTTGGTCCGTTTGTACAGTTTTGGGTAAACCAAAAGTAGAAAAAAAACTTAGTGAGGGCCTTCACTAAGGTTTAGCTTTTATTGTGCGTAATGGGATCGCCTCTGGGTACCTCGTTGCAGCGCACATCACAGTGAGGATGTACTGATTAGAGAGCTACAAACCCGAGGGTACCCTCCGGCCGACCAAAATGGGCCGAGGCCGGGCTTGTTTTTTATTTATTTTTAATTAATAGGTCCGGGCAGGGCCGGGGTCGGGCCGTTTCAATAATTCAATTAAATAATGTTGTATTAGCGTACTCGCTTGATTTGACACAGCAGAGCACAGTCAGACAAAGAGGAGGAGTGCACAGACACTCCCCCAGCCACACAGTCACACACAGACCCTCACGTGATGTTAGTAGCTGTAGACAGCTCCCGAAGAGAGATAGAGAGAAAAAAACAAGCCGTTTGTGCCGTGTCCGTCCATGTACAGCGAGCGGACAGCTCCCGAACAGAGAGAGAGAGAGTCAAATAGAGAGACAGACAGAGACAGGCTGCGCAGGACGGCCGCGCGGCGACGCAGCACGTGGAACAGAGAGGGAGAGAGATGTGTCATTATATCGTAATATTGGCTTCGGGCCTCGCAACGGGCTCGGGCCAATTAATTTTATAACTCCTCTGGGCCGGACTGGGCACGGGTCTGCATGTCACGGGCCGGGGAGGGCTCGGGCCGAAATTTCAGGCCCGCGCAGCTCTCTAGTACTGATGCCCAGATTTGGTTTGTGGCAGTGGACCCACACAGTCTACCATTACTCTCTCAAACGGCTCTCCCAGCACTGGAATTGGATGCAGCGGAGCTGGTGGAACAGGTTGATTGGGCTTTCCCACAATTTGACAAGTGTGACAGGTGTGACAATACTTGGCTACTTCAGTTTTTAAACCGGGCCAAAAGAAATTACGCAGCACATGGAGATATGTTTTTTTTACACCAAGATGACCAGCTAAACATGAATCATGGGCTAGACTAAGTACTTGGAGTCGGTAGGCTTTTGGCACCACCACTTGATTTACAATGTTCAACTCAACGGGGCTCCACCTTCTCATCAAAACCCCATTGTCTAAAAAGAAAACAGGTGGCGGATCTCCCCCGGCAGCTATAGCAGAAGACAAACATATACGGTTAACGACGGATCACTTTGTTGAGCCTTTATCAACATTTCTCGAGTCACATTTAAACTCAGCTCTGTCTCTACAGAGAACAGATCAGCCTCATTCACTGAGTTTAACACATTATCAAAAGTGGAGGAAACACAACGAGAGGCCTCACTTTCATCTAAATTGGAAATGACTCAGACAGATCCACGACTTCACCCATCCTACGAGCCTGCGCGCGCGTAATTGCGCACGCAGGGAACACATTCGGCTCAAATGAGGCGGCAGCCGCAGGGGCACACATAGGCACACACCAGGCACGTGCACACATGAAAGGGGGCTTGAGCCCCTGCCTTTTTTTCAGTCTGTAAAAAGTGCCCTTTTTTTTTTTTTTTTTTTTATTATAATACTTTTTTCATTTTCATTCCAACAACACATGAACAAAACAAACAGCTTAGACACATTAAAAAATAAAATAAAAAGTGCCCTTTCCTGACCATGAATGCATTTCTAATGGTGCTTTGTATGGAAATTGCCCTTTCCATGCCGTAACTGAAGGCAGCATTCAAAGAGAAATGCCTTTTCCGAGCTCTCTTGGCCTTGAATGCACCATTTGTAATAGGCCTCTGCATGGAGCAGTGTTTTTCTAAACTGCCCCTGAAGGCACCAACCCAAAAATGAACCCAAAAATGAATGAATAAATAAATACATAAATAAATAAACCACCCAATAAATAAATAACCAAAATATAGGGAACAAATGCAGAATTGTTGCTCTTGAAAATATGTTTTACTTTACACTATTGGAAAGGGATGTTGTGTTGTTGAATCCGCAAAAAATAAAAATAAATCTAATACACCTTATCTAAATCTTCTGTCTTGCTTTTTAGAATTATGATTAAAATGCATGGTATATTACAAGCCTCACTCAGTATCGTTCAATGTTTCTGCCTGTGTTGCTATCTGTTGTAGTACAACAACCTAAAGGGAGAAAAGGAGCAAATACATATTGATGCTTAAATGATTTCACAACAGTATTGCAACAGCATGCAACTTTTATATACTTATATTATTCAGTTATGGAGTTATTTTTCCGTGACAAGTCTCATCCTAAAATGAGATATTCCTCTAAATCTGGTTAACACATTCACTGCCAGCTGTTTTTTTTTTTTTACTGTAGGTAGCTTCTGCCAGAGGGTTTTTTTGAGGATTCTGGCTCATCTTTCAAGACCTGAGGATTCTTTTCTGCTAAGATTTTGTGAACACAAAATATCTAAAAAGAACTAATAGTATGTGTGCTTTCTCTGTCTAAAAGAGTTAGTTTGTAGAGTTAGTAGTTATGTAGGCATTAGCACTTGAATACAGCATGGTTTCAGCGTCTGAAAATTTATTCTGAGATAAACGGCTTTTTGTGAAATTCGATAGAACAGTCACTTTAACCATTCATTTTTGGCAGACATCTAAACAATAGTTTTGAACAGTAATTTCCTCCATAACAGCAGGAAACACCCCTCTCCTTCAAACTCCTCCCTCTGTGTGTGTTCTTCTTGGCTGCAGCGGGCGTGTCACAAGCTCGTTTCTGTTGCTGCTGTAACCTCGCGTCACCAGGCTCACTGCTTTGCTGCTGCTGTGCCTGTCTGCTGGCGGCCGCTGGGCAAGTCTGGATGGGCTCGCTGTTTCTTGGAGTTTCGGTTGAGAGCTTTGATGAAGCTTTTGCGATTCTGGTCTTATTTATGCTGCGTGTTTCAAAGTGTGTTCCACCCGTAATCTATTATGCAAATTTGCAATCCCTCACCACCAGCAATCAGCGCGAAAACGAAAGCGTTTTCGCCAATCCATTCTACAGTATGAGAATGGTTTCATCGCGCGTTCCCCTGCAGTTTTGGCTCTGCTTTTTCTAGTCTGGGAGAGCACTGTCGCCACTTAGTGGGTCGGTGGAATGGGTTGTACACGTTCGGTGGCTCCAATATTTATATAAGAGATGTAAAAGGGTTAGATGCACATCCCACGGTCAAATTTTTTTTTTAATTTTTTTGACGTATTAACACATCATTGGCAGTCAACCGTTGGATTTTTTTTGACGTATTAACACGTCATTGGCAGTGAACGTGTTAAAATCGGAATATTTAAAATGAGTTATACCCCTAAATTCGCCTTCAAATTGCCTCAAATTTCCGTAGTGCCCTTTTATGAATTTGAGCCCCTGACCCGCTAATGTTCTGTGCACGTCCCTGGCACACACACAGGCACAGCAACAACTTCGGGTGAAGCAAACACTTTTCCTCCAGCTAAATCATTACCCAAAATGAACGATACACCACTAATAGGTAGCCGAGGGCGCACGGCTATTTTCACATTTCCTGTCACAAGAGGCGAACACAAATGCACCATATGCAATAGCGCTCGAAGCACACTCATCTTAATGCCCCACACTAGTATATCTGAATTACACGAGGTCTCGTTCGAAAGTGGCAGGACGCTCTCCAACATAAACGAATGGTAAGCAGCTGTATCTCTAAGAATGGTTACCGGGACTTTGTCTTTTTCCTCGCCTGTCAAGGAAACAAAGCCATGCGTAACGAACGGCTGGAAACGGGGATCCACGTCTCCCTCACACAGAGGGTGAGGGTCAGAGAGAGACGCAGGCGGGGATGCAGTTTTTATCAAACCCACACCTGCAGGAGGTTTACCGTGTCTACGTTGCTTTCTCTTGAGAGAAGGGCAGTTACCGATCAGATGACCGTGCTTGCGACAAAAAAAGCACTCGCGGCTCTCACCAAATGCCGGTGATGTGCGGTTACGCACAAAAGTTGGTGATCTATTACGCACAGGCATAAAATCCTGGCCACGCGAGACTGGCAGTGCAAACTTATGAGTTAAAATGAACTCATCTGCCAGCACGGCGGCTTTAGTCACGGAGGAAACCTTTTGCTCATTTAAGTAGACAACGATACGGTCGGGAAGACACTTTTTGAACTCCTCCAACAAGACTAACTCTCTCATCTCCTCCACAGATTTAACGCTACACGATTGGCACCATTTATCAAACAACACACTCTTCTCGCGCGCAAATTCAACATAAGGACTGATTGGCAGTTTTCGCACTATCTCTAAATCGTTGTCTGTAGGCTTCAGGCACAAGCTCATAAGCCTGTAAAATAGTTTTTTTCAACAGCTGATAAT
The DNA here is from genome assembly GCF_964638095.1 of Poromitra crassiceps. Taxonomy (NCBI): domain Eukaryota; kingdom Metazoa; phylum Chordata; class Actinopteri; order Beryciformes; family Melamphaidae; genus Poromitra; species Poromitra crassiceps. Next base: position 1,555,888 of record NW_028152258.1, read on the forward strand.
CCATACTTTGTTCAATGGACAAACCTCCTGTGCTTTCCCAACAAGTTTGCACTGTAGTAAAAGTGACCAGAACTCCGTGGGCCATTTTAATGTAGTGGCTATGCGCTCAAAAGCGCTGAAATGAGAGTCCACCTCAGACTCACGAAACTGTGGGACTAAACCAATGTGCTTACTCAGATCAAAGGCCGGGACAGAGCTGCTTGTGCCTTGTTGGAGTAATTGGACGGGGGTGGAGAGCACAGGTGCTCCCCGTTCCAACTCAAGAGCTCTGACGCGGAGATGCATGGCCTGCACCTCTAGCTTTCTGTTTTTTCTCTCTGCCTCCTTTACCTGGAGGGTCATTTGGAGCTCCTCAAAACCCCCAGCAAGTTCACGGGCAGGACCGGACCCCACACCAACGAACCCGCCAGCAGCTCCCGCCACTTTCGCGTCCGCCCCTGCTGTATCAGATCCGCGATCCCCCTCACCTGCCACCAATGAGGGAGACTGAGGCAGCACACCTTTCTCCACCAGCACATCACACAGCTTCTTTTTCACGTCTGCCTTCCGGGCACTGTAAAGCACATCAATTTTAAAATGGGTTGCCACAGCCAACAAGTCACTTTTCCTACATTTATCAATTATGTCCCACGAAGGACTCTCCACAAATTCATCCACTATCTCCATTTGAAAAAAGAAAAGCCTACACAATACAAAAACTGCCAAACAGAATTATAAAAACTACTTACCATGACGCGACAACAAACAAATGGACGAGCCCCCAAGTTCATGTTACGACCCGGCCTAGGGGAACCGGACCATACCATGAAATGAGCCCATCCTCCCCAGATCTCAAAATTTGCCACAAAAACAAGTTGGTTGGATATGAAAAGTAACAATTAATTTATTGACAAACAATTAATCAAAACAGAGGGTTGCAAATGACAAGATCAAAATAATCTAAAACTGGAGGTTGGCTTTGGAGTAGGCCAAAGCCCAAAAAGTACTACCTAAAGGATTAAAGCTTACCTAACAAAATAAGAAGAAGAAACCAAAATACATCATCTTACCTCCCTAACTACGAAAACAGGAGAAAAAGGGGGTTAAACATAAAGGGCAGCCTACTCCTACACCTCCAGTAAATAATGTCCTAAAGCTCCATTGTGGCTGGTTGAGGTCTGGGAAGTCTGGGTTGTGGCCCTGCGCGCACCAGCCTCTGGTTGTCGGGTCTCTTATTAACTCATTGAGTGCCAGCCACTTTTGGAGAACGGACGCTCCCAGTGCCAGAGTTTCAGAGCGTTTTCAGTGTTTCTCGAGGCCCACAGAATATTGTGTGATATTACTATGTAAACACTGAACACGCACAAAGAACGGTGAGACTCTCTTCTATCATCTGCAAAAAAAGTTTATTGATCCCATTTTCCGTTCTTTAGTTATGAGCCGGAGAAGATAGCTTGATTTAACCAAAAACAGCAATTTTTTTCTAGAAGCTGAGATAATGAGCCTTTTGTGAAATTAAACATTTCAAGCACATCACTGACTCTGAATCTAATATTTTCTAATGTAGTCACACCTCAAAAATAATTTCCTTCAATAAAACAGTGGCCAGGGAATTTTGTTTGGCAGAATAATATTTTTTAGCTGCAACCAGCAGCGCTGGCCCCTGCGTGCGCTGCTGGTTGCAGCTTCTTGCTGGTCTTGATTTGCTGCTGGTGGGCATCGGATATTCTGGCTAGCGTTTGCCAATCCTGTCCTGCTGTCTGGGTCTGTCTGGGTGTTGTGTGCTGCTCTGCGTGCCGTGCCCCCCCCCGCCTCAACTGCACACTCCTCCTCCGTATGGGAGTGTCTCTGGTGGCTCTCTGCTGAGTTTGCTGTGCACAGTGAAGGGTGCGCGACATCCAGCTTTTTTACAGCGTTCCGCGTGTGTTTGTCACCGGCAACCATGCTTCCAGTTGAGAATAATAACTCCACGGCTGATCATGCGGATGTGCTGTCGCAACGGAAACGGAGCAGCTTAATTGTGGGAGCAGATTGGCTGCTGCAGGCACAGCTACAGTAACGTTATGCTTCATGCATATCGATGCATACGGATGCGATGCGATTTCCGTTTCCCCAACGACTTCTTCTTTGTTTTTTCCTTGCCTTTCTGTTATCTGGAGAGCACTGTCGCCACCTAAGGGTTCTGTAAAATAGGTTAGACCCATTCAATAGCTCCCATATTGTTAGAGGCGATGTAAGAGGCTTAGATCGACATCCCCCCGTCAAAAAACGCAATTGACGACTTTAGTCGTCTTTGGCACTCTACGTCACTATTTGAATTGACGACTAAAGTCGTCATTGGCACTCAATGAGTTAAGGCTGGGCCTTCCCACCTCCAACCAATCACTGCTCCTGATTTCACAGACACTCACACATACACACCTGGAACCCATGCACATAATCACTCAGACAATCAGGGGAGGGAAACACAAGCAATTAATGAAAAATCTACCTAACATAAATCCAAAATACGACCGCAGTCGTAACAACCCTGTTACCTTGCAATTCCTCAGCCTCTGCTTATGCATTTGTCCGCTCACCCTGGCTTAACAAGATGGCAACTGCAATAATCATTACTAAGACTGATCCTGAACTATCAAGGTAAATGTTCAATGGTTCAAAACCATCAAAAAGCTAATAAAAACATTGAACAAAACCATGCACTTTTTTTAGGACTATGTTTACTGTTTTTTCCAACAGAACATTCACAAAGAAATGACAACAAAATCCTCCCTCTGATCCCAAATTTAAGAAAATAACTGGAGAGAAAATAATAAATATACACAATAAATAATAAATCAAACTAGATGGTCTACATTTCCTAACGAAAATGTAATTGTGCTTGCTGTCCTCGCCATGCACCGCCTGGCTTCCAAAGTCCCTGCCCATGGACCTAGGGGGACTAAGTAGTTATGGGGGTGCCTATGTGAGTAAAAGGACTTTGGAGTAGAAGTACTTGGTAGGTGGGGAAGTCAGACTGGTTGTAGCCTACTAGAGAGACACAAAAGGCTAGCCCAATCTCTGCAATCTAAAACTACATTACCTGCAAACTACAGCATCAATAATTACCATGTATTGTAAATGTCTCCAACTGTCTCAAGGAAAATAGGACATGATAACCTCCAGAGAAGTAGTATTCCTTGTAGTGTCATTCATGTTTATGGTTGCGACAACAACTGTTTACAAAACTAGCAGGCTTACCAGAGGTGCAAACACACAAGTGAAAAGCTATCAATGGCTGCATCTAATCAGCCAGTAACTAATGTAGGCTATGTTCCATTATGTTAGTGTAAGAAGTCAAATGTACTGATAATAGTCCCTGGTCACCAAAGTAATGTTACCCTTTTAGTTTTGTTACAGAGTTGCTGATCGGTTGTCATGTGTCCAGTCAGCCAGAGAAGCTGCTTGGGTAGCATGCTAACTAACGCCTAACGCAGTGGTTCTCAACTGGTGTAGCCTCAGGACCCACTATTTTCCTTGTCATGAAGTCGCCACCCAAATTTCAGATTTTTTTTTAAACCACTCAAATTTATTGCACAAAAAATAGCGCATTTATTTAATACACAATGCCTTCATGCACTGTCAAATGAACAAAAAAGTGCAACAGAAGTGCAACTACGGCTAAAAACCAATTGAAATAAGGCAGACTTGAATTACAGGCCTATATGTTTTAAAATTTAAACAAGTCAAACTGGTCATGGTCAGAAAGTCTTATTTGAACTGTATGAAATATGAAATAAAAGGCAGACTTTTCTTGAATCACACGCAGGCTATATGCTTTTTAGTTAAACTGGTCATAACTTTTAATTAAACTGGGGCCATGCTAATCCAGTTTCAATCATCTGAATTGAACTAAAATTAAATATGAAATGAAAAGGCAGACTTCTCTTCAATTACAGGCAGAGCATATGCTTCAGCTTGTTAAACAAGTGAAACTGGTCAGGCTAATCCAGTTTCAATAATCTGAAAAAAAAAAAAAAAAAAAAAAAAAAAAGTACTGTACTGTAAATGTCCGCGACCCAATCAAAACGGCCCCGCGACGCTACCCAACAGTTGAGAAACGCTGGCCTAACACTAGCATTAGCTCAATTAGCTTGTTGCAACTAGTCCCAAACATTGATGAACAGTGTGTCCTAACGCCAGGGGGACAAGGTGTTTGTTTTGGCTGGCTGAGGTTAGCCTATAAGGCACAGTTGTTGTGGCTAACAGCCTCCATTCACACTAGGCTATTCACACTAGGCTATCTCTTCCATTATGTTTTCAAACCCAGCTGGCTGTATAAAATGAACAACCACAAAGTGGTGACACTTACCCATGGGTTCCGTTCATTGTTTTCTGGACATGTTTCCATGCTATAGTAACACAGCAGCTAACAGAACAGACAGGCCTCCCATGCCATACATGAACACAACAGGTTTCCTGCAGGAAGCTGTCAGGGCTGTGAGGGGGCGGGCTCTGGTCGGCCCTGTGAATTTTTTTATTGGTTGGCGACAAGTGACCTAGAAAATCCAAGGAACTCTGATTCACTCTGATTTGCCCTCTCCTGGGCCTCCCACTTGCACCAGGGAAGGAGAGGAATTACTGTAGTAAGTGATGTCATACTTTTACAGATGGAGGAATGACTGTAGTAAGTTATTTCATACTTTTTTTGTCTACATCATTCTCTCTACCCAAGATGCAACACTGCTGCTCAGAGTTGTTCTTAAGCTCTATTTATCTGGTCAAATCTCACCGGATTCCTGTTTCCAGTACACTTTTAGCATTTGGTTTTTAACAGAGAAGAGTTGGAGCTGCTGAAAACATACAGTATGCAAATGAGAGTGAGACCATGAGTGATATACCCACTGTGATACAAGCATAGGTGTGTCTGTTGTCTCTATAATAGCGTGCGTGCGACAAGTGACAAGTGACAAGTGTCAAGTGTCATACAAGAAGGAAGGCTGGCCATAATGACAATGAATCCGCACTTCCTGCCGCCCTTCAAAATAAAACAATTGAGAAGGGACAGGCACTGAATGCTTCTATAGCGCCCCCTAAAGGCTAAATGACAAAATACTTCTGATATAGGCTCAGAGTACATCCCTCCACACCTGTACTACGTTTGGTTAGCATCGGATGATTTTTGTGAAATAGGCCCCACCCACAGAAAGTTGGAAGTGGATTATATCGCAACGGTGTGTTTTTTTTTTTAACTTCCAAATCAGTGTTGTGCAGGACAGTCCCCACATGATGTGTGCGTTGGTTTGGTGAAGATTGGACAAAATTTCAAGGAGAAATGGCAAAAAAACGGTTTTGGACAAAATGCAAAATGGCCGAAAATCTAGTCAGACGCAAATGGGCGTGGCCTAGTTGAGTAGATGCGGGAGGACCCAAGGAATCCAGGGAAAAAAGAATTTTGATGATAAACCCTACGGTTCAAAAGTTATGGACCAAAAGGTAAGGAGGGCTGTTATAGCGCCACCATCTGGTCAATTGGTGCAATTTTTTCGGGGATAGTAAAAGACCCCTCCGTGCACCTCCCTACCAAGTTTCGTAGCTCTAGCTGTTATGGTTTGTGAATGACAGCTAATTTACTGCAAGATTTTGCAAGATTTTTCCAAACCCCATGCAAGTCAATGGGAAAAAAATGGCGCTTAATGGCGAATTGCGGCCAAACCGCTTTCACAAACCCTTAACAAAGTCATAGCACACCTGTCCTCAATAAGCCGGTCATTTTGAGGTCTGGCATGTCTATGTGGCGCAAAAATTGGGGGAGTTATTATTCGTAGAACTTTTTGGCAGATAGAATAATAATAACTAGAATGTTTACATTTCCTACCGAAAATGTAATTGTGCTTGCGTCCTCGCCATGCACCGCCTGGCTTGCAAGGTCCCTGCCCATGCAATTAGGGGGACTAAGTAGTTATGGGGGTGCCTATGTGAGTAAAAGGACTTTGGAGTAAAAGTACTTGGTAGGTGGGGAAGTCAGACTGGTTGTAGCCTACTACAGAGACACAAAAGGGGAAAGTCGGCTCAATCTCTGCAATCTAAAACTACATTACCTGCAAACTACAGCCTCAATAATTACCCTGTATTCTAAATGTCTCCAACTGTCTCAAGGAAAATAGGACATGATAACCTCTAGAGAAGTACTATTCCTTGTAGTGTCATTCGTGTTTATGGTTGCGACAACAACTGACTACATGGATTGTACATGGTCAAATGTTTGTCATATTTCATGTGACAGCCTATAAATAGGCAACATTAGATAGAGTGGTTGAATGCCTGTCGTAACAAACACAAAGTCAGAAATGAGCATTACAGACCTATTTGTTGTTGTTCTAATTTTTTGTTAATGTGGTGAGTAGTTGCCCCTGGACATGAGTAGTCAAATGTAGGAAATGTGTTCCAAAGGTATGCACAAGTAATGGAAAGTAATCAATTACATTGCTTCTATATTGTGATTTGGATTCTGTTACCGGTTACGATATTGAATCCAATTGTGGTTCCATGTGTAAAGTAATCCCCGAACCCTGTGAACAGACAAAGTCACATTACAATTGAATTGGTTTCCGGCAGAAAACCCCCAAATGATCAGACATGGCCACAGGACAGGATTCCCGGTTCTTTACTGAGAGACAGGGGGGGGGGGGCTTGAAGGACAAATGAAGAGAGAGCTTGTAGAGCTTTGAGACTACACCTTTACTCTGACCTTTGACCTTAGGCCTCCTGGGTCAGGACGAGATGGAGGGACCAGTGGAGGTCAGCAGAACCATCCAGGCTGCACCTCTACATCAATGACCCTCTGGACGTCCCTGGTCAGGACTTGCTCCGGAAGCAGTGGACAACCCTCAACCGCCTAAGGACCGGCGTCGGATGCTATGGCGCCTCAATGAAGAGGTGGGGTCTCAAGGACAGTGCCTCATGCGAGTGTGGAGCCCCTAGGCTGCACAGACTCTGGAACATATAATCACCAGTTGCTCCAAATACGGGCCACCGCATGGAGACCGCGGTCCATGTACGATGAAACATTGGCCTGGCTTGCCTCAACGGAGCTGCAGGTGTAAAGACACACGCCAGAAGTACTCTGAGCTTTGATGTAGTCTAAATCCGGCCTCAATTGGTAATGTTTGGTGTGTGGTTGCGAAGGTGTAGGCCTATAGGTGTAGGCCTATTGGCCTTGTGGCCATTGGTCTATTTAATGCCTCTCTTAAAAGAGCACCTCGGAGATGCTCAGTCTCCCTGAGACTGAGCCAGCCGATAGGCTAACTGGAAAAGTGCCTGGCTGAGCCACGTGTAACGTATAGGGCAAGTCGAATAATATAATTTCAGTGTGCAATAAAGATAGGCTAACTGGAAAAAGTGCCTGGCTGAGCCACGTGTAACGTATGGGGCAAGCCGAATAATATAAGTTCAGTGTGCAATAAAGACAATTGGCACGTAAGGTATACTTACTCTATGTATTTGCTTACTTAGACGTACTCCACTATTTTGCTCCTATCGCATTTAATACTGTTGATTCCATGCTATGTTGTGTTCTTTCTTCCTATTCTGCTTATTTTACTATCGCATTACTACTGTGTATTTTATTTTATGCTATGTGTGTTATGTGAACGAGCAACTGTAACTTGTCCCAATTTCCCCCTGGGGATCATTAAAGTCTTTTTGATTCTGATTCTGATTCAGGATTAACTGTGTTCGCTACGGTGTTTGCAGGTGGTTGGTTGGGCATTAGGTTGATGTTTCCTAGGGTGTACTAAGTTGTTGTAGTTGTCCATAGATGTTCCTGCTGATGGTCATCAGTGTATAAGTTATTACTTATAGGATGTCAGTAATATGCCAGTAATATACCAGTTACTTTGTCAAGTAAGTCAAGTTCCAAATAGTTTTTTTTTTGGAAATCAAATCACATATAGAAAAAAAAAATCCAATCATTTCCTAATCAAACTGTGTGTTTTTATGCAAATAACCACTATAGATGACAAGAAAGGAAAAGGATAACATTTCGAATTTCGGATTTTTTCCACTGACTTCAAGGTGGTTGCAATTATTTTTCAGGATGTTCTGGGGCAGCAATGTCATTCTGCTGCAGCTGTTGTTTTGGTGAAAATAATGCAAAAGTAGTGTAATAGGTAACAAGTTACTCTACACAGACAGTAAGATTGTAAAGTAACATTACTTTCAAATGAAAGTAACTAATAATATGTAATATATGACTATTTGAAAGTAACTTGCCCAACACTGATGCTCATTGACTGTATTCTGCTGTTGCTTGCCTGTCAGGTGTCACCGTTGAACCTGGGATGTAAACATCAAATTTGTTTCCAGTTGGGCCTCTGGTTTGACATTTCAGAGTTGTGATGCTTTGAAAGCCTCAAGCCTCCTCTAGCCAAAGCAAAGTCTGCACTGCATTATTCATAGAGCTGTATGTAATGACGCTATGTCTATAATATCATTATAGAAGATCGTCTGTTACAAAAAAGATGGCCACTCGGTAGTGCTCTCTGCGCCCTGAGGCAGAGCATATCAGAGATGGTCTACAGAGAAAGATGATCACTCCGAGTGCAAAGGGACGGGTGTCAAACAACTTCATTTAAAGTGACAGTAATATAATGCAGGTCTAGGGTTGAACTGGCCAGGTTCCAACTGCAATATATATTGTGATCAAACCTTTAAATATGGCAGTTAAATGCTGCCGTCACCTGGATAAAACCAGTAATTGGCTCAATGTCACAATCAAAGAGGCTGAAAGAATCCCACACAGGAAACAGGGTGGCAATCCAAAAAGGTCACTTTATTATCTAATTATCTAAAATAAGTTAAGGCTTCCTATAGACAGCTGGCTGCATATGCAATTCATCAAACCTTATTAAAAACCTTGCTAATATGGACAGGACAAACGTCAACGCCGCTCATGAGCTGGTTGTCGGCGGCAGGCCATCTCTAGCTGTCTCTCTCCCCGTCCCGAGTCACAGACGTGCAGGCAGAACGCTCCACCAGCGGCGGCTTCCTCTGTGCCTTCAGCCGTTCATGAGCTGGTCCTCTGCGGCCGCCACGCTCCCTCCCCGTCCCGAGTCAAAGACGGCAGAACGCTCCACCAGCGGCGGCTTCCTTCATGAGCTGCTCCTTGGCGGCCGCCACGCTCCCTCCAGACAGCTGCTCCTCGCCGGGTCGTCTTGCGTGTTGATGCTTTGAGTCGTTAGAAGGAAAATGGGAAATGCTATATACGCCTGTTTTATATATACCCGGCTAGCGGACCTGAAGGGGACAGGACCGCAAGGGGGCGTGGGCACTGGCTTGTTTCTTGTGAATAAAAGGAGGATGTTGGCGCCTGAATTCATTCCAGAAACTATGGCTGTTTGGATTGTCGGGAGCTCGCTAATTCGCCGCCTGCAGGCTCACTTGGAAGCGGGAGATTGTGATCCAAACCTGGGACTGGATGTCGATGTGGTCTGGCTTGGGCGTTCAGGGATGAGGTGGGAGCATCTCATGCCGGTGCTCCGTGAGAAGCTGATAGTTTCTCCGCCGCCAGCTCTCATCGTTATCCATCTTGGTGGAAACAACATTGGCTCTACAGCGAGGGTCGATTTGATGGTGAGGATGAAGTCAGACATTCGGGAAATCGAGTCTCTCTTTCCCAATACCAAATTGCTGTTGTCTGACATTCTGCCGCGTCGGAACTGGAGAGGCCAAACTGCCCGTTCTGGGTACGGCTTGGAAAGGGCTCGACGCTGGCTGAATGGTGTCATGTTTGGTTTCATGCAAGACAATGGTTTGGATTGCATCAAGCATCCCAATATTACATTGAATCATTTAGCTAGGGACGGAGTTCACCTAAATTTAGCGGGGAATAGGGCTTTTCTTTCAAACATCAGAGTGGCAGTAGCTGTTAGTCTCCCTTAAAAATTCCTTTGCAGCAACAAAACGGCTCTTTTAAGAGCCACACACATAGTCTGAAAAGAGCTCATCATTCTGACACGTTTGCCCGGGTTTCAAGTGGCAAGTTTAGGAAGTGAGATGTGATTTTATCAAAGACACATGACGTTACAATTGTCGGCTGTGCAGGAACTAGCCAGCTTCTCCATCCATCCCTCTTACGTTTGAAAACGTTCCCAGTTGATATCACTAACTAGGCTACTTGTATAGCCTTTGATAGGCTTGTAAATTACGCTGAATAGCCTGGCCGCGCAAAGTCTCCAAGACGCGCTCATTTTGGCAGTCAGTTACAACAGTATGCCTTTCTATCCTTAATGTATTGTCTATTAGCTTCCATGACACATAATATGCCTGGCGCTGGTTCTCCCTCTAAAAAGACATGTTAATAATAATAATAATAATAATAATATTTCATATTTCGACCAGCCCCGACTCTACACCGAGCTCACCGTCATGTAGCCTATGGCATCTGACTTTGCGGGTAAGAGCCCGGCCGACATTCATCAGTTTCTCCTCCAAAAACAACTGAACGAAAAAAGCATGGCACAAGTGTACACTCTCACAGCCTCGATTGACTGGCTGCCCTGTAAAATAAACAAATAGCCTATAGCCTATGGAAATCAGTGGTTAACAATTCAAGTCGCAGGCGAAAACTCGCAATGCAACTTGTGATGATAATTAGACGTCAATGTGTAAGTAGAGGCATGTTGGAATAGCAGCATGTAACCGTCTGGAGCAGATCTGGCGGACATCAGGGCTGTAAAGAAGTCCTGAAGGTCTTTTAATAAGGAATTCATTCTTTCTGCTAATCTTTTATTTTATTGGCTTTGTTTTGTGGGACTTTTCTTTTGAAACTCTTAGAGCGGAAGTAGTTATGTTGCTTTTGCACGCTACTTGACATAAGTGTGGGCACTAGCAAGTAGATTAAAGTAAATGAAATTAGTAGTTCCATATAAAGTAGTGTCATAGAATAAACAAACATAGCTTGGCAAACTCCATTTGGCCACCATTGTATGTTGCCCCATGTTGTGTAGCACTTACACATAAGCACACAAGTTGTTTACAAGTATCACATGTTATAGTGTCCAAGCATCTCAAACTTTGTGACGCCAGGGATGCTTAAACAGACACAAATTAGCTTTTGTTTTCAGGGCCCCATCAGTTTATTACAGAAAGCGAGCATGTATTAAAATGAAGGGCAGTGTTTCTTAACCACTGGCAGGTATCAGAGCCTCATCTAGCGCGCTGTGGAGGACCTCACATCAATCTAACACAGATAGCTTTTCATGCATTGGGAAGGTGGTCCTCACAATAGTTTTACCAATCAAAAGTGGGCTTTGAATTTCAATAGGTTGAGTTCCCCTGCTATTCGCTGCATTTCCATTGTGCATAATGTTAGCAGACAGTGATGACCAAATATGAACAATACATGATTTTAATAGTGCTGAAATGCATCTGCAGCAACATTGAAGACATTGGAGTCACTTTGGAGACTTCTTTCAACGGGGTAGGGAGGGTGCATTGGAGAGAGAATGAGGATTTCCGATTTGAAAGGGATCCAGTCAATGAAAGTTCGGATGGAATGAAAATAGCTATTGCTCAAACGGTCAAATGGCACAGTTGTAATTTGTTTGCAAGATTAAACAGAGTAGCCAACATACTGTAATCCCATTTGAAATTGGCAAATAAAGAAATGGCCTAACAAACAACATAATAAACATTACAGTGCCTTAATGTAGTTATAGCTAAATGGGGAAACGAGTAGCCTATCCCTTCATACACACGGTGAAGACACAGAGATGAAGAATATTTGAACTCAGTAAACCCTTCATGTTAATTCAACTGTGTGTATGTGATTCCAGCTGGTGATGTCATCAGTCCTTGCGGTGGAGTCAATCGTAGAAGGTGGGGGAATCTTTGGCCAACACCAGCTTCATTTCTTGCAGGTGTTGGAAGTTCAGCGCCTTAATGGTCTGCGTGGGGACAGCAGGGACAGCGGGGACACTGGTGACTGTGCTGTTCTTGCTCAGAGACGGGGACTCAGGGCTTCTCGTCATCTGAGTGAAAATAGGTAGACTGACAACGGAGAAGAAACTTTAAGTTTTAATTGATTACACAGTATGTTTTAACTTTGAATGAATAATGTTTTTTGAAATAAATATTAACTTGATGGATGTTGTCACACTGTCAGCCAGCCTTCAAGTGTAGCACTTAGACATATTGTAAGCACACATGATGTTGTAGTGTACAAGCATTTCCATGAATTTCATCATGGGATCTGAATACCAGTGTCAAGATTAGCAAATCCCACCAGCGAGTATTTCCTGCAGCAGCTCAAAAAGTTCCGGGTCAGTCGTTACACTCAATCACTCTCCCTGCCTTTTATTTGTTAGATAATGTTCTGTCTGTTTGTGATCAAACAAAATATCTGGGTCACTTAATCACTGACCAAATGTCTGATGATGACCACATGTATTAGACAGTGGCGTGTGCTATATGGGCAGGCTAACATGCTGGTGCGGAAATTTCGTTAATTTTCAGATGATGTAAAGATGAACCTTTTCAGAGCCTACTGTACCCCCATTTATACTGCTCGCCTGTGGGTGAACTTCAAAAAAGCGAGCCAACATCAGCTTCAGGTTGCATATAACGATTGTATGCAGAATTTGATGATAAAACCTAGGTGGAGTAGTGCAAGTGACCTATTTTGTAAGGCAGGAGTCTACACTTTTCAAGGCCAGAATGCCATCATAGTAGTGCTAACCAACCCTGTGTTTAGTGGTGTGAGATACAACTCACAAATGTAACATATGTATGTGACATAAAGACATGACATGAAATGGTGAATTTGACAGATGTTTCTAATGACATTTGTTAAGTGGATGTTGTCACAAGGTGTCTGTGTGTGTGTACAATGTGCATCAAAACACAGACACTTACCTTCATTTATAGAACCATTTGCAACAGTAGCCCCATAACGCGACGCCTTCCTACTGTACTTACTGTACAGCAGTGGGCGCCACACAGCGTTAGAATCCTGAATAGGTGGACAAGGCTGTTTAAAATGTTCTCCTACCCATATCCAACCTCTGATTGCAGATCTGCAGATATGATCGCCTGCCTAGTGAAGCCAGTAAGTTTGTCGTGGAGGTAAAATGATACTGGTGCGTGAAACAACTGTTTACAAGCAGTCTTTGCACAGCCTGTGCCGTATTGAGGACAGGAGAAGCTTCCTAGTGCCGACAGGAAGCTTGGGAGTTTGAGTATTTCATAAAGTGTTTTGCTTCCCAGGTGCGCTGGATTTGTGTTGATCACTGACAGCCGCATGTGTTGTTTGCTCGCCGCGTGCAAGCGGTGCACCATGATAGTGAGATCAAACACACTTTGCTGTAAATTCAGTGCAGGCTGTGCAAAGACTGCTTCTAAACCCATGTTTCACGCATCAGTATCATTTAACCTCCCCGGCAAACTTACTGTCTTCACTAGGCTGGCCATCATATCCTCTGATTTGCAGTCGGAGGTCGGATACAGGTAGGAGAGCTTTTTGAACAGCCTTGTCCACCTATTCTGGATTGTAGCTGTGTGGCGCTGACTGCTGTACAGTAAGTACAGTAAGAAGGCGTCACGTTATGGGTCTACTGCAGCAGTTGTCCCAGCATCTGCGAATGAATAAAATGAACAAAGTTTGACTGTAATATTTATGACAGTAGATCGCTTTAGAACAAAACATAGTCAGGCAGGTGTATAATTTTTCTACATTTATTTTGGAACACCGGAGTAGAGAACTTGTAAAACCTGGTGGAAAAACAGATCTAACTTATCTGTTAGTGTACATTTTGATTAACTTTTAGTGACCTATGAGAAATATAACGAATGTGGGTAATACACTTGAGTGTTATCATCAACAGCGTCATCCTCATCCATGCCAATTAGTTTGATTATGATTAATTTTTAATCATCTAACGTTATGCAGGTGTTGTAGAAAGTTGGAGATGTTGGAGCCCTTAGCTGCGACTGCAACTTGGGTAGGTTTTGCACACTGGGTAGCTGTCATCTTTAACAAGACACTGCGCGTCCTTTTTGTAACCGAAATGCTGCCATACCCATGACTTTAGACGTTTTTTTGGGGGGAAGAGATCATTTCTTTGAGTTGCTTGTGGTCTCTCAGGCTCTGCCATTACGTTAGCTGTAATGCTAGCGTAGGCAAGAGTCAGATAACTAACTAGCGTTACATCGTTACATCGATGGCCGTTCAGTAAACAAATTAAGAGGTCACGGAGACCACAGTTCGTGTCAGGCGACTGACACATCGCGCACGTCTCTGAAAAGTTTATGTTTGGCTGACGTCCATGGCTATGAGCTGTGTTTGTGCACCCGCTAAATAGTCCGTGCGGAAACGAAGCGAGAGATTGGTTCCTCTCGTTCCAGCGTTGTTTGCGCCGCATCGTTGTTTAAACTGACGGACTTATTTTGACAACAAAACACCCGGTGTTACGGAGCCTCTGCGGTTATATAACCGTGACGTTTTAAATGGCGGTTAATAGTCAAACCCCTTAACCCCTGCCTCCCTAGTTTCAACTGGGCAGTGTAGCTCCATTAGCTGTTAGCGGCTAACGGCTAATCCACAGTCATTCCAACCAGTTCAACACAACAACCCAACATCAAATAAACGAGTGGGCCAGATATATGGGGTAACATATCTCTAACACAGGGTACCTAACAAAACCACCAGCTTACCTGGAAAACGCCATAGAACTGAATCTGTTTCAGGCACACGTTCAACTTCAGATGGCTCGTTTTCATTTCCGGGTCCGAGATCTCATGGGTGTGACGCGCTCGCGCGAGAGTACCGCAACCCCGACCTTCTCTGCACAAACGCTGTTCACATAGTGATGCTGCCACCTGTTGGCGATAGACTGGTGCTACAGGACTCAGGCTAATGTGACGTTTTGTGTGGGAGTGTTTGAATAAACCCATTGCAGCAACGTGACGTGCGCATGCGTGGAGGACCTTGGTCAAAGCGCGCTAGCTTGGCGCTCATTCCTTGTTCTGACTCAGATACCACGGACCACTGGAAAAATGCAGCGTCCGAACACCCCCACTTGCTCCCCCAGCAAAATCGCGAGATACGCCACTCCAGGGCCGATGTCCCAACTCCGGGAGAGGCTCATAATATTTCGGGTAGGTGTATTTTGTGTTCATTTGAACAGATTCATAGCCATACAGTGTTCACTTTATCATGGTCCAATCAAGCTATTTGTGTGGAACATTCGACTGTCCTTGTAAAGGGAAAATGGGTTTTGGGTGAAAAGCAAAGAGAAACGGGCAGAAATGGCTTGCTATGCACAATAGATGTTTGGGTAGTTAACTAAAAACAGCTATTGGAACAACTCAGAATTACACTGGGGCTGTGTTGTGAGTTATGTTTCTCTGTTATGGAGAACCCACCTGTCAGCCAGAATGGACGCTAATACAAGGCAGAGAAACCATTCTCCTGTCAACATATTTTTGCCAGACAAGCCTCTGTTTGTTCCTTTTTAAATATACTTTATTCAATTATTCAATCAGGGGTTATAAACATTTACACTAAATACATTTGTTTTTGTGTTTTTATTTTATTTGTTATTAACAGTATAAAAAAATAGTTATCAAAAATAAGAAGTCTGTTAGAAGGTGAGCAGGAGCCAGGGTGTGGGTGTCTTTGTTCTGAAGTCCAGTGAAATTTGTATTTTCAGTTATGCTATGATTTGTTTATAGACCACTTCACCTGGGATGACGGCTTGGTGGATAATTATGGCACACCTCGTCTTCCACAATTTGGCCATGACCACACAAACAACCGTCCAGAAAAAGTCCTGGTGTGGCCCTGTCATAGTTAAATTAAAGACACCATACATCACAGCATTGTAATTCACAGTAACATAAAGACCAATACCAATCATTTTCCCCCAAACATATTTAGATGGCTCACATTTTAAGAGCAGATGTTCAACAGTCACATCCTCCTTGCAGTCGTCCATAGGACACTCTTTGGTTTTAACAAAGCAGCTCCACTTGACGACTGCTCGGACCGCTAGTCTGCCAACTGAGACCAGCCACATGATGTCTCTCTTGTTTTCTGAGAGACACTTACTAAATATATTTTTAATACAGACCTGAGAGCTTGCTTAATGTAAATGTTTGTATGGGAAAACCCCACCATACAAGTTATTACACAATTTTACATATATATATTGGTTGGACATTTCATTCCCAGCAATATTAATGTGTGCAAACTTGTTCACAAAGTCACCAGACAAAAGTTGACAGGTTGCTGTATTTGGATGTGCTGATACATGTTTATTCAATAATAATGTGTTGTTCTTTTCACAGCATGATCTGGCCCAGGGGCAAATCCCCAGGGAAGAGATGTGCACAAAGGTAGACTTTATCACCAACTGGTGCCTCCAGCACCTGCAGGCCAAACAGCCCGCTCCCTCCGCTCAGGAGCTGGCTGCTTTAAGAGACCAAGTGCGTGAGGAGCGGAGGCAGCGGGCTGTTTTGTCCACCAAAGTGGCCCAGCTGGAGGCCCAGCTGAAAACCCTGGAGGACGAGGCCGGTAGGCGGATGGAGCAGGAGTGGGACCGGGCACTTGTGAACGAATTGAATGGTGAGTGTAAATTCTCTCACATTTATGAACAACACAACACAAATCCACAGCTCTGCCAGAGAACCCACAATAACCAAAACATTCCTCCTATGTAAGGTGTGTAGCATCTGTACATATAACGAGAGCAATGTTAAAGGGACACCCCATGGATTTTCAATGATGATTTATTTAGCAGAATCTCACACATATCCAAAAACTGGAAACAGTTTTGCAGGCATGATTTGAATTGGACAGATATTGAGCGCTCATTTGAGTGAAAGTTGTGGACCAGTGAGGTCATTCATGCACAAATGCCATCACTTGTCCACAGCTTAACTCAAATCAACTCTCAATAACTGTCAAACTCCATGAATGGCTGCAAAACTGTTTATATTTTTCTGATATACTACTGATTTTGGGATGATGACAAAGCTGGTTGAAAATCGGTGGAGTGTTCCTTTAAGAGTTGACTCATTACATGAGACGTAATGCGGGTTTGGTTCTGAGGTGTGCCAATAGTTTAGTTCCACCTGCATGTGCGATGTGACTAGCAGTTTTGATACAATAAGGCTGTACGTCACCTTACTAAATACACAGACTATTGTGAAGCACTGACATTGCATGACTGTGCTGTAAACATGAATGAGCTTTGAACATTTGTTGTGTTTTTAGAATCAGAGATAGCTGCCGGTTCCACTCCTGCTCCTGGAGCTGCAATAGAGGTGGCTGGAGGTAAGCAATGCATGGCAGAAATGTGAAATGGTATGTCAGCTGTCTTAGTCAGAGTCTTGTGTCCAGTGCTAGGATACTAAACCTCAAACGGTTACATGCTGCCACTCCGACGTGCTGCCACTCCGACGTTCTGCCACTCCGAAATATGGGCACTCAGAAAGGGGGTCTATATTCCCCGTTTTTCACTAATCTCTCCCAGCCCCCACGCCAAACCTAACCTCCCCCCATGCCTAAACCTAACCTCCCCCAGACCCTAACGCAAAACCTAACCTCTCCCACCCTCACGCCTAAACCTAAGGTCGGCATTGCGGCTTCTAAGGTGAACGACCGCCAGTTCGAATAATGGAAGTTAACGTTCAGAGTGGCAGGGCTTCGGAAAGGCAGACAGTTACCACCACAAACGGAACTTGAAAATTGACTACTGTGTTATTGAAAGGTAGAGTAAGCTTGGAAAAGTCCATTGTTTTTCGACTAGGCTGTTGAGTGATTTGCAAGCAACAACTTTGGAAAATCAAAATGACAAAGCAGATGAGTTAACATAATAATCCACACATTCCACAGTGTTCCCATTGGTCTTTGAAATTCTGTTTTTGTATTTGATGTGTGCCAAAGAAATCCAAGCCTTGAAAGTTTGTGAAAAATGACATGTTTCATTGAACATGCGAGAATGTATAGATATAGTGCATGGGTTGGAGTGTAATTTTAAAAATAACATGTAGTGTGGCATCACTGTAACATAGGAGTTTCAGAAATGTCCACACGTGTTATGATTTTTTTAATAGTTGTGTGTGAGCTTCTGTAAGTAGCTGTCACACATGACTGTGCTGTCGTCATTATTGACCTTTGAACATTTGTTGTGTTTTTTGAATCAGAGACATCTGCCGGTTCCGCTGCTGCTGTTGTGGCTTCTGAGAACCATGCTGCCGGTAAGCAATGTGTGACATGGCAGAAATGTGAAGTTGTACGTCAGCTGTCATTGTTGTACTCTTGTGTCCAGTGCTAGGTTACTAAGCTTCTAACGTAACTTGAACATTGACTACCGTGTCATTGAAAGGTAGACTTAGCTATTCGCTTAGGCGATTAGGCTATTCAGTGATTTGCAAGCAACATCTTTGGGAAATAAAAATGACTAAGCAGATGAGATAACATAATAATCCACACATTCCACAGTGTTCCCATTGGTTTTAGAAATTCTGTTTGTGTATTTGATGTGTGCAACAGAAATCCAAGCCTTGAAAGTTTGTGAAAAATGACATGTTTCATTTAACATGCTTGAACGTCTAGATTTTGTGTATGAGTTGGACTCTAAATTGAAAACGATCGTTTGTCCTCACTGTAACATAGGTGTTGACAAGTGTCCACACATTGTTGGATTTTAGTAATAGTTGTGTGTGAGCTTCTGTAAACACCTGTCACTTGTCATTGTAGGATTGTCAGTGTTATAGTAATTTCGCTTGGTCTGTGTCTCAAACTATGCTCTGTTGGCTCTTGAAATATGAGGCAATTGGTTGTGAAAATTCTTTGCATTTGAAGTTTTGGAAGACGTGGGAACCTGTGTCCAAACTCCATGTGCTGAATTGGGAGAATAACAGTTGCTTTTTTGTGTTTTTCAGAGATGGAGTAATGTTTGTCCTTGTCTTTTGTTTGTTGTTCTTGTTGTTTGTTGTTCTGTTGGAGGACACTGAAATAAAGTTGTAGTTTTCATGTAGTGATGTGTCGCCTGGATTAATGATTCAGCATGTAGTCAAAGTGTACCGATTAATTTAGGTTCATGGGTATGGATTGAATAATCAGGGGACTTTGAAGTTACATGTTAACAGACAATAAATCAGGTGTAAAATAAATTAGACCTAGTTGAAGGACATTGTATTTTGGCCATTTCATAAATCGGCAGTACTTGTTCCAATTTCCTCTGGCCCCAATGTGTATATTGTCTTATTGATGACATGTCAAACCAACAATGTGGCTTGTTAAATCATTGTGAATGCATCATACATGCAAAGGATATTTCAGTTGTGTTGTGACGATGGAGGTACATTATGCGGCAAGTGGGTATGGTCAAATTTACATGAAAGAGAAAATGTATTTCCACTTTGTGTTAGCTTATCCATACTGAGACACTGGCATTGTGTAAGTTGTGACAATTCTTGTCTAATAAGATGAATTGGACAGGAATGGAGGCCACCACACATCCTGGATGGCAAGTACTCTGGAATTAACTGTGATGTTCGAAATCACGGTTATTAGTGGAATTGGTGAAATGCTGCATTTTAAAGTGTTCTGGATAGATAAATGTTTGATGAAACCCCAAAGTACCCCTGCTTTTCTCTTGGAGGCAGAGTGACTAGACTGGAAGTGAAATTGGTCCCAAAAATATCAGAGCTGACAGAGGCATGGATAAAACTTACAATCCTGTATGAACTGTTAAACTGCTTTTGTGAACAGGTGGACATGAAATTTGCCATTCAACGATTACAGCTTAAAATGATACAATTAAACACTATTCATTGGATTCCATGTTGGTATATGATTACATCATAGAGGCGAGGTGTGTACTGTCGTAATGTGAATGTAGATTGAATTGAAAAATGGCAAATCTCTGCCATTGTTCTTAATTCATTCATTTTAAATGTATTGATTGTTGAATGAGACCAATGTTGTGGCTATTCATTTTAAAATGGAAATGCAGCCTTTATTTCATTGCTTATAGAGTGTAATTTGCATCTGGAAGGAATTAATTACAATGATCTATGCAGTATCATTCTGTTTTACTCAGAGCCTTTACTTTGAAAGATAACCCTGGAAGTGGTGTGTGTTTTTGAGGTTAGTGTGACAGCGGAGCAGGGGGCCTTTACTTTGAAAGATAACCCTGGAAGTGGTGTGTGTTTTTGGGTCTCACTTGACAGCGGGCAGGGGGCGGGTTCATTTCAAATGTTCCTTCTCCGATTGGCTATTACAGTCTTTCAAATTTTTTCATTGGTTGACACTGGTTTCTTCCGTGACTGTTGGCCCCGCCCCTTTCCCTTTGTTGCATAGCACAAACTGAGGTAGGTCGACTGTGTCTTGTGCTCTATGTATTTTGCTGGAATATGTTTGTAAATCTGAAGTTAGCTTAGTCAGAAGTCCCTGTATGCATAGTGTAAGACGTTACAGCTTAGCAAATGATTTTTTTTCCATGCATGAATGTGTTAAAATGGTTCTGCTAGTCATACTAGCAACAGTGTTTGGTAGCATGTAGCTCATTGGTAGCATGTAGCTCAATCGGCGTTAGCATGTTGCTACTGTTGCACAAAGTAGACAGGTAGCTTCAGGAAGATTTGTTCTCTCAGCCACTGCAATGTTGCTATTTAAATGCTATCAATGACAATAAAACCACCTATACATCAGAGACTCTGAAGGAAGAATGACTGAAGAGTGTTGCATTGAGGCCAACTGAGAGGCAACATGCAAAGAGTGCATTATAAGGACTGGAGCTGTGGCTAGCTGTAGCTGTGATACTTTTTGTGATTTGTTCAGCCTCAACAGATATGGTGTAATAGTTATCTAGCATTGCAATTGACTTGTGGTTTTGTGGCTGGTGCTGCAGGGGTGCCCAATATGTCGATCGCGATCGCGAAGGTAGTGTGGTCGATAGCATGGCATTGAGGGGTAATTTTTTTTTTTTTTTTTTTTTTTTACTGTTTTTGCACTGTCTTTCCACTGTTTTCCACTGTATACTCAGTGTATATATATATAAATATGTTTGGTAGATCACTTTGACTTGGTCATTTTAAAAGTAGCTCCCAAGCTGAAAAACTGTGGGCACCCCTGGGGGCTATAGCCTACAGTACTACCAAAAATGACACTGGGTGATAGGCTATGGTTGAAATCAATATGATAATCATATAGATTTTTCTCTGTCAATGTTGTTCATGCTAATGTAGGTTAGGATGACGTAGCCTATTTAAACTAACTTTATGCAACTTTCCAGCAAAAGGTAGAATCCACAGTACCATGTACCACTAGAGGTTTCCTCACACCAAATTCAACTATAGGGCAGGCTATTGTTTTTAGTGCTGTCGTGAGTTGGCTGTGTTAAATAAAAAGTCTGCTACATCAATGTAACTAGCCTACTTTGGGGTGAATTGTGAATGGAGGCTAAACATTACTATTTTTTAGAGGTTAGTATTCTGCACAGCCTCTTAGGTCATGTAATGCTTATCACTCAAAAATGAAAAGGGAACATTATATGTAGACTTTAAATCTTGCACAAATGAGATTACGAAATGTGGTTATTAAGGGGGACCCCCTCCCCCCTTAACCACCTCCCACTGCGTAGTGGTTCATACCTTGCCATACCTTGGGTGTTGCTGAAATGCTGCCACTGATTTCACTGTCATGTTGTTGCCTGAAGGAGAAGGTAGTGTATGTGAAGTTAAAAAAAAAAAATATAGTCTGCACACTGCTGGACTTGCTCACAGTTGATTGATTGAAAATAAATCAACTGGGAGCAAGTTGCGCAGTGTGCGGATTCGATTTTTTTTTTTAAGTTTCATTGCTTTTGTCCTGCACCTGCATTTTGAGTGGATGTGCGCGCTCTACGTTTTAACTGTATGTAAAGTTACCTGTGCTTCAATAATTAATTCAGATTTAGACTACTTATGCATTGACCTCTGAAATGAGGACACATTGATCTCCCCTACATAAGCCACCCACTGTTTTTGTCTTTCCTAGATTGACTTGAGATACAGAATTTGCTCTATTGATCATTCACAGGTGAGTTAGCTGTTAGTAAGATGTAACACCAAATTGGAGTGCAATTACTTGCAGATATGTCCACATATTTGTGTGTGTGAAAGAGAGAGAGAGTGAGTGAACCATGAAATACATTCACCTCGCCAAAATGTTTTTGGAAATCTGTGTCAGACACAAAAGTCGCCTTTTGAAGACTCAGGCAACTGGCTGATTCTCATCAAAGTTTGTCTTTTACGAGGACAATTGCTGACTTTTTTGAACAACTAAGCTTCTGATATAGTAAGGTCATGCCTTGTTACCTGTGACTTCATAGTATTGAAATAAAGTGAGTTTAATGCTCAATACAGATTTCCTAAAGGATTTTGGCTAGGTGAAGGGAGGGTTTTGACTGGCTATTGATGACACACAGCATGTAAGACCCTGAGGGTTAGAAATACATCTCCACAAATGGACCAGCTACATGTTTTTTTTTTTCCTATCAGAGGGTATATGTAAGAGTAAACCACATTAATCCCAACTTTGTATTTCAATCTTTCACCTCTATTAAATAGATAATGCATTCAGTTCCACAATTAGTCCTTAGCTGTTACCACGTGCTCTCCGTGATGCCCAATTCTCTTGTTTCTTTGTAGCCTCCTGTTCCAGTTCGACATTTCTGCGCTTGTTTTCAGGTAATTCACTCCATATTTAGAAAAGCACTTTGCAGGCACTCATGTCACTGGATTTGCAGCTGCCATCATATACATTAAAACATGATGTCATGCACCTGAAAGTGTATCTGTGAATAGTATAATGTCTGTGCACTGGGCAGCTTTCTTCCCATGTGTTTTCAGACCAAAATGTCTTTATATTGAAGTGCAGTCTAAGTAAAACTTGGTTGTCTTATTTGCAGGGTCACACCTTTAAACCGAGCCAGAGAAGTCGTGTTCCTCCACATCTGCAGTTTTACATCTTGGTTAGTTTGTCTATTTTGGCCTATTGTAATGAATTACATGAATTGACACCAAGAAGTTGCAAAAAAAAGTAATACTTTTGTTCCCTGAAGAAACCATTAAGATTGTCTTAGTAATTGTTATTTCATTTCTTCACAGGTTGTTTGCTTATCAGCTTCCAAAGACATCGATTACAGCTTTAATTGATTCATTTTTGGGAGTTTATAGATTAGTCCTAGATAGTAGGGAAGGGTTTGGGTTTAGATTAGATTCTTAGCTAGGGTTAGGCTTAGGGTTAGGGTTAGGATAAAGTAGGATAGATACTATTAAAAGATTTGTAGTTCCACATTCATCTACTATACACTTTACTGGTGAGTAAAACAATACATTATTCCAACACCTGTGCTCCCAACAATGACAATAAAATGTAAAGTTTTACTGTGGACTGAGTTCCATCAAGTCAAATTAAGAAACTGACTGTGTGCGGGTTGGGATTTTGTTTTTTTGCAGGCTCCGTGTTGAGAATCTACCTGCAGGAATTCTTTCAGGCTTTGGAGTTTAATATCTTACATCTATACATATTTAGTAGATTTAATAGTCAGATTTGTGATAGAGTTCAAATTTCTCATAAAATACTTCACAGATAAAACATTGTCTAACCGACTCTCTTAGTGTCTCGTAGTCTCTTTCTCTTTCTCTCTCTCTCTCTCTCTCTCTCTCTCTCTCTTTTACTCTTGAAGATGGGGCCGAAAAGCAGGCGATCCCGTGCACAGAAGACGCGATGGACACGGTTGGACGTGGCAGATCCAGATCCACCAACCCATCTGGGCAGCAGCTCAGCGGTATGTTGTGAGAAATTGTGTCAACAACAACAATGGGGGTGTTTTTTTTTATTTTATTCAAGATTGCTTTGGTGTATGTTATGACTGTGCATTTTTGTACTTCCATGACATTTGTTAAAGGGATACTCCACTTTTTCGGGAGTCTAGCTAATCCCCCCCCCCTTCCCCCACATAACCAAGATCCACCACGCATTACTGGCATTGTCTGCACTGTCTACTGTGGGTTACAGTCGTGAAGTTAGTGGCATGTTGTGGTTTGGGTACTCACTACATGAGGAAATATTATTCCAAAATGCACATAATCGTTGTTTTTGTAAGGAAACGAGGTTGGCAGCCATGTTTGGAAAGTAGTGCCGGCTACCTGTTTTCCTTCACACCAGACAGATTCTGTGCATTTTTTAGTAATATTTCATGATGTGGTGAGTACTCGAAGCACAACATGTGTTTTGGCGCCGTGAGATGTGTGTTTTGGTAGATTTATAATACATGTGGACCATTACCCTCTATGGCGATACTAACAAACTACACAACTGTAGCTCACTGTAAACTGAGCGGACAGTGCCATTAAGGTATGGTGTATCTTGGTGATGTGGGGGGGGGGGGGGGGGGGGTGTCAAATTAACTAAACTCCCAAAACAGTGGAGTATCCCTTTAACATGGGACATCCAGGATTTTCCCAATGATCCAGGACAGGCAAATGTTGATATACACCGTGGGCCTTTTTAAAAGCCAAAATGGAAAATATGACATGGTCATGTCTTGTCATCAGATGCCTGAGAGCCCAGCAGATCCAGGGTCAGCAAAGCAGCGGTGGATGACCGACAGGACAACTGGCCAGGCAGCAGTGAAACCGGTACATCCATTGTCCTACAGCAGGGGTGTCCAAACTTTTTGAATGTGGGCCAGAGTAGATCATGTGAAAATATCAGAGGGCCAGCTGCTTCTTGCATCATATGGGTTATTAAAGAAATCAAAAACATCCAATATGGATTTTGTTTGCCGTCTGAAAATGTTGTGCCTTGTTCATACTAGATGCTTGTCTACAAACTATGATAGTGCTGTCATGGTGAATGGAAAAAACGCAAAGTGAACCTGCTTGATTAACCAATACTGTGTGGAGGGCCACATAATGTATTTTGAGAGACAAGCCATGGGCCATTTAAAATCGCATATCCCACATTTGGCCCCCGGGCTGGACTTTGGACCTGCCTGTCCTACAGTGTACTGAAACAGCATATTTGTAGCACACTTATGTCTTTGCCATCTTGTCATTACCACTAAGCACAATGAAAGACAACACCACTAAAGACATTTTTTGGCAGGTCATCGTCACAATGTATGCTATTAAATGTATTTCAAATTTGATTGAAACATACACTGTTGTTGAAAATGTTTGACAAATCGCCCAGTCAATGAGTATTTGGTCACAGCCTCAATTGTGCAGTCATGTAGAGGTAATTTTATTTAATGGGTAGAGGAACTGAAGGAATTAAGTCAATATTGAAAATGGTTGATCCTTTATTTAGTACTGAAAACAGAACAGGCATAGGGTACTTTGAGTCCATTTACAAATCTGCACTTAATTCATTCAGTTAAATACATTTGGCATATAATGAGAAATTGTGCAGTTGCTGTCAATGTTAAAGCGCAGTTAGAGCCAGTGGATAGACTTTGTTTCCTACTCTTTACAATCAAAGGCTCTTGGAAATGTGGAGGTGCTGTTACTTATAATTCTTTACGTTAGTATTGTTGATTTTCTTTGTATGGCCCACTAAGAGAGACTAAAGTACTATGTTGACCTGTAGAGTAAATTGAGTTTGACACCCCTGTGACTTAGATACTTCTAGTGTGGCAGGATATGTTTGTGCCGTATGTCTGTTAACATCTGCTTTAACAGCCAACACTTGTCAAAACTGCTATGCAAATGTTTGTCATCATCAGATACCTGAAACCACAGGGACAAATCCCTGGTTCAACAAGAACACACCAGCTTCAAAGGCAGTGTTCCAGCAGGTGACTATTGTCCAATCAATGTTTTTTGTGTGTGCAAATGCTCAATAGGGCCATATTCTAAATGACTATTTCAGTGTTTATTATTTTCTTTCTGAAGCATTTTTGATTCTGATTTAAATGTTTAATGAAATTGTAATCCTTTAAGGTAGGCTTTTTTGGCAACTGTGGACAAGCATCTTGTCATGTACTGTTTTGTCCACTAGAGGGCAGTAGTCCAGTAAAAATGTCACTTGACCTCACACTAATTGCAACAAAACCAAACTCAACTGATTTTGTATCCTCAATATGTCCTCAATGAAGCAAAAAAAGTGTTAAGGAAATGTATGAAGGGGAATTTTTGAAAATGACCCATATGATGCTACCAAAAGTGTTTTTTTTTTTTTTTTTTTTTTTTTTTTTTTTTTTTCTCGAAGCAAAAAACACATACAGGATATAAGTGATGAGATTTATGGCACATTAAAAAAAAGGCTTCCATAGGCTACCATCATATTTAGGTCATTTTCAAAACATTTCCTTAACACTTTTTTTCCTTCATTGAGGACATATTGAGGGATTTGTGGGATTTGGCATAGTGCTACCTACTGGCAACTGAACTAGCAGTTTTTCGAGGTCCGTACATTTGATTGACTTCAAAGTCGGACAGTGCGCTGTTGGGAAGCAGACAGAACACACAGACCTTACACACACTGCACAATACTACTTGTGTACTGGTACCTGCAAACTAGATTTGAAGGCCGTGTAGTGGCCTCATAATATAGTAGATAAAAAAGCTGATATATGGTTGTCATGATTAATGCTTCCATTCACATTTTTTCCCTGTCCTGTCCGAAACACCTGATATATACTGAATTTACTCCCAATCCTGCGGGAGTCTCACAGAATACAAGGGACTCCTGAACAAATGTCAGTGTGTATTGTGTATACAAAACATAGGCTACATAGTGAAACACAATGGCAATGAAAAACAGAAAATAACATACTTCAGATGCCCTCTCCCTCCTTTTTCAAAATGAAATACCTTGGTCTCCCCAGCATGTACAATGAAAATGCCCTTTCCCTGTTCTTTTTAACCTTTCACCACAGCAGCTAAATATCATATATTTATTCATTCAGCCACAGATCCCAAAGCCAACCACCTGTAAACCTGGACGTCAGGTTTCAGCTAGAGGGTATGTATCAGCTAGAGGGTATGTATCAGCTGGCAGCAAACCCTGGACCAGTGTGCAAGCAACCCATTGTCAAAGTGATCGCCGATATGGTTTCGCCTCAAGAAATCATCAGTGCACATGTATGGCATTGACCTTTCTGGCCTACCAAAATGAAGGAGCCAACCTGGACACCCCTAACCTTGATGAAATCCTGCACAATGGTGATATGTTGTACTCCGCTGTTAGGAGCCAACATAGGCTGAACGGGAGACCGGAACGGAACCACTTGAGCTTTGAAGACTTGCCACCAAAGGTTACAATCAAACTAAAGACCTACGCCTCATACAAGACTCCGGCACATATGGGATTCCTGCGAGCCGCTCCTCCTCCTGACAAAGTACACTGGTGGCTGAAACTTTCAGACAGACTTCAGTGTCTCTCGTCAACTGTCACCCAAGCCATGCTCACTGTATCCCCCAATACCATTGCCGTGTTCAGGAACACATCGGGACAGTATGGCTTGTTTGATTCTCATTCTAGGACCGCCAACGGATTCCACACCGAATTTGGGAAAGCTGTCATGTTGACGTTCACTCACCTGAGTGATCTGATTGACAAGATACACCAGATGTGCGCACAACATCCCTCTGATCAGCAATATGACTTCATGCCTGTGTCATTTCGAACGGAAGCCCAATGTAGTCCAACCTTTGGACAGTCAAGCAGAGTGCGAATCTCTGCCCCGACTTCAACTGTACCACAAATGGCCACAACTGGACAGTCTCCACCCAGCAAATCTCAGACACGGTCTACTCGTGCGCGTAAGTCACCACAGACTTCAACCACACCACAAGTGGAAACCAGTGTCGGAGTGCCAAACCCACAAACCAAAAGGAAATCCACAGGTATGAGCAAACCAAGTGTAAGACAGTCAAACGAAGACGATGTGTACATCCAAGAATCTGGACCACAAGCAGCTGTAGAGCCCCAAACCAGCAAACGTTCTAGACGGTCACAACAGACCTCAACCACACCACAGGTGGAAAATAGTATATCAGCCCCAAACCCCCCCAAAAAAAGAAAATGCACAAACAAGAAACCAAATGTCAAACGTCAAAGAAAAGAAGCTGGTCACATGGAACCATCTGTACCACAATCAGAGACAACTGGAGAGCCCCAATTCAGCAAACGTTGTAAATGGCATTTAAATGGTTGTACTTGTGGAGTGTCAGCTGGTGTGTCCATGTCACAACAGACCTCAACCACACCACAGGTGGAAACTAGTGTCACAGCCCCAAACCCACAAAACAAAAGAAAGCCCACAAACCAGAACAACCCAAATGTTAAACGGCCATGCAATGAAGCTGTGCACATGGAACAATGTGTGCCACAATCAGAGACAATTCTCCAGCTGAAATCCGCCCCACTTTCCAAACAGTCTACTCAGCTGCAGCTCTCAAAAGACAGTACAATTGTACCACAAGCGCAACTTAATGTTGGAGTCCAAAACCAACACAGTGAAGGTCCATCTATAAACCTAAGCAAAATAAATAAAACCCGGCAAATTAGAGAAGCCAGACGCATGGAAAGGAACATAAAAAAAGAATGCGCAGAACAGAAAGCCAAACCTACCTCTCATGAAGAAACACAGGCGAAAAAACTAAAACTTGAACAAACACAGGACAAAAAACGAAAATGTGAAAAAGCTCGTTATCACCTGGATCCTAAATTCAAAAAGACACGGAAGGAAAACATGAAAGCGTACCTCACCAACAGATACAGCATAGATCCGAGTTTCAAAGAAAAACAGAAAACATACTGCACCAAGAGATATAAGACAGATCCTATTTTCCATGAAAAAAAGAAAACATACATCACCAAGAGATACAGCACAGATCCTATTTTCCAAGCAAAACAGAAAACATACCTCACCAAGAGATACAGCACAGATCCTATTTTCCAAGCAAAACAGAAAACATACCTCACCAAGAGATACAGCACAGATCCTATTTTCCAAGCAAAACAGAAAACATACCTCACCAAGAGATACAGCACAGATCCTATTTTCCAAGCAAAACAGAAAACATACCTCACCAAGAGATACAGCACAGATCCTGCTTTCAGAATAAAGCAAAGACAACATATTCGGAATAGGTATCTTAATGACCCAAGTTTCAGATTGCATCACATACAACGCTGTACTAAAAACAAGACAAACTACTTCTTGAAAAACCCCTCAGCTCACATCCTGCACAAGTTGCACTGTGCATGGAAAATAACAAGGAAATACCTTAACCGTAACCACCAGCAGATCCCGCATGAGCAACAGCAGCCTGTACAGAACCCTTTGATGCGAGCTGCCCAATCTGCGTTCCGTGCAAAGACTCAGCTTGGCCCCATCCATGTCTGCACTGTCTGCCACAGAACCCAATTCCGAAACCAAGTACGAGTTTGTATACGAACAAAATACAAGAAAAACCCTGATGTGGTGGCTGCTTGCCTAACAGGACAATACATTCATACTTGTGACAATGACTGCTCAGGACCAGCAACATGTACAGTCCCAGAAGTGAGGAGGACAGAATGGATCTGCGGAACTTGTCATAGTTATGTGACAAGAGGACTGATGCCAGACATAGCAGTGGCAAATAAATTAGAGCTGACACCTATCCCCAAAGAATTGAGCGGCTTGAAACCAATTGAAAGACAGTTGCTGGCTCAAATACTGCCATTTGCCAAAATTGTGGCATTGCCCAAAGGAAAACAAAAAGCTATACACGGTGCGGTTGTGTGTGTTCCTGCTGATGTCAACAAAACACTCACTTCTCTGCCCAGAAGTAGCAATGAATCCCAGGTTCTGAAGGTCAAATTAAAACGACATCTAAATTACAAAGGATATCAGTACTACCAGACAGTCAATATGAGAAATTTGGTGGCGGGAGCTGCAGTACTGAAAGGTATGAATCCAGATTTTGCAGATACGCCAATAAATAACAATGCCACGTTTGATGATGAAAATGATCCTGATGTCCAGCCAGAGGAAGTAGAGGACCCACAAGCAGTAGAGGAGCCACAAGCTGACAATGAAGAGGAAGACCTGGATCAGCTTAGACATGGTCTTATTCTAGACTCATGCCTGCAGCCTGCTGACATGGGTGAGGAACTGTTAACATTTGGTGAGGGAATATTCAGTATTGCACCCGCCCAAGGAAACAGGCCTGTAGGCTTGTTTTCCATCCCCAGATTAGAATCAAAGGCATTTCCAGTTCAGTTCCCCGATGGAAAGAATACACTTGATACAGAAAGAGAGATCAAACTATCCCCTTGTAAGTATTTCAAAGCGAGACTGTACAATGTGGATAATCGTTTTGCAATAGACCAAACTTATGGCTTCTGGGCTCAGATGGCAGGGGAAACATACATGGCTAAGAGTAGCATGTCTATCCAGATTCGGAAAGGGAAAGACAAAACCCAAGATGGACGGCGCATTTCCAACCGCATGCTACAGGATAAGCACGAGGTTGAGAAACTGATACACAACGAGCATGCAACACGCTTTATGCAACCACTGAGAGGGACCCCAGCTTACTGGCAAAAGACACTGAAGGATTTGTTTGCCATGATTAGACAGCTGGGGAAGCCTACCTTTTTTTGTACATTTAGTGCTGCAGAAATGAGATGGCCTGAGTTCATTAAAGCAATTAAAGCCCAACTAGGTGAGCAGGTGGATTGGAGTAAGCTTGACTGGACTGACAAAACAGACATTCTATCACAGAACCCTGTCACTGTCATGCGGATGTTTGAAAAACGAGTTGAAGCACTGATGTCACTGCTCATGTCATCGGCAAACCCGCTTGGGAAAGTGGAAGATTTCTTTTACAGAGTGGAGTTTCAGGCCAGGGGTAGCCCGCATATTCATCTAATGATTTGGATAAAAGACGCCCCTGTGTGTGGAGATGACCCTGATCAGAAAGTATGTGACTTTGTAGACCGCTACATATCATGCCAAATGCCTGACCCCAGCAAAGACCCTGAGCTCCACAAGATTGTCTCCGAGGTGCAAGTTCACAGTAAAAATCATTCCAAGTCATGCAAGAAAGGCAACAAAGTGTGCAGATTTGGATTCCCAAAACCACCTATGGCAAACACCACGATAACCCACCCCCAACTGCCTGAACCCCAAAATGACGAAAAAAGCAAGTCGGATACCACACAGTCACCATCAAACGACAAGGACTGCCCCATGTCACCAGCACAAGCCAATCAGAAGCTCAAACATGTGTGGGATATGTTAAATGACCCAAGCGTGCCTCTGGATAGCATCTCAGAGTTACTGCTACAATGCAAGTTGACTTCTGAAGAATACATGACGTGTGCTAATCAACTAAGTAAATCAAGTGCACTTATCATGAAACGTGATCCAAAAGACTGTTGGGTGAACGGCTATTCCCCCGAGGTGCTCAGAGTTTGGAATGCAAACATGGACATACAATATATTTTAGACCCTTACTCGTGTGTTATGTATATGTTGTCTTACATATCCAAACCTGAGCATGAGATGGATGAGTACCTTAAGGCAATAATTAGGGATATGCCAGGAACCGATGTCAGTGAGAGAGAGGAAATGAAGCAAATCATGCAGGCATACTCCAAGCATAGACAGGTAAGTGCACAAGAATCTGTGGCCAGAATATGTGGCTTATCCATGAAGAAATGTTCCCGCAATGTAGTATTCATACAAACAGATGATGACGGCGTTAGAATGAGTCTCCCCCTAAGTGCCTTGCAGAGCAAAACCCCTGACTCGACAGACATCTGGATGACAGGATTACCTGAGAAATACAGGGCGAGACCAAAAACGCGAGAGTATGAAAACATGTGCCTGGCAGAATTTGCATCAAACTACAGGATTGTCTATGGCCAGCAAGCACGAGGCAAGAATGCTGTGCCACTACTAAACGGCCTGGGATACATTCAGAAAAGAACTCGAGGAAAGCCAGCTATCATCAAATATGCCCGCTTCTCAGAACTCAAGCATCCCGAAAAGTTTTACGGAAGATTGCTCAAAATGTATCTCCCAAACCGCTCAGACTCGCAGCTCAAAACCGAGAGATACCCAACATACCAGGAATTCTACCAAAAAGCTTGCGTTGAACTCCCAGGAACAAAATGCATCATGGCAGTGCATGTGATAGTGCAAAGAAACAGACAAGAGTACGAGAAACACAGCAGTGACATTGACAGAGCTATTGAGCATTTGGAAAAGAATGGGCCAATGGAGAATGCATGGACAGCTTTTGCTCCAGAGGTTGAATTGGTTCGCTTGGAATGCATTGCAGAACAGGAACAGATGGATCCCACAGAAGACAATGACCAAGATGATGTTCCAGACTACAGCACTCGTCCTCAAGACGCAGCTGGAGTTGTACCGCAAGTAGAAGCACCCCCAATGTCCCGTGCGGAAATGTTTGAGCTCTATCGGAGTCTAAACCAAACCCAAGCATCCATATTCTACAGTGTCTGTGACTGGTGCTACAAGCGTGTGGCCGGCCATGATCCCCAACCATTCTTTTATTATATGTCTGGAGGAGCTGGTGTTGGAAAATCTCATGTTATCAATTGCATATATATGGAGGCAACTAAAATCCTGCGGGAACTCCCCAGGTTGTATCATGAGGCAGACTCATCAGCAGCCACTGTGCTTCTCTCTGCACCGACTGGCACCGCAGCTTACAACATTTCAGGCCAAACTTTACATTCCCTTTTCAAACTCCCAATAAGGCTCAAAAAGGGTAAGCCGTTGCCAGGGCTTGGAAATGCTCTGGATGAAATGAGAGCATTATTGTCAAATGCTGAAATTCTAATCATTGATGAAGTGTCCATGCTCCCCAAACCCATGTTGAAGAATGTCGACTTGCGACTCCAGGCTATCAAAGGTAACACGAAGCCTTTTGGAGGAGTGTGTGTTCTACTTGTAGGAGACTTTCATCAGCTGCCACCGTTTGGAAGAGCCAAACCGCTTTGTGTGGATGAGAATGACCCACTCGACTTGTGGCAAGAGCACTTTGAGATTATCACCCTGACAGAGATCATGCGGCAAAAAGATGATGTTGCTTTTGCACAGCTGCTGAACAGATTACGAGTGAAGCTAAAGCATGAACCTTTGAGTGAGGATGACAGACCTATGCTTGCACAAGCTGTGACAGACCCCAAAGACTGCCCACCTGATGCATTGCGTATATTCCCAACTAACAAAGAAGTGAA
Organism: Poromitra crassiceps; assembly: GCF_964638095.1. Lineage (NCBI taxonomy): Eukaryota > Metazoa > Chordata > Actinopteri > Beryciformes > Melamphaidae > Poromitra > Poromitra crassiceps. The sequence goes on from NW_028152258.1 coordinate 1,589,114, forward strand.
CAAGTATAATGCTGCAGCACTAAGTGCCCTCCATACTGATATCATAAACATTGATGCCCGGGATTACAGAAAAGACCCTCGTGGCGGAGGCATGACACGACTGCCAACACCCATCACAGGTGGAACAGGTGATCTACCTGACACTCTACAAGTTGCAGTGGGAGCCTGTGTAGTGCTCCTTCGAAATATAGATGTAGAGGATGGCCTAGTCAATGGTTCATTTGGAAAGATAGCCAAGATTGTGACTGAGCTTAAGAACGGAAAAAACACTCTAACGAAGCTTGGAGTTAAGATGGACGATCCAAGTGCAGGTCGGAAACAGCGCAATGCCACCCAAGATGGAGCAGACAACGTGGTGTACATTGAGAGAGTAGAGCAAAGCATGGACTCCAAAGCAGCAGTGATTCGGAATCAGTTCCCCCTGAAATTAGCTTATGCATGTACAACCCACAAAGTTCAGGGAAGGACATTGGAGTCTGCTGTAGTGTCCTTGAAACGTGTCTTTCAACCAGGAATGGCCTATGTTGCACTAAGTCGAACTACGTCACTTCGTGGACTCTACCTGACAGACCTTGATGAAAAAAAGATATATTCAGACCCAGCCATCACATCTGCACTGGAGAACATGCCAAAAGCATCAGTCAACAGTATAATGCCTCTGTATGAACATGTACAAGTCACAAACCAATTCCACACATTCAAGATCATTCACCACAACACCCAAGGCCTAACATCTCACATTGAGGACATCAAGCGGCATCATGAGTTGACACTTTCTGATGTTTTATGTGTTACGGAAACCAAGCTCTCTGGCTCAAGCAGTCCAACAAATCTCAACTTGGAAGGTTACAACATGTTCACCCGCAACAGACACACATCGTACCAATCGTTTCCTGACATTGCAAGCAGAGAGGGTGGTGGGGTCGCTATCTACTGTAAAAGCCATATTCAAGCAAAAGACATGGAGTTCATACAAAGCGTGAAAGACCTAGAGTTTGTTGCCATCAAGGTTTGGGCACCTATCGAAGCATGGATTGCTGCAGTGTACAGGCCCCCATGTTACAATGTTCAAGATTTCCTCCAAAACATGCAAAGTCTTTTGGACTCCTTGGAAATTCTTGCCCAGCAGCCAATCATTGTCTGCGGTGACTTCAATGAGGACCTGTTATCCAATGGAAATAAAGTGATATTCCAGTTCTTTCAGTCAAGAGGATATAAACAACTCATCACAACTGCAACCACCGAGAAAAACACACTCCTGGATCACATGTACATCTCTCAGCCACAGCTCTGCCTGCAATCAGGTGTTTTGCAAACATATTATAGTTATCACAACCCAGTATACTGTATGTTAGAGATGTGAGGGGCCAGAAAGGAAAAGTGGGACGCTATGGTGTAGTGATGCAAGGGGCAGCGTTTCTGAGCGGGCCTCTTCAAGCCAGAAACGTTGTGGGCACCGGAACTGGCAGTGCAGGGGGCACCGGGACTGGTGGTGCAGGAAGCACTGGGACTGACAGTGCGGGGAGCACTGGGACTGGTGGTGCAGGAAGCACTGGGACTGACAGTGCGGGGGGCACCGGAACTGGGACTGGTGGTGCAGGAAGCACTGGGACTGACAGTGCGGGGAGCACCGGGACTGGTGGTGCAGGAAGCACTGGGACTGACAGTGCGGGGGGCACCGGGACTGGTGGTGCAGGAAGCACTGGGACTGACAGTGCAGGGGGCACCGGGACTGGTGGTGCAGGAAGCACTGGGACTGACAGTGCAGGGGGCACCGGGACTGGTGGTGCAGGAAGCACTGGGACTGACAGTGCAGGGGGCACCGGGACTGGTGGTGCAGGAAGCACTGGGACTGACAGTGCGGGGGGCACCTGAGGCCAGAAAGGAAAAGTGGGACGCTATGGTATAGTGATAAAGTGATGCAAGGGGCGGCGTTTCTGAGCGGGCCTCTTCAAGCCAGAAACGTTGTCCCCTTCACCTATTGCTGTATCACTCAGGAGTGACATTGACTTTGGGTCACTCATTAGGGCATCTTCAAAATTTGGCGGTCTCAATCTGGTGCAGCCATTTATTTATACTCTTTCTTTTTAATTGGTCTCATTTGTGGTTCGACTCGTTTTTTGGGGGTGTTTTTCTGTTCAGGTAAAATGTTGTGGTAGAATGATACAGTGATGCAAGGGGCGGCGTTTCTGAGCGGGCCTCTTCAAGCCAGAAACGTTGTCCCCTTCACCTATTACTGTATCACTCAGGAGTGACATTGACTTTGGGTCACTCATTAGTGGATTTGGTTTCATTGGCTTGTTTTTTTCTTCAGTTAAGATGCCACTTCACCATTTGATGAAATGTGGTCACTATGATTGTATAGTAACAAAGTTGTCCTTCAAAGAGGGGGGGGGTTGGGTGGTGGGTTTAAGTTATCAGTTGTAAGGAAATATCAGTATATCAGTAATTAAATATCAGTTGTAAGGAATGGTGGTGAGGGTGGGTGCAGCCCAGGTGTAAGGCCTGGTTCCAGGTAGGGCCCAACACAATGTCCTGTCGGCCAGGACAGAAGACAGCAGAGGCTTGGATTCCAACACCATTAGTTTTATTTAGACACCATATGTTGTTGCTGGTTTGTAATCATTTACACAGCAAAGAGGTGAAGTTGTGGAATCCAGTGGAGGCCAGGCAGCTTGTGCTCCGATGGTTTGCAGCAAAGGGATTTGCCACAGGCAGGAGGAGGCGGGGAGCACCTGAGGCGGAGGAGGTGCAGGGAGCAACTGAGGCTGAGGAGGAGGTGCCTGGAACACCTGATGCTGAGGAGGTGCAGGGAGCACCTGAGGCTGAGGAGGAGGCGCCTGGAATACCTGATGCTGAGGAGGTGCAGGGAGCACCTGAGGCTGAGGAGGAGGCGCCTGGAATACCTGATGCTGAGGAGGTGCAGGGAGCACCTGAGGCGGAGGAGGTGCAGGGAGCACCTGGAGCGAAGGAGGCGCAGGGAGCACCTGAGGCTGAGGAGCAGTCAAAGCAGCAGGAGGCTGCTGGTAAGGAGGTCCAGTTGCAGTTATTGTTACTGTTATGGTAAATGCAGTGTACTGTTTGTGTTGTTATTACAAGTTTGTCCATTAGTATAGCCACCAAGAGTGTGATGATCAGACCATGCTTACCAAGAAGCACCATGGAAGTTTGGAGATGTGAAAACAACTCAAGCTAAGTGTTGCCACCTCATTTCATTATACACAAACATTTTCAATAGTTTATTAATGGATCACAAAGTAGATTATCACCACATTCTCAAAGACACATTTCTTAAATGTGGTCATAAGGAAAGAATCAGCAGTAATACACCTGCCTATGTCCTCTGATCTGTTATAGACAATACCCAGCTGTTAAACCACTGCAATGAACACCTCAACGACTATGGCAACAGCTCCAGTGATGAAGCAGGACACCAGAGTAACGACACATCAAGGTCAGTCACAAGTGCAAACAGAGGACCACAGCACCACTCCCTCAACAGCCCCTTTTCCCTCACACACTCCCTTTCTTTGCCCCTATCCAAACATATCCCACTAGTGTGACTAACCCTAACCCTACTTACCAAGAAGCACCATGGAAGTTTGGAGATGTGAAAACAACTCAAGCTAAGTGTTGCCACCTCATTTCATTATACACAAACATTTTCAATAGTTTATTAATGGATCACAAAGTAGATTATCACCACATTCTCAAAGACACATTTCTTAAAATGTGGTCATAAGGAAAGAATCAGCAGTAATACACCTGCCTATGTCCTCTGATCTGTTATAGACAATACCCAGCTGTTAAACCACTGCAATGAACACCTCAACGACTATGGCAACAGCTCCAGTGATGAAGCAGGACACCAGAGTAACGACACATCAAGGTCAGTCACAAGTGCAAACAGAGGACCACAGCACCACTCCCTCAACAGCCCCTTTTCCCTCACACACTCCCTTTCTTTGCCCCTATCCAAACATATCCCACTAGTGTGACGAACAGACCATACTTACCAAGAAGCACCATGGAAGTTTGGAGATGTGAAAACAACTCAAGCTAAGTGTTGCCACCTCATTTCATTATACACAAACATTTTCAATAGTTTATTAATGGATCACAAAGTAGATTATCACCACATTCTCAAAGACACATTTCTTAAATGTGGTCATAAGGAAAGAATCAGCAGTAATACACCTGCCTATGTCCTCTGATCTGTTATAGACAATACCCAGCTGTTAAACCACTGCAATGAACACCTCAACGACTATGGCAACAGCTCCAGTGATGAAGCAGGACACCAGAGTAACGACACATCAAGGTCAGTCACAAGTGCAAACAGAGGACCACAGCACCACTCCCTCAACAGCCCCTTTTCCCTCACACCCTCCCTTTCTTTGCCCCCTATCCAAACATATCCCACTAGCCTCTATCACCTGCTTTGGCCACTCCCCCCTTCCTTGCCCCCCCCTACCCCCCGCATGTGCCAGAGACAGAACCTCTGACACCACCCACATTGCCCTGTCCCCTTCCCCGCACCACCACTGAAATCTATCTCCTTCCTAAAAGTTGTTTATTATGTTTGAACATAGGACAACGGGTTCAAGAGGAGCTGCAGAAGATGGAAGATGGCAAGAGTGAACAACACAGAAGACCGTGTCAGTGCCATCCAGGAAATGGTATGTCCAAACATAAACACATCAGAGTAAGGATTCCAAATTAGTCACTCAGCCAGGACAGGTCACCCACCGGTTGGCCAGCTCTATGTTGCTGCAGCAGGATCATTAGCTACTCTGGCTTTGTCAGAGATGGTGTATGTCCTTTGTCCTGCCAGTCAATGTCAGTGTAAACACTGGAGCCTTATCCACATTTAAAGCCGCATTTAAACTGTCAGCTACAAGTTAACCCATTCTGGTGTTTTGGCTGATATGTGGCACATATCTGATATGTGTTGTGAAACTGTTATATCATTGTACATTTTGGAGAATGCCTATGAGTGCGAGTCACATGTCATTGAGAATGCCGTGTGTGTTGTGTTGATCATGTGAATGCTTTATTCAGAAGGCCAGTGTTGTACATAATGCCTCCTGAAACTCACCAGTCATCTCCGAATACACAGATGATTGTGCCCAAACACAGCTCTATTTTAAACTCCAAATGTCTCCAATAATAATCTTTTTTCCTTTCACTTTGATATTCTGTGATTAGGTGTCGGTTTCAGAAATGTTGGACATTGATTTGAGAATTGAACCCCTCTGATACAGATGCTTTATTTGATTGTTCATTGATTTTGCTTTCAGCGTGCCAGGCGACAGAGGTCAAAGCCTGGCCTGGGACCTTGCATGGCTTCTGCATGAGACCAACAGGTCTGTGTTACAATGTTTGCATGGCAGGACTAGTAGAATGTTTGAAAGCATGCTCATCTCCTCTTTCATGAAACTTGTTGTAATATACGAGAACAGAATAATTTCTCAGTGTTTGCATGTGCTAGGTTTGCTGGTGTGGAGAAGCTGTTCGTTACCCCTTGACAAGAATGGCCACGGCAACACCACCTGACCAACAACTGGTAAGTATTCTGATCTCTCTCAGTGGACTTACAATTGGCTCATGATCATTTGAATTGTGATTTTTATTGGTTTCTATTTCCTAGATGCTCTCTGGCACATCACCACTTCCTCCCAGCTGTACTCCAGTCTTCCCTACTCACAGCTCCCTGCCAGCTACTCCATTCGCTGCTGGCTCCCCAACTGCAGCTCAACAGCTAGTAAGTCTTTGTGTTACTTGACTTATTACCTACATAGCAGTGCTATGTTAAATAGCTGATGTACGTGATTTATCATGTGATGGCACATGATATATCACGTACCTCGCATATTTCACTCACTCAATTGGTACTTGATCAAGATTGTAGGACAATGCAGATTTTATTGACACTTTATTGTATCTAGGTTCCCATAGTTGTTTTAATGGTCCAATACTATACCTTTTACAATGTCATTCTGATGTCTACTTGTGGTATGCTCTGAATGTTTATTTAGATTATTTTATCTCCCCCAGACTCTGGATTTGCTGACCAAGGTGGCCCCTCTGCCAAAGGATGTCATCACCAGCTTAGCCCCCAGCGTTCATCTTCCCACCCCCTCACAACCACTGTCTCTACTGCTGCTGCAACATTGCTTCCTCTGAGGGCGATGGGAACTCCACTTGGACTGCCAGTGCCACAGGCACTGACTGGTGTATTAACCACTCACCTAAATAATCTGCACAAACCCATCCACTATTGGGCTCATGTTTTGCAGCAAAGTGTTGTCTGTCATCATCTGGGGGGCCTTACACAGTTCAGGTGATACGGGGGTTTCCCAGAGCCGTAGGTCTGCCTGCTATTGGTCCGTAATCACTGTCTTTTGTGTTGTCTATTTTACTCCAAACAGGCAAGTAATTTAAGAAATGATCACCCTAAAGTTGGTATGAAAAGGTGAAGTTAGCTAAACAGACCAACACCGTGTTTCGCCCAGATTGTAAAGATGTTTAGTCACTGTTACAAATTGTGGCATATTAACATGGTGGTGAATGGGAACAACGGGACTTCTGAGTCCTGCCTCAGGTGGCCATTCAATGGACTGCAGCTTTCAGGGTTACTTCTGTGTCCTCATGGGAAAACCTCAAAGCTTGCCTACTGCTATTAACCCTAACATACATAGGGTCAACATCTATGTCTTTTAATGGTGGGAGGTAACTCACACATGCAACACAGAACATGCTAACTCCACACAGAAAGGACCAGGGGGTCATGTCTTTGTTTTTTGATTTGAGCAGTTTGCCATATTTTTCTTGTGCTAATATGTCTAACTCATTGTTTTGTCTCCGGTGTTGCTTCTGGATCAGTGTAAAACTCTTCTGATCTGAGATATTTCATTAAATTGAGCTTGTAATCAGGATGTAGGTCAGATGTAACACCACCTGTATGTACATCTGATGTAGGTCAGATGTAGGACAGTCTAAATTATCCTACAATGACAGGTAGGATGCAATCTACTTCATCATTAGATTAAATAAGGTCATAATTGAATAGTAACAAAGTTGTCCTCCAAAGTGTGTGTATATGGGGGGGGGTTTGGGTGGTGGGTTTAAAAAGTTATGAAGAGTTAAACTATTCTTCAGATATGTGCATTCATTTTTGGTTGTTTTATAGACGTTATAATTGAATAGTAACAAAGTTGTCCTCCAAAGTGTGTGTATATGGGGGGGGTTTGGGTGGTGGGTTTAAAAAGTTATGAAGAGTTAAACTATTCTTCAGATATGTGCATTCATTTTTGGTTGTTTTATAGACATAATTGAAGAGTAACAAAGTTGTCCTCCAAAGTGTGTGTATATGGGGGGGGTTTGGGTGGTGGGTTTAAAAAGTTATGAAGAGTTAAACTATTCTTCAGATATGTGCATTCATTTTATCATTTGGCCTAATTACATATAAACAAAGTTGTCTTCCAGAGCAGGGTTGGGGTTGGGTGGTTGGTAGGTAAAAGAAAAAGTGGATGTGTTGTATGCACTCTGTGGCTGGGATTTCATGCTGTGCAAATTAGCCTGCTTGTGCAGATTTCCTTTTTCTAAATATTTTTAAATAAAAGTCAGAATTGACCAAAACCTTTTTCTCCTTTCATGTCTGTCACATGAAGGACCACGACCCAATTAGGTGGGTCAAGGTGAACATCTACAGCTAAATCGAGAAATTACATTACACTGTTGAATAAGGCATACATTGTTATGTATGTAATGGTTTGTATGTGAAACAGGATCCAACGAAGTGAAATAGCTTCCAGATACCCCGAGTGACTCACCATGACAGTCGCAAATTGGCAAAGACATGACACAACTGTATCTGTATAGGCAAGAATGAAAGGCTGCATTTATATTTCTATAAGAATAACATTTGTCTGTTCAAGTTGTGCTCTTTCAATCATTGTCAACACAGCTTTCAGTAGGAGGAACTTGATGTAGCATCCTTTCCTGTCTTCGGACCAACAAGTCTACCAGTATACAAAGATAGTGTGTATTTTGTTAATATTTTGCATTTATTTGCTTTGGGAAATGCAAAACCACCTGCCTATCTCTGGCTTGATGTGTAGCTTCTATTCCTCATATTTGTCAATATTCATATTCATTCTGATTCATAACCTTACTATCAGAGGTTTATGTATTTCTTTGTAATTGATTGTATTATGCATTTAATATTAATTATTCTCACATGGACAAATGACAAAGGCAAAACCACAACCACACACATTACAATCAGGATTTTTTAATGTATTTTTGGACAGGACAGAGACAAATTGGAGCGACTGGGCGAATTCCTCATGTGAGTGCATGAAACAAGTCAGCAGATGGCGACATAATTGTCTTATCCAACCCAAATTAATGAACAGATAGGTTTAGGGAGTAATTGATGACATCTAATCTGGTAACTGTAATCAGGCTAGAAAAAAATAAATTTTTCTGTAACTTGCAGTTAAACAAAAAAAATGTGATGAACATCAGAGTTACATTTAGTAAACATTTGGGATTACTAGCAAGATTTCAGTTTCAAATACATTTATTGGAGATTCTATGTATTGGATAGTGTATATTTCCCCAAGTGGCTGTGCACTGTAAATATTGACTCCTATTATTAATGTTTGATATAAGGGTCAAATAAAGAACACCAAAAAACATGGAGAAAAAACACTTGGCTGTTAAAAATGACCAGTGCAATAAAAAAAAAATAGAAACCAGATGGTATCAGTATAGTATCAGTGCATTGTAAATTCAAAAATGGAATTGTTACAGTTACATTGCTTTGATATTGTGATATTTGGATTACATTACTGATTACGATATTTAACAGGTAATTGGTAATCGCGTTGCATTTTTAAAGTAATCCCCCGAACCCTGTGATCAGACTATAAAACTCACATTTGAACTTGGTTTCTCTTGATTACTAGTAGGAGTGGGATGATATAGCCTATATATATAACAATACATCATCAACATCATATGTTGTATTTGTCCTGACTCAGGCCCGGCACAAAAACCCCAAATGAGCAGATATGGCAACAGGACAGGATTACCAGTTCTTTACTGAGAGGTAGCATTTACAAGGGATCCCCCTTGTCAAGGGCAAATTAAGAGAGAGCTTGTAGAGGCTTGAGTCTTGCAGAGGAGCGAGGCTGTGATGCTTTGAAACTGGTGGAGCCTGGGCCGGTGGAGTTCAGGAGTTTGGACTTAACGTCCCCAGATCAAGACTGCTGGCTTGTGAGCTGGAGGTGGATGGATGGAGTCTCTGAGTGTGACAGGAGCATCTATGAAAGGAGAGCAGAGCAGTTTTCACCTGTCCACATGCAGCAGCATGACCGAAGCGTCAGATTAGCTCGCGAATAGCGGCCAAACCACTTGACAAAACCCTTTGCCAAGTCAGAGCATGTCCTCAATGAGCCGCTCATTTTGAGGTATGGCATGTCTATGTCGTGTGAAAGATGTGGGAGTTATTACGCGCCGAACTTTGTGGCAGATATATTCCGGGCCTTGCCCCCCTTAATTTTCCACCCCGAGTCCTACGCCGCCATCCGTGAGTGTTGCCCCCCTTAATTTTCCACCCCGATTCCAACGCCGCCATTCGTGAGTCTCTACGAGTTACGGTTGCGGAGATACGTTGCTGTAGCGCCCCCCATAGGCAAACAATAGCGCCCCCTACACGCCAAATGACACTATCTCTTCTGAAATCAACTCAGAAGTGTCAAGTGTCATACAAGAAGGAAGGCTGGCCATAATGAGAATGAATCCGCACTTCCTGCCGCCCTTCAAAATAAAACAATTTCGAAGGGACAGGCACTGAATGCTGCTATAGCGCCCCCTAAAGGCGAAATGACAAAATACTTCTGATATAGGCTCAGAGTACATCCCTCCACACCTGTACCAAGTTTGGTTAGCATCGGACGATCTTTGTGAAATAGGCCCCACCCACAGAAAGTTGGAAGTCGATTATATGGCAACGGTGCGTTTTTTTCAAAAACTTCCAAATCAGTGTTGTGCAGGACAGTCCCCACATGATGTGTGCGTTGGTTTGGTGAAGATTGGACAAAATTTCAAGGAGAAATGGCAAAAAAACGGTTTTGGACAAAATGCAAAATGGCGGAAAATCTAGTCAGACGGAAATGGGCGTGGCCTAGTTGAGTAGATGCGGGAGGACCCAAGGAATCCAGGGAAAAAAGAATTTTGATGATACACCCTACGGTTCAAAAGTTATCGAGCAAAAGGTAAGGAGGGCTGTTATAGCGCCACCATATGGTCAATTGGTGCAGTTTTTTCGGGGATAGTAAAATACCCCTCAGTGCACCTCCCTACCAAGTTTGGTAGCTGTAGCGGTTATGGTTTCTGAATTACAGCTAATTTACTGCAAGATTTTGCAAGATTTTTCGAAACCCCATGCAAGTCAATGGGAAAAAAAATGGCGCTTAATGGCGAATTGCGGCCAAACCGCTTTCACAAACCCTTAGCAAAGTCATAGCACACCTGTCCTCAATAAGCCGGTCATTTTGAGGTCTGGCATGTCTATGTGGCGCAAAAATTGGGGGCGTTGTTACGCGCAGAAGTTTTTGGCAGATATAAGAATAATAATAATAATAATAAGTATGTGGGATTTCAAGATTGTGCCTTGCTTGTCAGCAAGCACAATAATAAGAGAAGTTTCCCAGCTTCATCACTGCATGTGGAAAAGTGGATTATTCAGATTACTCCATGGATTATTATTTCTACTTCTGTATTACGTTTGGGGAGGCTTTGATGAGGTAGGCTGAGGCATCAACAACATGAGTTGATAACCTTATGCGATGCACAACGTTACTGCAGCTGGAATCAATGAATGACCAAATCTCTGAAGTCCATATTCTCACATTATTTGTCTTCCAAAATCCTGTAACTCCATTTGAGCTTTATTCACATTTGGGGGGGTTTGATCAGGAAGGCAGGCAACTATGAGTTGATGATAACGTAATGTGATGCCTTACTGCCATTTGAATCAATGAATGACAAAAGCTCTAATATCCATATTTTCACAAAATTTGTCTTCCAAAATCCTGTAACTCCATTTAAGCTTTATTCACGTTTGGGGGGGGGTTGATCAGGAAGGCAGGCAACTGTGAGTTGATGATAACGTAATGTGATGCCTTACTGCCATTTGAATCAATAAATGACAAAATCTCTAATATCCATATTTTTACTAAATGTGTCTTCCAAAATCCTGTAACTCCATTTAAGCTTCATTCGGGTAAAATATTAATAATGTAATGACACATGCAAGTAACTGACCCTATATGAAGACACTGTACCAACTTTGGCGACGTGGTGTTCAGTTATTTTAAAAACACAGGGTTTTTTTCATCTCCTGAAAAGTTGTGGTTTTGGAGATACAAGGTTTCGGCACGACAGCAGCGAAATTTAAATTACCATTTGAATATAGTCCATTGTAGAGCGGGCTATGGACTTTGAAAATTAAATGTCAAACAGCTTGTCATTTTAATTCTTATATAGTCATAGAAAGCCCTTACAAGTATATGAAAATGAAAATGAAAATTGGATTATTCCATTTTCATTTTAATTTTTACTGAAATAACACACACGTGTTGAAAATGATAATGTTATTGAGGAATTACATTACCATTTTCCAAGTTTACATTATCATTTGAATAAAGTCAGCTATGGGCTTCCATAGAAGGAGTTCTACCTGTCCCTGTACATTCAGGAAATCCTTTCCGGACACAGGCACAACCTCACCAGGCAACCTTACCTTCAGACAACCTCTTCCAGGGTAAGATTTATATTACTACTCAAAATGAAGAGCTCCAGTGGTAACCTGAGACTGAAAGATGAAATAGATAGGTTTTGTTGAAAATCATGTGTCTTTGCTCAGACAGGGCAACCATATGCCATTAAAAGGCAACAGTTTTGTTCCAACCTATAACCTTAGCTGGTAATTTCATTGATGACTTATTTGTTTAGTGAAATCAACTGATATAGCTGCAGTGAAAACCTGCAGACTGTTGGCCCTGCATGGTCCCCTATGTCTGATGTATGTGTCAAATGGAATCTGAAGGTTCAAATAGGAGGGCTGAAGGTTGTTTAGCAGCAGAATATGTCAGGATTTTTTGGCAGCTTTGAACACAGTTAATAATATATGGAGCAGTTACCATTTAGTATAAGCACTTTATCTTCCTCACTACTTTTTCTAACATATCTTGTGTTCACAACAGAATCTAAGGGTGGAGCGGATTTGGCCTGAAGTCAATAACCGGGTCAACTACCCACTGAAACAAGCACTGGTGCACCTGGTCGACCAAGAGGCCATTGACATGCAGGACAACACTGTTAAATTATGTGTGTCAAACCTAACGTGCCACCTCAGCGAGATTGGGTTAAACAGGGTTGTGCAGTCATGGAACGCACATCGGATTCCAGGTACTGTATGCTAATAAAAAAATCAATATATACATATATACAGATATATGTTAATAAATAAATAGATATATACAGTATATATACACCGGTATATATGTGTATATATATATATATATATATATATATATATATATATATATATATATATATATATATATATATATATATATATATATAGTTTTTCTGTTACTGCATGACCCTTTTGAGAATAGGAAATCCCACACACTGACTTCACTTAAGACTTTTATTTATATAGAGCAACGTTTCGGTCACATGACCTTCATCTGGCAAGTCACTTTTGCCAGATGAAGGTCGTGTAACCGAAACGTTGCTCTATATAAATAAAAGTCTTAAGTGAAGTCAGTGTGCGGGATTTCCTATTCTCAACTTACCTGATGCTCTTACGCACCTGACGTACACGGTTTGTGCAGAGATCACCCCTCTTCTACTGCATGACCCTTTTAAAATAAATAAATTACTTACTTATTTACTGTTACTGACTAGGCCGAGGAATACCTAATCACCTGGCTGCAGGAGGTTGCCCAGCCCAAATATCGGAGGACCTGCTACCCAGTGCTTCCGTTGCGGCAGACCGATATGAGCAGGAGTTTGGATTTGGATCCTCTCTCACCAGGGAGGCAACCTTTGGTGTGGACCCATTTCACACTGCGGAGGACAGGAGCCAGGCAGAAGAGGACTTTGCGGTGGCCTACCCTGATCCATCTGTCATTTTTGAGAGTGTGGTCAACAATGACCATGCTGTTTTTAATGAAGCCCTTTTCTGCCTGCTGAATGTGACAGAGAGGCATATGTGAAATGCTTTGATGGATGTATGGATGAGTGATTGAGTGCATGTGCTACTGTATGTGTGGAAAGTTATAAAGCAGTGATTCTCAACCTTTTTTGTTTCAATCCTAATTTAGTCCACACTAGAGCCATGGACCCCCATTTGATGGAATTTTGTATCCTGGACCCAGATCTGAGAATATTTGTGTTGGAAGATTTTGTCCAGAATTCAATGACTGTATTGTAGGTAGAGATAACAGAGAAACTAGGATGACATGACAACATTCTCTGTGTCCAGTTCTAGTAAATTAAATACCGTAATGGCAAAGTTGAACTGTTCCTCCGTTTGCTGGGGACCCCCTGGACCCTGGAATCCCCTCAAGGAACCTTGGTAGTCCCCGGACCCCTCGTTGAGAACCACTGTAACCACTTTTATAAAGCACCACCACCAACATTGAAAGGCAGTGTACATAATTAACTCAGATCTGACATAACTGTGATAGCAAATGTGTTTTTCCCCACTGACTGCATTAAATTGATTCTATTCAAAACTATGGCCAATATCATTTCAAATAGTGATTATCAGAGATGCACAAGTGAGAGATAAAGTTTGATTTGGTCGATCCAGCAGCCTTTATTTTGATGCATTGCATTTAGTGTTTGTTGTTTGGGCCTTATGTGAAGGTATTATAGTCATTTGAATTTCAATGACTTTTCAAGCACTTTGTAAAAAAAAAGAGGCTATTTTCAAGGTATTCCAGTACTTGACCCCCCCCCCCTCAAAATCCAAGCACTTCAAGGACCTATGAACCCTGATATGAATGGGATTAGATGGATTATGTATGCAAGCATATCCTTACATCTGTTAAATAAACCCTACACATGGGTTGTAGAACAGTGGCATTGTGGTGACTGTAAATTGTGGAATAATGAACTTAAAACATTACACTTGTGTAGAAAGGCAGAATTCAATACATTAGAACAGTTCTCAAAAATATCAAATCAATTTTATTGAAAATATAGAAACAGCAGAACTTCCCTGAAAATAGATGTTTTTTTAAGCAGCAGCAAACAATTATCACAGTCATGAATAATTAAAGTGCTTTCACATGGCTACATATAACATTAACAGTGTTTCATCTTTAAAATTTATAAAATGAAATACAAAAATCTTCATGTTAACAGTAACACTACCGTTTCATGTTTAAAGTGCATAATCTGGAACCAGTGAACTCTTACAACATTCTTAAAAGAAAATATAATCTTTCTCAACCACCGAGAAAAAAAGATAATACTGTGGAACCAGTGCCTTTCATTACAACATTCTCAAAAGAAAATCTAATCTTTTATTAACAACTGAGGGGAAAAAAGTAATACTGTGATATTCTAAGAAATAATGTTCTGCAGTGCATCCAGTGCATCATCCAGCGCCACCACAGACTCTGTTTGGCTGTCTACAGCTCTGCACTTGGGGCAGTAGTGGTGGCTTTCCTGCCACCGCTCCAAGCAGATCCGGCAGCCCACGAGACTCTTGCAGCAACTTGCAAAAATGGGCGCTCTCATTGGATCTGCAGTTTACACAGAGAAAGTGTTAAAACCTGAATTACGATTTCACAGCATGTCCATATGATCTTACATCTTTGAAAGATGTACATAATAATAATTCATGTCTACATTACATAAACAATACAATAATATTTGTTCTGCTTTACCATACTGTATGTTTACCATTGTAGATTTGTGGCTACTTTTAACTGATTTTGAAGTAAACACTAGCCAAATACTGAACATTTTAAGGCACATGAGGACTGTACCATTGGAAACAGAGGTATGAGTATGTTCACTTTCATGGCAAATAAGAATAGCATAATAATACCTCCACAGATGAGGCAGGCAAAGGCAGCCTTCACAGCTGCAGCCTGGGTGTCACTGAGGCACACTGTTGTGCGCCGGGTTGGCCTGCACATAATTCACAAGGTCTTTCAGAGCCCTGGAGACGTCCGGCAGACCCTGGGATGCATCGATGACCTCCTCTATTTGGTCAACAGCCACAAGGTGGTCTGTATCCTCATTCTTTCGACTGAAAAATATACAAAACAGTGTTAGCTCTATGACGCCAAGTGGAGCATATTTGACACATATTTCAAATGAGTTTTTGAGAGCTCTACATCATCAGTGTGATCATTGTTTTGCAAAAAAAAAAAAACTGACGTACAGTATACAATCAAATAGATGCAATGCCTAGCCCTAACCAGGGGGCAGAAGGGATGCAATTAGTTGATGGCTCTGGCTTTACAGAGTGTGTATTAACTCAGACTTTACAACATATTCTACATGTTAGGGAAGAATAGTTAGCTACTTTTCACCCAATTAATTATCTCACCCCAATCACAGCACATCAGCTGCGACCTTTGGTATGCAATATCTTTTTTCCATACAAATGTGCTAGGCTGGCTAGACGTCACTGCAGCCCACTTGGAGGCGGGTTGGGCATGCTTAAGCCCAATTTATGCTTCGTCTGCCGACACTTTTGAAACGGTCGCCGACAGAAATGAGGACTTGAGTCGACACTTTCAAGTGTCTGCGAGCAGCGTCTGCTACCTGGTGAAATGTCTAGTGTCGCTGACTACGTCACATAATTGTTGTTTGGATCTTGTTTTATTTGAGAGAGCTTCACCTTGTTCACAACAGGAAATATAAGTAGACACTAGAACAGTACAGCGCTTCAGCGCCACCCAATGTCAAATTGCTATATTACAACACTCCCACTCAATTTTACAATTGGCATTTTACTTCAATTTGCACTTCTCATTTGAATTATATTTCAAAGAATGTATATTGACAAATAATGTCAAGATAATAAGTCTTTAAACAAAAAAATGTGCAATTCATTATAATTTCATTATAGCCTTTCCTTATTATAATGTACAGGAGTTTTTTTTTAACACAAAAACACAAAAACAGTGCCTATTATAGACAACTAAATTACTCCACAGGGAAAAGCCCAATCTCTCTCCTCAGATATTCAAACTTCTGCTTAGGCAGTGGCTTGGTCAAGATATCTGCCTTCATGTCACCTGTTGGGCAATATTGCAGTTGTATCTGTCCATTTTGCACACATTCACGGATGTAGTGGTAGCGAATATCTATGTGTTTAGTCCGTGAGTGATCCACTGGATTCTTTGCGATTGCAATGGCTCCTTGGTTGTCTTCCAGGATCACTGTGGGCGTGACACTCATTCCGAGATCACTCCGTAATCGTCTCAGCCAGGTACCCTCTTGAGCAGCTTGACTGAGTGCGACGTACTCCGCTTCCGCTGTTGAAAGTGCAACTGTTGCCTGTTTCTTGCTGAGCCAGCTCACTGCTCCTCCACTTAGTAAGAAGATGTTGCCGGTTGTTGAGCGGCGGTCATCTTGATCACCGGCCCAGTCAGCATCTGAGAAGCCGATCAAAGTTCCAGATTCTGACCGTTCATACTTGAGAGCAAGGTTCACTGTCGCGCAAGTCTGATTGGCTATATAGACGGGCACGCGCGACTTCCTTATTTTAGTTTTCGCTGAAATGAAATTAATGAGCGTGTCCCCGGTATTTTTATCAGCATGTCCTTGATGTATGACTTCGTGAAAATCACAAAGAACATCGTGACCAACTTCCCAGAGAGAGAGGAGGTGATTGTGTGGTTGTGTGTCGTTATATGCGGCTGCAGTTACATATTGCCTCCGACGTGGGTTCACTGACAGCATTCCCTCTCTTGCCTGTCTGCACTGCACTAGTTCTCTGCCTCCCTCTGTCTCTAGCGTCACGTGACCATTGCGCCGCGGAGAGAAGCATAAATGCAGCAACATGAGCGACACTTTATTTTTCGTCTGCGATCATGTGCTGAGCAACCCTTTCTAATAAGTATAAATTAAGCTTTAACTCATTCACCGCCAATGACGTCTTTGACGTGTTATCAGAAATAGCCCTCCCCGCCAATGACGTGTTTGACGTGTTTTTGTTTTTATTACTGCAGGGCGTAGTTTAAACACTTCCCCAGCCTGTCACATGGTATCAGGTCCCTAGCATCTAAGACAACACGTGAACAAACACATACCGCAGCTGTTGTTTTGAAATTGAGCAAGAGGAAAAGCAGAAAACGGGTAACGCTTCCTTGTGCAGACAGGAGAAACGCCATTGAAACGCGCCTCGGCGCGCTGCACGAGCTGGAGTCGCCTTCCTCTGTGCCAGCCGGGAGAAAGTAATCAAGAGATGTGTTTGATCATCGGAGGAATGAGGAAATGATCGATCAGTTTGCGAGGGCGGTGAGGACGTGTTGAATAGCCGAGGGGAAAACGGGAACGATCAGATAGCAGGGAGGATATGACAGGGAGACATGGACGAGGACGGGTGCAAAATAAACACACAACAGCAAGGCACAAGGCAGAAGCGGAGCAGCCCGCTGTCCTTTCTCAATCGCTGGGCTGCGTGCCCTCCAGTGTTGCTCCTGGCCAATCCCAGCGCCACAGGGCGTGGTTATTGCTTATCCTATGTGGGGTTAGAAATCTAAAAGGGGGATCGGGGATCGTGTGTGTGTGTGTGTGTGTGTGTGTGTGTGTGTCTGTCTGTCTGTCTGTCTGTCTGTCGGTGTGTCTGTCTGTCTGTCTGTCTGTCTGCACACTCACACCGAGTAAACTGTATTGTTGAATGTAAAAAAAAGCACTTCATGTGTATATATATATATATATATATTTTTTTTGTCATTTGTGTCCTAACGAATAATATTTACATGTCTGATGTCAATACAGTTCAAAATAAAAGAATTGAGAGTGAGTTCTGCCTGAGATTGTGCCCTTTTACAAAAATTGCCTTTTCTCCTGTTTATTTTCTCAGGGAGAACTTTTGGGGGAAAACAGGGTGTATATAAATGGCTATAAGTAGAGTACAGAACATGCTAAAAGCTCACTTTTTTTTTCCTGGTGAACCCAGAGACGTACATCTTCATTTTGAGGTATTGCAAATCACTCTGGTGCTAATAGATAATTTACTGTGGGTCTTGAAAGATGACCAACAATTATGAAAATCTTTGGCCTGTGCTAAATATTGGCAGTCCTAAACTGGCGGTGAATGAGTTAATGGCCCCACTCCTGAGAAGATCGATGTCTCAGCACATTAAAATTTGTATGTGAAAGGAAAATCAGCGCAGCAGCATGGTTTGGTTTGGTACGGCCAAAAGGGCACCACCGGCATCGTGATGATGTCATTGTGCTATGACTTCATCAAGTCAAGTCAAGTTTATTTGTATAGCCCTAATTCACAAGCATGTTTCAGAGGACTTCAGAGAGAATATGTCTAGCTAAATCTAGCTGACACAACAGTAACAATTACAGTAGTAATAATAACAACATGATTGAACAGTCATATGATAGAGACAGAAAGAAAGGGAGAGGGAAAAGTGGTGGAGGAGAGAGCGGGGGTGGGGAGGGAGCAGGAGAAAGAGTGTGGGGGATGTGGGGGAGGAGAGAGCAGGGAAAGGGGGGAGGTGGGGAGGAACAGGGGAGGGAGAGCGTGGGGGAGGAGGGAGCATGGAAAGGGAGGAGGGAGCAGGGGGGAGAGCGGGGGGATCCTCATCATCATTACTCTCATTGTGATGCCATCGCTGCCCAGTGCCCACAGTTCACATTGTGATGTCATACATCACTGATGAAATCATCATTCGCTGCAGCTCCAGGGATGGCCCTGGATTGAGTCGCTTGGCGGTCGCCCGGCCATGAATAAGCACCTGCGCGGAAACTTTTCTAACAGTAAAATTGATCACAGACATTGTGTTGACCTGCACTTAAGCAGCTAGACTACCTTTCTCTCTTTCTCTTACTCCCTCGTAGCCTGTAGAGCTGTTCCTCTGGCACGGCATAAACCTTTCTTGCATGCTGCTTCCAGTATGCAGGGGCTGTAATGGATTTTATAGCATTAGTTTAACAACATAGGGCAATTGTTTTGAAGTATCCAGTATGTACATGATAAAGAACACATTTGTTTACACAAGTGAAAGGTCTCAACATGAATAAAGGACCTATTTGAAGAGAGTGAATTTCTAGAAAGGATACACCACAAGAAGTACAATTAATTAATACAGTTCAACAAGTTATTTACAACATTTAAATTATAATATTAAATCTTAGTCTGTACCTTTGGTTGCTTCACATTCCATGATTTCACTACCATGGTTGTCTAATAAGACAATGGGCTCGTCATCGCCCAAGGCCTCAGACACTTTGGCCCTTATGCTGGCCACTGAGCACTCCAGGTCTGAGAACCTGACCGTCACCGTTTTCCGTGTTTCGGGTTTGCCATCAATCACCTCTGCTATGAAGACATTCCTGAGTATAAATATAAACAAAGCATTTAGGCCCATTTATAATGTATAATATGCCATGTTCCAAAACTATGTTATACGTACAGACATTACAGACATTCAAACATAAAATGTAACAAATAATAATAGTATAATAATAGCAACAAATCATTCAGTGTACCTTTGATTTATCTTTGGTCCAGTAGCTCTGGGAGCAGGCAGAGATGCTGGCAGAGATGCTGAGGGAACGGGGGCACTGGATGGGCGGCGAAATCCGAAGCGCGGGTTTTGACCTTGCCAGCTTGGGCCTTCGTCAGCGGTGCTCTCCCCATGTACCTCGTAATGGCCACCGATTTGGAGGTTTGCGAAGCTGAACACACCATCTTGTCCAGGGAGTATGCCTCTGTTGTTGTCGTCTGTTAAATAAATGGTGGGTGCTCGGACCTGAAAATGACAGTTTTACAATTTACTAAGACTTTATTTGAAGGGGTGTGCAAACTCATGGATAACGGAAAAAGTTTACAGTTAACAGGGTAGACATAAAACCACTCAGAAGTCCTTCACTCTCGTATTTTTTGGGTGACTAGTGACTAGTTTGCATCCCTGATAACACTACATGACACAGTCAGAAGCATGATATGGCACCTGTCATGAACATAAATAAAATATCTTTATGAATGTTTATGACTCTTGTCATTAAGTGTCATTCAGTCAATTACTCTTTTTTAATGTAAAGTTGACTTTGTTTGAGATATCTTATGACAACTTGACATTTACCAAGACAACATAATCAACATACCATGAACATGGATGAATTGCCCCAAGGGGGATAAATAAAGATTCTCTACCTCATACCATAGAATGCCTAATTACCAAACTTAAATTAACTATTTAGCTTTATGTTTTGACATTCACGGGTCTATTGCCGCGGGTCTCGGGCCTGTTTATCATTATGTGAAATACTGCATGGATCAGAAGACCCGTGATCAGCGTTGAGAGAAACACATGTTAGCGCTGTATGATTGTTGACATTAGCAGTTACATTAACAAGTAATGTAACCTAGCTAGTTACGCTAGTTTCGACATGAGACCATTATAATTGTGTCATTGTGGTGGCCCCTTGCCCTTTGAGAGAGAGTTCCTGTCGTTTTCTGGGATCTTACCTGACAAGCAAGCTCTTGTGTTGACGTGTTGCAGCTAATGTGCTTAACGCTAGTAACGGCCTGCCATATGTGTGTGTGTGTGTGTGTGTCTGGAGTTGCCTGTGAAGGCGCACAGATGCTTTACTTGGTGCTAAAGTAAGCTAAACGCTAACAGCTGATAGCTGCCGTTAGCTAACGCTACACAGTAAAATTTGCAGTGTTAAATCAACACTTAACACATTCACTGCCAGCCTTTTTTTTTTTACTGTAGGTAGCTTTTGCCAGAGGGTTTTTTTGAGGATTCTGGCTCATTTTACAAGAGCCAAGGATAATTTTCTGCTTGGAGTTTGTCAACACAAAGTTCACAAAAGTACTAATAGAATGTGTGCTTTCTCTGTCTAAAAGAGTTAGTTTGTAGAGTTAGTAGTTATGTAGATATTAGCCGTTGAGTACAGCATGGTTTCAGCGTCTGAGACAAAAAGCTGAGATAATCGCAGTTTTGTGAAATTCAATATCAAACAGTCACTTTAACCATTTATTTTTGGCATCAGTGAGACATCAGACATAAACAATATAGTTCTGAACAGTAATTTCCTCCATAGCAGCACCCGCACCCCCTCTCCTTACAACTCCTCCCTCCGTGGGCGTGTCTCCGTGTTTGTCAGTCACAAGCCAGTCTCTCCTGCCTGTCTGAGCAGTGAGCAGCAGCCTCTCTCTGGCGGTCCCTCGTCGGCGAGCGTGGATGTGGCTTAATCCGTTCTTGGATTTTCGGTTGAGAGCTTTGACGAAGCCTTGTGTGACTCTAGGCTTATGCTGCGCGCTTCAAAGTGTGCTTTCCACCCAGTCCACCTGTGGAAGCCCCCACCGCCGTGCGCCCGTGTGAAAGGTTTTCGCCTACAGTATGAGAATGAGGCTTGTTCGCTTCTGGGTCCTCGGTTGAGCTCAGCTGGAATGCGTGCGTTTCTGGCCAAACAACACTCAATAGTCTGAGCACCGTCGCCACTCAGTGGGTCGGCGGAATGGATTGCACACGCCCGGCGGCTCTAACAGTATAATAGAAGATGCAAAAGGGCCAGATCAAGGATCCACCGTCAAAAAAAAAAAAACGATTTTTTTGACGTATCCATACGTCGCTGGCAGTTAACGGTTGGATTCTGCTTGACGTATGCATACGTCGCTGGCAGTTAACGTGTTAAAGAGTTATTTTTAACACTGGCTCGGATAACATATGGTCCCACACCACAGGGTGTTGAAGTAACTCTTGACATAGTGTTGATTTTTCAGAGTTAATTCAACTCTGGAAAGAGTTCAAATTTAACACTGCATCACCCTGCTCAACACTGAATAGTGTTAATAAAATGTTACACTATGCGGAAATTAACACTCATAGTGTTAATTGCAGTGTTAATTGAAATGTTACACTATGCGGAAATTAACACTCATAGTGTTAATTGCAGTGTTAATTGCATTTGACTCCGAGAGTTAATCTTAATTTAACTCTCCATCAACGTTAAAAGTAGTTAACACTGAGTGTTAATTTAACACTTACTCTCACCAGTGTGAACGAAAATTAACTCTTTTAAAAATGTATTTACTCCTTGTGGGAGTTATTCCCACTTTACACTAAGTGTTGATTTTTAATTAACTCCTGTCAGTGTATATATAAATCTACTACTATACTGTAAAATTTGCATGTAATGTAAAAAAAACAATAAAAACTATTAATTATGTCCATGTCTTTATTTATTGAGCATTCTACTCAAACTTTAAAGTGCAATGTTGGTTGAATGAACAACATGTAACAGCTTTTGGTTGCACGAACACAAAAAATACATTGTTCTTGCCTGCAGAGAACATTGACTTTACATACACACAAAATAAAAAGATCTGATACATTACAGTATAACAATAAAGTGCCTTAGACTTTCTCTTAACACTTGCGGATAATCCTGATGTTGCTATTCAACACGTTCTCACTCCGAGCACGTAGCATATTGACGCTTTGTCCCGTCCCTTGTGCGTCACTTGTTACTAACATGGTACCCTTGAGCGACCCATGAAATGACTTAAACTCAATGCAAATCCATGGAAGTAATCTTTGACGCTTATGGCAACTGTCCTCCATTAGCCTAACTGCTCCCCCATTAGTCAACTGCTCCCCCATTAGGGTCTGGGGGGAGGTTAGGTTTAGGCGTGGGGGGTGGGAGAGGTTAGGTTTAGGGTTAGGGGCTGGGGGAGGTTAGGTTTAGGCATGGGGGGTGGGAGAGGTTAGGGTTAGGGTCTGGGGAAGGTTGGGTTTAGGCATGGGGGGTGGGAGAGGTTAGGTTTAGGGTTAGGGTCTGGGAGAGGTTAGCTCCTCCAGACCCTAATGGGGCAGCAGTTGACTAATGGGGGAGCAGTTAGGCTAATCAGTTGCCATAAGCGTCAAAGATTACTTCCATGGGTTTACATTGAATTTGGTCGGAAAGCCCAAGTCGTTTCATGGGTCGCTCAAGGGTACCATGTTAGTAACAAGTGACGCACAAGGGACGGGACAAAGCGCCAATATGCTACGCACTCGGAGTGAGAACGGGTTGTGCCATTTGATAATATAGATAATTATCCTCTGAAATGTTAGAGACTATCTTTACATAGAAAGGTTTTCATATCCAAAAAGAGAAAAAAAGGCAAGAACAATCATTATAAAGTTGAATTGTCAAAGGGAACAAATTACCTTTAGTTCTACCTTAAGAGACTACACACAACACCAACCAAGATTTAACAATGTTTATTGAATGTAAGATTGTCTTTGGCGGAGAGCTCCTTGGCCAAAAGGGGGATCAGCCACGTGACCGGGAATCGGCCACGTGACTGATGATCAGCCACGTGACGGCGGACCTGCCATGGGTTGGCAGGGGCGTCGGAACCCTCCCCCTTTAGGAGAGGAGCCTTCACCTGGTGGTGCTGGGGTGGAAGCCGGGGCGGTGGTGGGTTGACGCTGTAGTGCACAGGAGACAAGAGCAATAGACAGGTAGGAGAGGCCTCCTTTTAAACAGACCGCTTGGACAAATGGTAGGTTGTTATTGGATCATTGAATGAGATGACGTAACTAGTTCCGCCTCTTGGTAGAACTTCCGTAAACTCCCATTTCTACCTTAAGAGACTACACACAACACCAACCAAGATTTAACAATGTTTATTGAATGTAAGATTGTCTTTGGCGGAGAGCTCCTTGGCCAAAAGGGGGATCAGCCACGTGACCGGGAATCGGCCACGTGACTGATGATCAGCCACGTGACGGCGGACCTGCCATGGGTTGGCAGGGGCGTCGGAACCCTCCCCAAAAATGTAATTTAATCAAGCTTTAAAGAAATGTAATTGTGGCTTACCAGGGCGGTGCTGAAAGGCACTTAGCTAGTTGAGTGGACAAGGGATGAAACATTAAGAATTAAGATAACACAGGGCCTGAAAGGCCACCCCAGACCACCAGTAATTGTAATGAAGTATAGCTGAAGATTTTACCTTTACATAGCCATAGATCTCTGGGCATCGAGCACGGAGGAAGGATCGGGCCTTACGTAGGAGGCATAGGCGCCCGAGGACCATCTTCCCAGGATTTTGATGGTAGCGGTAGGAACCCCCTGCTTGGCGGCAGTGGTTGCCGCTCCTATTCTTAGTGAGTGAGGGGAGAAACGGTGGGGAGGAAGGCCGCAGTGTTTCAGCAGGGAGTGCAAGTGAGAGGAAAACCAGGACTTGGACAGGGGGGAACCACCTGGGAGTAGAAACAGAGGTGCATGGTTAGAGGGATTTTTTCGCCTGAGGAGATATTTAACCATAGCTGCGTGAGGGCAAAAGCGACCGTGCAAACTAGCAATCATGATCTGACAGCCTATGCCAGCCTGATCGGTTTTAGAGTGCTTCAGGAAAAGGCTGTAATAGTTAGGGAAGAAGCACAGGTCTGAGAAGCAGACGTCACGGGATGGATCGAAGCTTGATGAGCTGGTGGCAAACTCCCCACAGCGAAGAAACCCGTAGAATGCGAGGAAGAGGACTGCCTCTAAGAGGGCATCTAAGTGGGGAGAGAAGAGACCTTGCCGGAGTGATGAGACCAAGGTGTGCAGGATATCTATAGTGATGGGTGCTCGTCTATCAGGGAGAGTGGGTGAGCATTTTTGGAAGCCTTTGAGAAGAAGGCGAATTGAAGGGTTAGAAAACAAACTAGGGAAACAAGGGTCAAGACAGCGGGCGTGGAATTGTATACCGGCAACTATGCCATGAATGGAAGGGGGTTGCAGACGGCGTGAATCAAAACAGAATACTAGAAATGCCGAAACGGATGAGGGGAGCACCGGCAACAGGGAAATGTGATGCAAGTTACAGAAACTGGAGAACTGGTTCCAAGACCGATCATAGCTTTTAATTGTGGAAGGGGCTAAGGCGGCTCTCATGTAATTTTTGGCTGAAGCCAGGAGATGAGCCAGAGAAGGACTCAGTACAGAACCAGTTGGGAGAACGATGGGCAGGCTACCGGGAGGACCTGGGCAGATGGGCACCTGGCGTGAAAAGCCTGAAATTTGAAACGGGACAAACAGTCAGCTGCGGTGTTGAGGTGACCGGGGATGTGCTCTGCTGACATAATGAAATTATGCATAACGGACAGCCAGGTGATGCGGCGCATGAAAGCCATGATGGATGGGGAGGCGGAGCGTCTTTTATTTATGATCGCGACTGTGGTTTCGTTGTCGCAGTTCATGACTATGCGCTTGCGAGACCAGCGAGGACCCCAGATGAAACATGCTACCGCTATGGGGTAGATCTCGTAGAGCGCTATTGATAGCTCGCTGTGACGGAGACGGGAAAACTCAGTGGGCCACTTTTCAGCGAACCACTCGCCTCTGAAATACCCCCCAAAACCCACTGATGGAGCCGCATCAGTGAAGAGCTCGAGAGCGTCGGCTGGCTCGGCGATGTCATCATAAAAGAATGAAATGCCGTTCCAGTGATCGAGGAGCCAGGCCCAGAATGCCACGTCTGAACGGCAGCCGTCGTCCAGTTCTACCTGGTCTGTAAGAGACTCTGTAGAACTAGCAAGGACTAGGAGGCGCGAAATGAATGAACGTCCCTGCGGGATGATACGCATGGCGTAGTTGAAGTGACCGAGGAGGGACAGGAGATCGCGTTTAGTCATGGACTGGCCGATTACAAATGCATTAATTAATTGCCGAATGTGCGCCAATTTGTCGGCCGGAAGGGAGGCTTTCATCTCGACTGAATCTAGACAGATGCCGAGGAACTCTAGGGAGTGGAACGGCCCAATGGTTTTCTCCGCGGACAGTGGGACGCCGAGGTGGGAGAACAGGGAGGACAATTTCCCCAGGGCTGAACTTGGAGAGGCTGAGGGAAAATCGATTAGGAGGAAATCATCCAGCAGGTGGAGAACGAACGGGAGCCTAGTTTTGTTTAACAAAATCCAGCACAGCGCTTCGGACAGGGAGTTGAAGATGTGAGGACTGCTTTTGCACCCGAACGTTAGACGGACGGCAAAATAGAACTTGGAGTGCCATTTAGCTCCGAACATGGGCCATTGAGACGGGTGAAGTGGCATGACTTTAAATGCATCAGATATATCGGCTTTAGCTAGCCAAGCCCCCGGACCAGCTATTTTAATCAAGTGAATGGCGTCATCGATTGAAGCATAGTACAATGAAAACAGCTCAGATGGGATCATGCTATTCACGCTAGGGCAAGGGCCGGATCGGGGAGCAGACATGTCCAGGATCAGTCGTTTTTTCCCCGAATACTTCCTAGTTGCTATACCCAGTGGATTTGTGCGAAACACAGGGAAGGGCGGGTTGGTGAATGGACCAATCATGAACTCTTTAATTAACTATTTTTCCAATAACGTGCTTACAATGTCCGGCTCTTTCAATGCGGATTGAAGATTTTTTGCTACGTAAGAGCCGGTGAGTTCAGAAAGGACGCCTACCCGGAAGCCCTGTGACAACCCGGTCAGGAGATAGTCTACGAATACTGGGTCAGGATGGTCGGAGAGTGCTTCGGCAAGGGCAGGGATGTGAATTGGGGTGGAGGGATGTTAAGCCGAGGGAATTTCTTCTGCTGGGCCCCTCTGCTCTCTGGGCGAAAGCGGCGAGGGCACGTGGATTTGGGGTGGGGGTCCTTGCAGAAGCTACAGACATGGGAAAAGTTGCATTTAGCAAAGGCACATGAATTTTCGTTATAATTATTACAAATGGGGACGTTATTGAAATAGTGAACCTCTCTTCCTCTGGCGTTGTGAGAAAAAAAAAATTCTCCGACCCCGGAGCTGTTGGATGCCGTGGAACTCAGTGCTGAGGAACGGCTTGATGAGAAAGTCATTGTGGGACACATGTCGGCTGTGTGGCCGACTGCCTGGCAGGAGAAGCATGACACGGCGGGGTGTCCACCGACGTGGAGTATGAGAAGCTCAGAGTCAATACAAGACCAGTCTAGCAGAGAGTTGTATCGGGAAATGAATAGTGCGGCTTTTGCTGAGAACTCCCGGTGGTATTCATAAAAGATGTTTCCAGCATACCGGCGCTTCAACTCACAAATTAAAGCAATGTAGCAGTCTAGCTCTTGCCTACGGGCTGGATACACCTCGCAAATAGTGTCTCTATAGACACTGAATGCCGTGACGAACTCGCAAATGTTAAGGGCCTTGTGCAGTCGTGGATCAGATGTTTTAATAGAAACAGCCACGTCCCCCTCGCAGATTGTACGGCTGCCGAACTCGGGAGAGGGGAGGAGGAGAGATGCTAGGTTAATGTCCCTGCCCAGAAGAATGTCCGATTTATTTTTGGGGGAGATTGCCGCGATGGGGGATATGAACGGCTTACCAAGGGGGGCAGCAGGGAGTGCAGTGGCCAGTGAGAAGACTTGGATCCGTTGGGCTGGAAGGGCAGGAAGTGGAGGGGCGGGCTGAGAGCTGGGCCCGGCAAGCCCTCCACCTTCCATGATGCTGAGGCGGTTGTTCATGACCCCCACTGAATTGGCTAAGGAGGAGACAGCGGCCAAAAGAACTGCCATAGCAGCGGGGTCGGGGACGCCGACGGCAGTGTTTCCCTCTGCGGATGTTGAGGGGGCTGGAGCAGTCGTGGCCAGGGGAAAAAGTAGGGGGGTTGGGAGAGGCGGGGGAATGGGCAGGGAGGAAGAGAGGGTGAAAAGGTTTTGGCCGAATGGTGCTTGGCTGGGAAGATTGACCGGAATGGCCTGATACTGCCCTGGCAGGTCGCCTACCGCTCCTGGTGGGTTGCCGATTTGGCCTTGGTTGAAGTATGATACCGGGGTCATTTGGGCAGGGACGGCTTTAGCTCTCCTACGTTTGCCCTTTGCTTTGCTTGCTGGCTCGGGTGTTGCCACTGGCACTGGATCCATGGCAGAAGACAGGAGATGTACTAGGTCTGCCCGATTTAGACTGAGGTCAGGTGCTATAAAAGAGAAAAAGTTAGAATTTAAGCCTATGACATGCTGGATGCTACCTGAAGTAAACAAAGATGTTACTAAACTTATTTAATTTAGTTACTTATTTAATTATTTATATTTTTATATAACATTAAAAACATTTACTTTCTCTATTTTTTATTATCTCTGGCACTAGCCTAATGGATCTAAATTTATTACTTTTGCCTGAAAGCATGCAGCGGAAGACCGACCGAATGTGTCGCATCTTGCTTTGCTATACACTCTTTGGCAACACTAAACCAGCCCCGCGCATGCGCAGTATAGCATGGAAGCCGGTGGCTAGCTGAGTAGCTTGCGCGCTACTTAGCATAGGCCGGAAAGTTTACAAGGTTATACTTTATCTAAATGACTAGAATTGGACCAATAGATTGGATGCATAGGAGAGGAAACATGTTATGAAAAAGAAAAGTTGGCTGGAAACTAGGACTACAGAGGCATATTGTTAAACTCGATTGGAACCGGGAGAGGAATGCAGCCGCAGCAACATGGACAGAGTTGCTTGTTGGCTGGAAACTGATACTGCACAGCCGCCGCAAAATGGATTTGCTTGTTGGCTAGAACTGTTGTTGGCTGGAAACTGATACTACACAGCCGCCGCAAAATGGATTTGCTTGTTGGCTAGAACTGTTGTTGGCTGGAAACTGAGATTACGCAGCCGCAGCAAAATGGATTTGCTTGTTGGCTGGAACTGTTGTTGGCTGGAAACTGAGACTACACAGCCGCAGCAAAATGGATTTGCTTGTAGGCTGGAAACTGAGACTACACAGCCGCAGCAAAATGGATTTGCTTGTTGGCTGGACTGAGACTACACAGCCGCAGCAAATGGACTTGCTTGTTGGCTGTAACTGGGACTACTGAGGCATGTTGTTAAACCCGATTGGAACCGGGAGAAAATGCGGCCGCAGCAACATGTACAGAGTTGCTTGTTGGCCCCGGCCTGAAATGAGTGCAGCAGTATTGCCGCACGTTTGACTGAAACCAGGGACAAATGTTTGTTTGATACTACATGCATGTTTGATGATCCCCGATTGGACTCGGGACCCGACACAGGCAATTTTGATTATCCCCGATTGAAAATGGGAGGGAAGCGGCCACTGTTAGCCGGAACCGATTGCTCTGGGATTGCACACCCAACGAGAAATGAGCGCTCTTTGCAGCGCGATGAAACCATTTAGCGTTAGTAATAGCTACCCACGATTTGGGCTCGCTACATTTGTGAATGAGGAACACAGCAATTGAATGCTTGATGGGGATCAAGCTCGAGACTGACTCACGTATTCCCAGACCGATCAGAGCCGATCTGACTTGGAAGTCAGACCAGGCGGAGAAATCAACAGGAGGAGAGAGCCTGGAGCTGCGGCGGCGGACGGCTTGGGCTGGTGAGTCTGACATGCTAGCGTTTGCTTGACGCTGTAGTGCATAGGAGACAAGAGCAATAGACAGGTAGGAGAGGCCTCCTTTTAAACAGACCGCTTGGACAAATGGTAGGTTGTTATTGGATCATTGAATGAGATGACGTAACTAGTTCCGCCTCTTGGTAGAACTTCCGTAAACTCCCATTTAGGAGATCTGGAAAGCAGGATTACTAAGCACGATATCTTTAAATTTAGTCTAAAATTAGATAATATTTGACCTTTCATATTGAATATTTAAAGTTTAGTTTTAGCGGTCCAAAATTAGATATTACTATTTTACGTTTCATAATTTAATATTTATGTATAGTTTTAGATATCCAATCTAAAATACAGCAGCAAAATGACGGTCTAATCCTGTTTCCCGGATTAAAATATTTCCACTGCAATGAGAACTCAAGTAAAATGTGGACAATTAAGATTTTTTTTAACAGTATTACAATATGTTATATCCTTTGTGACAAAATCCAAGGTAAAAATTTTAAAAGCCAAATCCAGATTCAAATTAAATCAAACGAATGATATAACCACCATGAGATGCGACACCATAGAAAATGCATCAGGCTACTACACCGTCATAGATCTAGGAGTCATTCCTCAGATGGATTAATCACCTACCCCGGGCAACAGCAGTATGCAGAAAACCATCACTACACACTTAAAACACTGCTCAATGCTGCATTAGATGGCAATATGGCACTATATAATGGAAGGAATCAGTTGCTCCATATGCCATGAGAACATCAAATGGTTTGAAGTACAACAACTCTTTGACATCAAACACTTTAAGCGCCCCGCCTCGCTTGAATGCAACTTTGAATGCATGGTAATGCTCATCAAAACAAATTGTTTCTACATCTGAAGCAATAAGAACAACTTGTTCATCTTTTACAACAATAGTCTTGATCTGACAAAACACTGGCATGTCAATGGCTACCTCAACACATACAATCAAGTCACGGCGATATTCAGTACCATGGTGCTTTACCCACTTCACTGAGAGAACATTGGTAGTTAATGGAGTTTTTAGTTTGGCTGCGATCTTAGGACCTTCTTTCAGTTCACTGAGTCCCACTGTCTTTCCTGGACCAATGGCTAATCGGTCTTGGCAAAAGGATCCCCAATGCAATGCCATGTGTCGTTGGTGCTTTTTGGCCAATGTCTTGGTGATATTTTTGAAACTCTTTAGTTGAGTCTTGAAAAAGTTATGTTTTGCCTCATAGCGCATACACCACATATGCAGAATTGGTCCAACATTCCTTATGCATCGAGGATAATGAACCATGAAGTGATGTTTAGGTAAGAGATTCCTAGCAGGAAACAAGTCCTTGAAAAGTCGATGATGCTCAACAATAATGTGTTTAAGATAGATGGTAATACCCTGTGTTAGAATAGGACTAAACACAATATTGACAATCTGTAGAAGCAACATTAAAAGATGCCAGTACTTATCATCTCTCTGCACTAGATCACCAAATATCAATGGCATGTTGCGCAAAAAACACCAGGACTGTATGGCATTGAGGCCTAAATCATTACTTCCATCAATCAATTTAACTGCAGGAGGACGATTTCTCCTCTCAGTGTAACCATAGTTAAAGGCCTGTATTCTACCAGCCAGGTCTTTGCTGGTCAAAAAGTTCTCTTGCAGATACTGCAATGTGAGTTTGACCTCAAACTGTGCAACGCCTTCTAAAAGGTCATGCATTATATCGACAGCAAAGTTATCAGAGGTGTTGAAATACTGCAGCGAGTTCAATAAACATGAACGCTTCACACCGTAGACATGAGGTAGTGTTGGGTTTGTTTGTATAGCATGGTAATGTTCTGCATGCATTTATTTTGTGCGCAATACCACACGTTGGTCATCTTCACAGAATAAGATTTGAATATCCGCTTTCTCAATTAGACAAAAACGACAGCAATGCCGAGCACTGAATGATTCCACAAACCCAAACAATCCATGTATTCCCAGATTATCTCCTGTGACTTGCACAATGCTGCCACGAACAGGACGTTCAAACATGGGAACTTCAATCCCATTAGTTTCAAGCACTTTTAGGTCATTGATAATTGGCTCAAGTATTGCGTTAAACCCATAGGTTTTAATGTCCTGGGCATGAAAAAGTGCACACAAATGTATGTTGACTAAAGATGAATTAAACTTGCGTGGGAAATTTCTCAATGTAAAATATATAGCCCCTAGCTTGTGGATACCTTTCTTACTTCCCAACGGATTCGAAGTTTCATATTCATCGAAAAAAAGTTGGATTTGCAATGCATCATTTTCAGTAGAAAAAAGAGGATGCCTATTCATATATGACCCATCTTTCAAATCAACATAAACACCATCCTTGGGGGTGTGACTGGCCCTGAACATATCACTGATGTTTGGATTTCCAAGAATAAACTTCAATGTTTCAAGAATAGGAACATAAGCAAATTTGTCAGTTACTACTTTCTGATCATAAGTTCCAGTAGATCTATTTCTTCTACTGTCAAACCTAACACCAAGTACTTTTTCCACAGGTTCAACCATTCTCGATTTCTGCTGAAAATATGCATTGCGTTTTGATTCAGAATTCAATGAAGTGAAAGGGTTTTCAATTTTCTCAAAAGATTCTTCTATTTTGTCTTTAGTACTTGTATCCTGTGAAGACAAACATTTCAAAGCTGCATCTTTGGCTTGACTGTGTATCTCTAGTACTACTTCTTCCATAGACGATACAAAACTATTTACAGTAGACTGCCCGACACCTGCAACCTGAAGGTGCGCAATAGCAGATGCACACATATTAAGAGTATTCTTGTTCGATGCACATATATCAAGAGTATCGTCGGATACTGGAAAAACCTGAGAGCTAGTGGCTGTTTCTTCTAAATGTGACTGTGACTGTGCATTGTCATCAGCTACATCATCTGGTCTGACATTTACTTCATGCTCAATTTGCTCTACATGTTTTGTGTTCAAATGCTTCCTAAAACCTGAGAAGGTACCACAAGCATAACAACATCCTGCCTGAGCACATTTTAGGTGAAGTGTTTTACCAGGACATAAACCATGAATTAATTTAACATGCCTCACAAGCAAGTTGGTATTCAAAAAATGGGCCTTGCAAACAAAACAAATCATCCCCATGGTATCAAGGGCTGAGTGACATGGGAAATGCTATCCCGATAATGAAAAGGATTTTTTTCTATGATTACACGCTGCTATATTTATGCCGATATTGCTGAGCCCAAGTGTCAAATTAGCCTATGCATACACTAGTGTAGCACTCTAGCTCTGATCTCCGCAGCACGTGCGCCCTCCTTGACTTTGCCGATGTCTATTTCATACACAGTTGTCTGCATGAAGGTGTACATGTTGTACAGCACCTGATTGTAAGAGGTTCCAAACACAAAGTGTGCCTTGAAGAGTTCATCGAAAGCACCTAGCGCACTGGTAGACGCACATGGTATGGCCTGCTTGTCGAGAATGATGAAGTAGTCATGGATGGTGTTCTTCTTCGGCCCAACAGCAAGGAGATAGGGTTGAGTCGTGGCGCTGATGGAGTCAAGATGTTCTTGGATGCTTGTTCCACTCTGAGGACAAAAGGATGTTATAGATTTAAAAATCTAGAAGTAAACTGGTATAAATGGGGCAAATCTTATCAGAGCTAATAGGCTAAATTCCTACCAAAATTGTCCCGGAACAAAACATCAATGCTCTTTACTTTGCATGTCGTAAAGGAGAACTTTACTGAAAAGCCATACCGATTTATTTTTCACATGATCTCACAAATATCCAAAACAGTTTTGCAACCATTAATTTCGTTTGAGAGTTATTGAGAGTTGATTTGAGTTACGTTGTGGACCAGTGATGCCCTTTGGGCATGAATGACATCACCGGTCCACAACTTAAATCCAATCACACTGAACTCGTTCTGTATAAAACAGAGATGCTAACTCATGGAGAGTGAAAAAGGTGACAGATCTACCAGGGCAGACACAAAACCACTAGAAATCATTCATATAAGCATCTTATTTTGGGTATTTTGGGATGAAAAAGGTGACTGTCACCGAAAGATGACTAATTTGCATCCCTGATAAAGCGTATCATCCCAGAATTGTGTCGTAGCCCATGTATCTAGATGCATATCGGATCGTCTTAGTATGGAGAGAAGCACACCCCTATCTCCCATATATATATCAATAGACTGTCAACTGACTTAACCCCTACAGGGCCTGCCTTTATTGTGTGACAATGTCAGTTTAACCACTTTTGCAGAAAAGTATTTTCCCCCAAGAATCCTATGTTAACACGTTAACTGCCAGCGACGTATGCATACGTCAAGCAGAATCCAACCGTTAACTGCCAGCGACGTATGGATACGTCAAAAAAATCGTTTTTTTTTTTTTGACGGTGGATCCTTGATCTGGCCCTTTTGCATCTTCTATTATACTGTTAGAGCCGCCGGGCGTGTGCAATCCATTCCGCCGACCCACTGAGTGGCGACGGTGCTCAGACTATTGAGTGTTGTTTGGCCAGAAACGCACGCATTCCAGCTGAGCTCAACCGAGGACCCAGAAGCGAACGAGCCTCATTCTCATACTGTAGGCGAAAACCTTTCACACGGGCGCACCCGTGCGCCGGGGGCTTCCACAGGTGGACTGGGTGGAAAGCACACTTTGAAGCGCGCAGCATAAGCCTAGAGTCACACAAGGCTTCGTCAAAGCTCTCAACCGAAAATCCAAGAACGGATTAAGCCACATCCATGCTCGCCGACGAGGGACCGCCAGAGAGAGGCTGCTGCTCACTGCTGATGGAAAGGATTTCTCTGTACCTGGTTCAACCTAATTAAAAACAGCTCACTCCAATCAGAAGGTGTGACATATGTTAATACCTTTCCAGTGTCCAATTATTCCAGATATATGAAAAATCAATACAACAAGCAATTCTGATATTTAGAACATTATTTTATATAGAGGATTTAGCATATTCAGTACAAAGACAGATCAAGTATTTATATTACCCATTCAGAGATCTCTGAGGTGGATTTTCCAGTGGTCTCTCCCTCACAGCAAAATATGTAGCAGGTCAAAAGAAGACCCCTGCAAACCGACCCATTCTAATATTTTGCGTGGACTTTTAAACTGCATTTTCTTGTGGGCTGGTCTCTCCCCGCAGGTTTCCTCCTCCATCTGGGGACATCCTTCACTGCTTGGGCTGGTATTGGTCGTCACCTACTTGACAGGCGTGTTTTTCTCCCCCTCTCTGTCCACATCCTGTAACCTGGCTTCCACTGGAGGTCACACACTAACCTTCTCCTTGAAATAGTTATCTATTGGTTCCTATCTACCAAAGCAACTGTTAATATATTTACTTTAAATTCCTATTTTGATTCTTATAATTTGGGTCAGCTAATTTAGCTATTTACCTATTAAAGTCCTAGTTTAGAACATTATGTAAGGTTATTGTTAGACTTGATAAACTTAAACTATATTCTGGATAAGATCAAATTCAGCTAAATCATGGGTTAATCCCAGTCTGAACTGGATTTAAAACATCTTACAGTTCAAACTTACTATCCTCTTGGTCGAAAACCACCTCTAGGAGGTGTAAAAAAGAGCAAGAGGACAGTTTCTTATAGTTAAATTCAACAAATCAGAGAAAAACTCACCCCGTTTAAACCGGATGAGAAACTCTTATCAAATACCACTTATCAACTAATTCGACTATACCTTTATTTTCCATTCTATAATTACAATAATATCAATAGGCTATCATTTATCTAAATATTATAGCACTCTCCTATCGTGCAGCAAGTGGGACAAATTGAAGTTAATCAACACACAACATCAGACTCTCCTCTCATTGGTGCTGTGTCCTTGAGCATATCTTCTCTTTTCTGTGGAAAAATCAGCGCATCTAATGTATGCTCTTAAACTTTATTTCATATCAGATATCCAATCATCTCAGTCAATCAGTAAGATATATATACACAATATGCATCAATATACATACAACACTGTGATGCTTCTCACAGAAACCCCTCATGCTCTGGGGGCTTTGTGGAATGTGTCTCCCACCTCCTCTGTTGATGCTCTGCAGCCATTTGTCTTAGAGAAAGCCATAAACTCTGTGTTGTTTTCCAGTCCCTATCCCAAAGTTACTAAGTGACTGAGCAGAGACATTAAAAGAATGTCCTTTTGTCAGCCGATCTCCGTGACCTCTGCCCCGACCATATCCTAAATGACCGTCCTTGTGCAGCTTATCCACCCGGCCATCCGAGACCCTGTGTAATGTTCTCCAGACCTTCCTTAAACAGCTTAAAATAACAGTTTGTCACACACAAAGCATTGTTCAACTCCACAGACCCTTCTAATGGTTAATTCCCATGGTCAGCACGTCTCCTAATGGAAATGAAGAAAGTTCATCATTACACAAACTCAGCCGCTCCTCCTATGACCTAGAACAGAACATTTAAACATAATTAAAGATATATTTGAATTAACAAATGACAAGATCATCTCTGTAATTGCATATTTTCATATCAGCATGTAGGGCCGCCATCCTGAAGTATCTGCCTCTTGTTGAGTCCAACCTGGGCCTATGGAGAAATGTTTGATCAAAATACCATAGATTGGGGAGAGAAATCTATCAATCCCCCTTTCACACCTATTCTATAGGTGTGAACTTTACTCCATTATTTCGTCCCAATGCGGCACCGGACGGTCCAATTACTTCTCCTGAAACATAGCATATTATAGCACTGTGATTTGAGTTATCTTAAACATATTCTTCAACTTGGCTCTTCATCTTTGCTCCTTATTGAATCTAACATAACCCCCAGTTGAAACCCCCCTAACGACAACATTCAGTTCATTCAGTAGCATAACTGTTCCCATATTTTTCCTGGAACCCGCTTAGACAACATTAAACCTCAGCACAAACACAACTTAACCCCATTAGTGCATGTATTCATTTCCAAATTCGTCATATTTTGGTTGCCCCCTTGTCCCAATTTGCACCCATACCCCCTTGATTCCATTTGTAACCAAATGAGTGCATGATGATTTGCTTAGATCCCACTATGCAAAAATGAAACCCACATCTTCGATATTGGAATTGTCCCAGTGTGTGGTCCTCTGGTGACGTACCACTGTACCTGTAAACATCAGATTTCACAATGTGCCTGTACTTTAAACAAAATAATTTCTTGTATTCTTATTAGTACAACAAGTCGCTTGTATGGCAGATAATGTTTGAGATACTCTGTGAGTACATATCCAATTGTTTACTTTATAATTTGATTGCAATGAATCCTCATAAACAAGATGACTCCTGAGTGAACATTCATAGCTTACAAAGTGACAATGTACTGACCTTGTAAACTTGTGGCAATAAACAATGGGGCGGAGGGTAACCCCAGAAGGTGCTGTGAGTGGGGGAGGGGCGGGCTAGACCCCTGGCAGTTCACTTGAGTAATTTTGGGGATGGCATAACCCCACTAGGTAAAACAGTGAGGGCCAACATTGTTCACAAATACTCCAAACGCAAACTCAAGACTGTCTGTCCTCAGAGGGCATTGACTTATTTATAAATACTTTTAAAAACATCTCCAGCGTACTTTAAGTATAAATTTAACTATGTGTAGCTTTTCTCAAACGGAAAAATGATAGTGTATCTTACCTGGGTCTGAGCTAGTTCTTCTATAGGGACGACAGAGAGAATTTTCAAGTTAATCAACAAACCCTTCATTTATGCAAAGTTGTCAACTAAACAAACTCATCATATAACTATTGTTATTTTATGTGTCACTGCAAACTTTCTATTCAGTACGTATTACTATATAATGATGTGCAGTATTCAGTGTTCCCCACTTCTGTACTTCCAGTCCAATCTATTTTATTTTTCATAATTTATTATATCTGAGTCAGTGTGTTTTTTGCTGAGATTTAACCTTCCATCTGGGTCCATTCTATATTCTATGCATTCATTCACCATGCATTCCACAATGTATGGGGACCCCCCTTTGGTCTAAATTAATCAAACAACTATCAATAATCATTAGATCAATTGACACCTCAAACGAGTAACAGACATCACTTCCCATATCACAGCCACACCGACAAAACACAGCACCATTTCGCCAATCTAAATATTATAATCAATGCTTTTATTCTCCATAGAAACAATGAACGTTCACGCCCCATACTATCAGCATTGTATTCCCAACCATCCACATAAAAACCCACATTCCACAAACTTCATCACACATATCAACCCACTCAAATCCTATCTGTCTGTAATTATCACACTCAAATCAACTCAAACATTCATGAACTTATCCCTAGATAATCAGCCACTTAGAGCAGCCTCCTGGTGTAATGCCTTGCAGCCTATAGGCTACTACCCGAGCAGCCCCCCTTGGATCAAACTGTACATTACCAAAGTAACGCGAGACACACTCAATCACAAACATACATACGGTACATACATGCTCTCCCCTTTTCGCGCACACAGACACATTACTCCATTCTCCTATCCGCACAGGCATAGAGACACACACATTCACCTCAAACAACACAGCGCCTCAAACCCCCCTCCCAAGAACAACAAACATAGCGTTTTTCCAAGCGGTCCACATCCAGACCTAGACGCCGTTCCATCCGGACCGAGCCCTATAACAAACAAATCATTAAATAGTTACATTTTCACGGAGCGTCTTCATTCTAACCGGCACAGGCTTTTCTAGCCTTTACGGTACTACAGGTTTATCTGTCAGGAAGCTCACAGACCAATGCATACACTGTATCTCACCATACGTGATGCTGCTCAGCCAATCTACAAGTGAATCGATTCTGCCTGCTACTGCTTTACAGAGTTAACACATAGACGGACGGAGGAGAGGCAAAACTCAGAGAAATGCGAAAAGTGTGATGTGATCCTGATCATCTGTCTACATGGAAGCGCCACACATGAGCAAACACACACACACTCAAATCCAGACTGAGGGCACACACTGCCCATCGAGATGCGAAGTTTGCTTTGCTTGCGACCAACAGATAAAAGACAAACAAACAGACAGACAGACAGACTGACGGACAGACAGACAAAAACTAAATAAAGGTTGTCGATGTCTGTTTTGATTTAACAGTCAATCGTTTACTACATACAGACATTGTTCCATTAGGCTACTATGGAACCGCACACTTCACAGGTTCAAACCCGAGCGCTTTACCAACTGAGCTATATTTCTTTGAATGCGTAAAGAGCCGGTCATGCTTATATAATCTACCCCGTCTCACGCATACATCATGTCTACTAGTTGGGAGGACATATTATGTGACGCCTATTATATCTATTCGCATAATCCATAGGCCATAGGCCATTAATCCCATTCCATATCTTTACCCTCTAACGAATCCACCACTCTCTTAAAAGATCCATTTATATTTCTAAATAAATCTAACGTTAAAAGCATACGCTATTATTTTGAACTGTCGCGCGACCTTACGCCAATTTGATGGCAAAATAACTCATAGGCTATCTATGGTTCTCCGCTCTGCAGCCCAACTCCGCCAGACAGACTCACAGGCTACTCCTGTATGGACGCCAGAGCCCACTTACCGCGGCCATTTGGCTGCACCCGGACCCTTGGTTAGAAGCTGCGCGCATCAACTTGTGGTGTATTTTTCCACAAACAGTTTTTTCATAAGCGTCAAAATATGGTTGATTCTATTTATATACTATACTCTTACATATTACCGTTCCACTGTGACAGGCGTCCCTGCACAGTGAATTTAAAAATCATTTACATTCATTCTCTTCTTCTCAAACTTACAGCAAAGTTATGGATCATAAAGCAGTATAACACAAAAATACAAAGGAATACTAACCCAACGTGACCTAATCTTGCATTAAATTCACCTTGTTGTTTGAATTTATAGCATAAACCTTTGTGTCTAATTTACATAGCAACATAAATTGGAAGAATCTAAAATTCAACTCAAAATATGGATATTAATATTACTATTATTAGACAATTCAGTGTTATTTCTTCCCCATTTTAAATAATCTTTTATGATCTTAGTTTGCTGATTTTTTCACAATTCATATTATACCAAAACCTTCAAGATATATTACAATAAAATGCAAAAACCTGAGCATTAATGCCCTCTGTACAAAGCGGAATTCTCCAGAACTCGCCGGTTCTGTATAAATACATATCTTTGCTATGATTTTGGAAAATTACTGTTATTCCTCACATGCACTCAATCAGCAATATGATCTTGAGAAAGTTACTTTTATCCCCTCACATATGCTAGCGGCCTTGGGCAGATGTTTTCGACGTACAATCTCGCCCACAGGTCTTTCCAAAATATCAAAACACGTGTCTGACCAGCTTTGTACGGTTCCTAAATTTGATTGATAAATTACAGCATTTGTGGAATCCAGTTAGTGTAACAATAATTTAGAATAGCCAATGCAGATATTTTTATGAAAAAGGTAATCCGTAAACCCTATATTGATATTTTCCCGGGATGTTAAACCACTGTTTTCCTGAAATGCTTGATCAGAATGCTTACTTTTTTCTCTGGAATCGCGTCGGGGTCACCATTTGATGGAAAGGATTTCTCTGTACCTGGTTCAACCTAATTAAAAACAGCTCACTCCAATCAGAAGGTGTGACATATGTTAATACCTTTCCA
This sequence comes from Poromitra crassiceps, assembly GCF_964638095.1. NCBI lineage: Eukaryota > Metazoa > Chordata > Actinopteri > Beryciformes > Melamphaidae > Poromitra > Poromitra crassiceps. Next base: position 1,629,449 of record NW_028152258.1, read on the forward strand.
GTGTCCAATTATTCCAGATATATGAAAAATCAATACAACAAGCAATTCTGATATTTAGAACATTATTTTATATAGAGGATTTAGCATATTCAGTACAAAGACAGATCAAGTATTTATATTACCCATTCAGAGATCTCTGAGGTGGATTTTCCAGTGGTCTCTCCCTCACAGCAAAATATGTAGCAGGTCAAAAGAAGACCCCTGCAAACCGACCCATTCTAATATTTTGCGTGGACTTTTAAACTGCATTTTCTTGTGGGCTGGTCTCTCCCCGCAGGTTTCCTCCTCCATCTGGGGACATCCTTCACTGCTTGGGCTGGTATTGGTCGTCACCTACTTGACAGGCGTGTTTTTCTCCCCCTCTCTGTCCACATCCTGTAACCTGGCTTCCACTGGAGGTCACACACTAACCTTCTCCTTGAAATAGTTATCTATTGGTTCCTATCTACCAAAGCAACTGTTAATATATTTACTTTAAATTCCTATTTTGATTCTTATAATTTGGGTCAGCTAATTTAGCTATTTACCTATTAAAGTCCTAGTTTAGAACATTATGTAAGGTTATTGTTAGACTTGATAAACTTAAACTATATTCTGGATAAGATCAAATTCAGCTAAATCATGGGTTAATCCCAGTCTGAACTGGATTTAAAACATCTTACAGTTCAAACTTACTATCCTCTTGGTCGAAAACCACCTCTAGGAGGTGTAAAAAAGAGCAAGAGGACAGTTTCTTATAGTTAAATTCAACAAATCAGAGAAAAACTCACCCCGTTTAAACCGGATGAGAAACTCTTATCAAATACCACTTATCAACTAATTCGACTATACCTTTATTTTCCATTCTATAATTACAATAATATCAATAGGCTATCATTTATCTAAATATTATAGCACTCTCCTATCGTGCAGCAAGTGGGACAAATTGAAGTTAATCAACACACAACATCAGACTCTCCTCTCATTGGTGCTGTGTCCTTGAGCATATCTTCTCTTTTCTGTGGAAAAATCAGCGCATCTAATGTATGCTCTTAAACTTTATTTCATATCAGATATCCAATCATCTCAGTCAATCAGTAAGATATATATACACAATATGCATCAATATACATACAACACTGTGATGCTTCTCACAGAAACCCCTCATGCTATGGGGGCTTTGTGGAATGTGTCTCCCACCTCCTCTGTTGATGCTCTGCAGCCATTTGTCTTAGAGAAAGCCATAAACTCTGTGTTGTTTTCCAGTCCCTATCCCAAAGTTACTAAGTGACTGAGCAGAGACATTAAAAGAATGTCCTTTTGTCAGCCGATCTCCGTGACCTCTGCCCCGACCATATCCTAAATGACCGTCCTTGTGCAGCTTATCCACCCGGCCATCCGAGACCCTGTGTAATGTTCTCCAGACCTTCCTTAAACAGCTTAAAATAACAGTTTGTCACACACAAAGCATTGTTCAACTCCACAGACCCTTCTAATGGTTAATTCCCATGGTCAGCACGTCTCCTAATGGAAATGAAGAAAGTTCATCATTACACAAACTCAGCCGCTCCTCCTATGACCTAGAACAGAACATTTAAACATAATTAAAGATATATTTGAATTAACAAATGACAAGATCATCTCTGTAATTGCATATTTTCATATCAGCATGTAGGGCCGCCATGCTGAAGTATCTGCCTCTTGTTGAGTCCAACCTGGGCCTATGGAGAAATGTTTGATCAAAATACCATAGATTGGGGAGAGAAATCTATCACTGCTCAGACAGGCAGGAGAGACTCTGGCTTGTGACTGACAAACACGGAGACACGCCCACGGAGGGAGGAGTTGTAAGGAGAGGGGGTGCGGGTGCTGCTATGGAGGAAATTACTGTTCAGAACTATATTGTTTATGTCTGATGTCTCACTGATGCCAAAAATAAATGGTTAAAGTGACTGTTTGATATTGAATTTCACAAAACTGCGATTATCTCAGCTTTTTGTCTCAGACGCTGAAACCATGCTGTACTCAACGGCTAATATCTACATAACTACTAACTCTACAAACTAACTCTTTTAGACAGAGAAAGCACACATTCTATTAGTACTTTTGTGAACTTTGTGTTGACAAACTCCAAGCAGAAAATTATCCTTGGCTCTTGTAAAATGAGCCAGAATCCTCAAAAAAACCCTCTGGCAAAAGCTACCTACAGTAAAAAAAAAAAGGCTGGCAGTGAATGTGTTAAAAGATTGTAATTTTTGCCTTAAAACACATTTTTCTTTTTACATTTGCTGTACAGGCTAAAATACTAACCTTCTTGAACACCACAAGATGCTTTTCTGCTGCGGCTGCGGACATCTTGCCGGGTCTCTTACGGCCTTGGGCTGTAGGCGGAATCAGGTGGAGCACGAGGAGAATGGAACATAAATCACTGTCCCAGCAGCCTAGAAAAGAAAAATAGTAAAATTGTCAATATGTCTTGTTTCTTCCTTGTTACTGATAGAGAGTTCAATCATCCAATGCACCAAACAACACCAAAGAAAAATCAATACCAACAGGAGAATACATTGTTCGGGGAGAAGATTTGACACATTTTACATGAGTGCAACGCGCATACTCAGCTGTGCTGCTCATTCCACAAATGCATGTTCCTTACAAATGGGGCATAATTTAAAAGGGAAATAAACAGGCTTTCCCGTTGGAAAGCCTGTTTATTTCCCTTTTAAATTATGTATGAAATGAATTATGTATGAAATTATGTATGAAATGTATTGCCAAGAAGCATTGTTACAACAGAGAAATAATCTACCAAACACAAATTTCTGAACTTTTTGTTCGATGTTTATTATGACAAACTGATGTCCGTAATGCAGCATGGCCCACTACTAGCTTTGTTCATATTTGAGATACTGGTTTGAAGAGGATTCTTTTTTTACCATGGTATTTTTTGCCTGATCATTTACAGAAATAATAGGGCTGTAAAAGTGGTAATTTGTAGTCATGTTAACTAGTATTTTGAGTTCTGATGTGCTAAGAAAGTCCATCAACAAAGTCAAGAACATGTTTGAATACAACCAACCAACCTTTAAATGTTCAAACAAATCACCCAGCGCACTCCCCGAGTTTGAAGTCAATCGGACGAATGTTTCTCAAGCTAACCTGCTTTTTGTGTTGACAGTAGGTGGCGCTTTCAAATTGCAAGAAATTCAGGACTGCACTACGTCAAGTCCCCAGCAGCATACTCCCCAAGTTTGAAGTCAATCGGATGAACGGTTGTCAAGATAAACCACTTTTTGTGTTGCCAGTAGGTGGCGCTGTGCCGAATTGCACGAAATTGGGCACTGCACTGTGTGGAGTTCCCATCAGCGCAAATTTGAAGTCGATCGGACGAATGGTTGTTGAGAGAAGTTGTTGAGCTAAAAAAAAAGAAATTGCCAGTAGGTGGTGCTATGCCGAATTGCACGAAAACAGATCACTACACTCCGTTCATATACTCCTTAGCACACTCCCAAAGTGTGAAGTCGATCCAACCAACGGTTCTCGAAATATTGAGATAAGTTGTTGAGATAAAAACAGAATTGCCAGTAGGTGGTGCTATGCCGAATTGCACGAGAACAGGTCACTGCACTCAGTCACGCACTCCTTAGCACACTCCCAAAGTTTGAAGTCGATCTGACCAACGGTTCTCGAGATACACGAAGGCCAAGCTAGAGGAGAGGAGGAACACACAGACAGGGAACACGCACACACAGACAGACAGACGCAGCCGCGAACATGATCTCCTGGCGGAGATAATAATAAAAGATCATGATCTCCTAAACTTTGTATTCAAATTTGTGGAATATTAAAGGGCAACACCCCCAAATTAGGAATTCAAATGTGTTGTTTCGATGTCCTAGGGAAGTTCAATCAATATTTGTTAACATGAGGTACTCCGTACCAAAACTATAAATTCTGGAGTTGCATCATTGAATGGGAGACTGATTTGGTGGATCCATAAATTGGTTTTAAAAGTTTTTATACCCAATTGAGCTTTATCCTAACAGAAAGTTTTGGATTTGCGAAAGAGTTGGTATATTTTTGGACACTCATAGACCATAGGAATAACATGAATTATTAAATTGGGCATAGTTCACCTTTAAAAATCCTACAGACCAATCGGGGCAACTAATTAGCATTTTTCACTTCCCACCCAATTCACCCATTTTGTGTCTGAAAGGCAAGAGGTAACGCAGGTGCAAGCAAAACATTAACGAGGGCACTGGATCACCTAAATGGATTGGAAGTTGGAAAACCTAATTAATGTTGCTTGCACCTGTGTTACTTCCTGCCTTTTAAGACGCAAAATTGGGGGAATTGTGTGGGAAGTGAAAAAGGTGAATTGACTAAGAAGGGGCATGACTAGAAGAAATACATTAACCTACCAGAGTCATCCAAGTCCTCCTCATCTGATGCGAGTTCTGCCACGAAGAGCAGCTCTTGCAGGTCACTTGTTGTGGGAAGAGTCCTGCTTTCTCGGATGATTTTTTGCTTGAATGCAGTAGGCCATCTAGAGAAAATGAGAATTTATTAATCTTGCATGGACAATTTTCAAGCACTTATCAAATCTTGAAAATACGTCAAAATTCAAGCATTTTCAGATTTACAGCACCTATAGGAACCCTGCACAATATGATATTATAGAGGAATCCACTTGGAAGAGTGCAAACCTCCATCAAGGCCTAAAATCTGACTGGGCTGATGAAGTCATGAATATTCACAGCACACTTTCTAACTGTATGACAAATGGGCAAGGAGATCAGGCTATCTTGGCTCAATTGTTGAGTGTCTCTGGGGTCAAATAAAATAATCATAGGCATCCAGGAATTAAGCAAAAGCAAGCAAGTAAACTAAGGGGGGGGGCAGCATTTTTCCTAGCTTGTAGTTTTGTCTTGGGGGAGGCAAACAGTTTCAGACTTTGAAAACCTCTGGCCTACAGTATACGCACCTTCAGTGCTTTGCCCCCAATAAAGAAACCTTCACATTCCTTTATGCAAATTCATGGCGTCACCCAAAGAGGGTTTTACCTTTTTAATTAAAACAACCCACTAAATTGTTAGGGACATTACTTCATTCTTTGATCTTGGGTTGCAAGAAGGGAAAAAAAATTAAAACATTTTACTGGATCATTTTAGAGAATTTTAACACATTGACTGCCAGACGTTTTTTTCTTGCTGTAGGTAGCTTCTGCCAAGCCGTTTTTTGAGGATTGTGGCTCATTTTACAAGAGCCGAGGATTATTTTCTGCTTGGAGTTTGTGAACATACAATATCTCAAAAGTACTAATAGAATGTGTACTTTCTCTGTCTAAAAGAGTTAGTTTGTAGAGTTAGTAGTTATGTAAGCATTAGCAGTTGAATACAGCATGGTTTTAGCGTCAGAAAAAATATTCAGAGATAAATGGCTTTTTGTGAAATTCGATAGAACTGTCACTTTAACCATTCATTTTTGGCATCAGTAAGACCTAAACAATAGTTTTGAACAGTAATTTCCTCCATAACAGCAGTAAACTTCCCTCTGCTCAACTCCTCCCTCCTGTGGGCGTTCTTTTTGGCTGCAGCGCCATGTCACAAGCACTTTCCTACCTTTGCAAATGCACTTTCTCATACTCTCGACCTCTCAAATAAATTTCTGAATAGAAATTAAATTTCAATCATGAGAGACCAGAGGGTAAGGTTAAACAGCAAGCTTTATTAAAGTATGGCATGGCGATAGGATTCATGGCCTGAAGCGGTATGGCATTCATTCTGATGGCGTGGCAGCATGGCAGCTGATTCTTTGGCGTAGTGACTCCGTGGCAAGATGCCTCTCTTCTTGAGGCGGGAGGGCATCTGCTCGGAGAACCCCCCCCCCGTAGGGGATTCTTCGGGAGTCAATACATTGGTGGTGGACTGGGGAGGTGGGTGGGGTGAAACGCGGCTTCCAGAGAAGGAGTTGGATCAGCTTAGTGCAGCGGCTAGAGGGCAGGGAACAAGGGCTGTGGTGCGCTCGGCGTGGCTATAAATACTGCCACGTCATAGCCTCGGTACTGACGACATTAACGCCGTCACCTAGGCAAGTGCGTCACTGCTGCACTGACGACATTAACGGCGTCACTCTGGGATTACTGCACTTGTTGTCGCGCTAGGATAACAGCTGAGGTCGCTATGTTTCTAGATTACGCATGGCGTGAGGCAGCGTGTCTGGTCTTCATCTTGAAACTAGGTCGAGACCATCATTTCAATCATGAGAGACCAGAGGGTAAGGTTAAACAGCAAGCTTTATTAAAGTATGGCATGGCGATAGGATTCATGGCCTGAAGCGGTATGGCATTCATTCTGATGGCGTGGCAGCATGGCAGCTGATTCTTTGGCGTAGTGACTCCGTGGCAAGATGCCTCTCTTCTTGAGGCGGGAGGGCATCTGCTCGGAGAACCCCCCAAAAGAGAGAAACCTGAAGGGCCAATCGGTCTGCTCGCCTCGCGATGCAGCGGGCGCTGGGCGGAAGGCGACGCTTGTCGCCGGCCGGTTGGCTCGGCAGCACGGCGACTTACGGCATAATTCGGCGTTGGCATAGGGTTGGCTCGGCAGCACGGCGACTTACGGCATAATTCGGCGTTGGCATAGTTCGGCGTTGAACCCCCCCCCAAACTGACTGACTACAGGCTGCTCGGCACCTAGAACACTTGCGGGCTGCTCGGCACCCAGAACACTTCGAGTCGTCTGCTGAGGTCTTGCTGGATTAGTTATGTGACTACAGGCTGCTCGGCACCTGGAACACTTGCAGGCTGCTCGGCACCTAGAACACTTCGAGTCGTCTATTGAGGTCTGAATTAGTGAAGCTGCCTCAGTGTTGAGATTTGGGTTGAGCCCCCTCGGTTTTGAGATTTGGATTGAGCCCCCCCCCTGACTACAGGCTGCTCGGCACCTGGAACACTTGCAGGCTGCTCGGCACCCTAGAACACTTTGAGTAGTCCAGGGGTCTGGATTAGTGGGGAGACTACGGGCTGCTCGGCACCCGGAACACTTGCAGGCTGCTCGGCACCTAGAACACTTGAGTAGTCTGCTGGGGTCTGAATTAGTGGTGTGACTACAGGCTGCTGAGATTTGGATTGAGCCCCCCCCTGACTACAGGCTGCTCGGCACCTGGAACACTTGCAGGCTGCTCGGCACCCCAGAACACTTTGAGTAGTCCAGGGGTCTGGATTAGTGGGGAGACTACGGGCTGCTCGGCACCCGGAACACTTGCAGGCTGCTCGGCACCTAGAACACTTGAGTAGTCTGCTGGGGTCTGAATTAGTGGTGTGACTACAGGCTGCTGAGATTTGGATTGAGCCCCCCCCCTGACTACAGGCTGCTCGGCACCTGGAACACTTGCAGGCTGCTCGGCACCCCAGAACACTTTGAGTAGTCCAGGGGTCTGGATTAGTGGGGAGACTACGGGCTGCTCGGCACCCGGAACACTTGCAGGCTGCTCGGCACCTAGAACACTTGAGTAGTCTGCTGGGGTCTGAATTAGTGGTGTGACTACAGGCTGCTCGGCACCTAGAACACTTGCGGGCTGCTCGGCACCTAGAACACTTCGAGTAGTCTACCGTGGTCGGAATTAGTGATTTGTTGCGGGCTGTTCAACGCCGAGCACTTGCAGGCTGCTCGACACCTGGAGCGCTTAATCAATTAGATCGACACTGATTCGGATTGAGCCCCCCCCCCTGACTACAGGCTGCTCGGCACCGGGAACACTTGCAGGCTGCTCAGCACCTAGAACACTTCGAGTAGTCCACTGGGGTCTGAATTAGTGGGGAGACTACGGGCTGCTCGACGCCCGGAGCACTTGCGGGCTGCTCGGCACCTGAAACGCTTAATCAATTCGATCGACGCCGATTCGGGGAGTCCACCACCAATGAAATGCGAAGTAACGGCTATTGCGAGGAATGCGGGAATGGATGCCATGTGCTTACCATGTGACGCCTAGGGGAGGAGAGATCTTTGGGCAGACAATATGGCGGCCTGCTCTGGTCGGACGTAGGCCGCGTGGGCTGACGAGGACCAGCGGCACCGCCACGGCGACTTACGACGCCCCCCGGGCGTGGCCGCAGCGCTACGCAGGCGCTGGGTGATCGACCAATCCGGCGCGGTGACTTAGCAAAACCCCCCGCAGTAATGTGCTCGCTTTCCGTGCTGTTCTGGGACGGTTTATTTACAGTTTTATGCGTCGACTAGCCAGTTGGAGAATGGAGTTATTATGGCACTAGCGGGTGCCTGCGCGAAGTGAGCAAATTTATGATGCACTTCTGGAAGCACTGCAATAGCTGCTTGTATGTGTTTTAGATCTATTTGTTGTGTGGTTTTATTTTATTTTAATTCTTTCTTATTGTGCTGTCTGTGTTTGTGTACGTATTTTATGTGGACCCGAGTCTGGAATGTGACTTTATGTATATGACTTTAGCGCCCCCTTGCGTTATAACTTCGGGGAGAGCGCTGGAAGGGAACACTTGTTCCGCGCTCCGCCGACTTACTCCGGGGCATTGCTACTGCTGGACTGTGACTTTAGACTCGCCCCTGCGCAACGAGCGACTTGCGGCGGCTTTACTGCTGGCACTATAATTTCGGGGAGACCCCACTTGTTCCACCGACTTACTTCGGGGCATTGCTACTGCTGCGCTATGACTTTAGACTCGCCCTGCGCAACGAGCGACTTACGGCGGCTTACTGCTGGCCTATAATTTCGGGGAGACCAGCACCAATGAAATGCGATGAAAGGGTGCTACTGCGCGGGTTTGCCTTTGCCATGCTGCTTAAGGAGGTTGCGTTTTTGGAACGTCCGTTTGAAGACGATGGATTTGGTTCTGGCTTCGTCGCCGGCCTGACTCCGCATTCAGCTTAATCAGAGACGTGACTTGATTTCGGCCTAGACAGTGGCACTGGGTTTGATTTCCGGTTTCGTCGACAGCGAGACTAAGCATTCAGCTTGTAGTCGGAGACAATGAATTTAATTTCTAGCCCTCTCGGCCGTGTTGTGTTGCGAGGACCAGAACTTTTGAGGCGGAGGACACCCCTTGCTGTGTGTGGCTGATGTGGCCGCGCCGATCCTGAAGGAGTGGCCGGAATAGTGCTCCGCTGGGAGGTCGCACATCTGGAGGGTCCGCTTGAGGTGAAGAGTGAACCGGGTTCTTGTCATGAGATGGTGGGGTGAGATGAAGGCGCCGTCGTAGGCTCTGGCTGTGGAGCTGGCCAGCCCCCCCCCCTGATGTAGGACTGAGCGGCGTGGAGTAGCTGGGTGAGGCGGGATCGTGAGGGAGTGCCGGGGGCCTAGGACGTGGGTCCGGACTCATGAGAGGGTGAGGGCCGAGAACGGGGGAAGCGGCATTGGAGACGGGTCGGCTGCCGGATGGAGGTTTCGGAATGCGTCAGTACGATGAACACAGCCAACCACTGTCCAATGCAGCAATTAGCATAATGGCTGTCTCCTTAGGTTTAGTGCTCATGGCCTGTTGAGCCGAGATGTCATTGACCGAATATGACATTTGAATGGTGCAGAAGACCAATGTCCCATTGCTTTGAGAATAGATGCTGAGACGTCTCAGCTGCAGGGGTAGACGTGCCAGTGCAGGAGTGAAGAGAGCCGCTGACGAGGGAGTCCTCATCATTTGCAGCGGAGACGGCGGCGGGAGGTCGCCTTCCCTTCGAACTCAAGTCAGGAACAGAGTTAGTCCTGCCCCACGTCAGGATCTCATGCGGTATGGATCTTAGAGGATAGGCAGATCAAGTATTAGTTTGAGAGATAACAGTTGAGCCTTTAGCGTCCCTGTCTGTTTAAAATAAAGTGAATAAGAAATTAGTATTTTGTCACTGGTTGGGACGGCAATGGAATATTTAATTATGTCAAATAAAATCAACCCCCAGAACTTGGCTGAAGCTGAGAGATTAGTGAACTCGATAATCCTCAAATATTTCTCACCAAAGGTTCATGCAGCTTTTTTTTTTTTTTTTTTTTTTTTTTTTAATAGTAATATAAAAGTACCAACCAAATTTTACGGACTCAAGACTATATCGACACATCTTAATTGTTACTGTAAATTCAATGTGAAAATAAAGCTTATCCCTTATGCCCACAGCAATGATGCAAGTCCTTACTTTATATTTTACCAGCTGCTTCATATTACTTTGATTAAATGGTTTGATCAGAATTATTTAATGCTTACTAATTTCCCGAATACGTAACGAGGCACTTTATCCATCTATCTATCCTTTTATAGGCAGAAGTTATTTTCAAAGTTTCATTTGAAAAACAATTTATGAAAATCAAGCACTTCCAATAAGTATATTGATAAAGCATATTCCTGAACGTGATGGTTAAGATCAAGCATTTCCAACTTAATCGCTGAAATTGAGCTGTGCACCACCCACTGAGTGATTTGCATTGATGTAGTTACAATAGAACGCCACCAGAGTGCACCGGGGCTCAGCTAGAGGCACGAGATAATATAGCAGAATGAGAGTTAGGCTACATCATGCCAGCGTCGTGGTGATGAATACCTGCCAGTAAACATCGGTGATATTGCCGAAATCAATCTGTTAGCAAACAGATCGGCATGCCAACATAGTAGCTTATCCACCAGGCTACATGAAATGATGATATATGCTTGATTGAATACTCAACTTTAGGACAACGCAGGCAACTCCATTTCCCAGCGTCCTTGTCGGTGAGGTGACGTCACTCAGGAGGGCCCCCGCATGCCTGACGTTGATGCTAGCTAACGTTAGCTGCTAGCAGCAGTAGCCGACAGCCCTGGCTTGGCTTTAATGAAGAAACTCAGCGATGGGACTACATTTCCCAGCGTCCTTATCGGTGAAGTGACATCACTCAGGGGCACACTCCGGCTGCCGTAGTGATTAGCGATAGCTTGCTAGCAGTAGCATGGCCAGCAGCCGTGGCCTGAAGCCGTTCCCTGTGGGAGACGGAGCCTCCAAAACCCGGAGGCGGACGTGCCTCCCACTGGACGATCGGCGCGGCAAGAACAGACCGGTCCTCGTCCGGCGCAACGTCCACGCTGGGAGTCCTGCTCTTCAGCAGGGGAGCCAACCGCCCAAAGCAGAAGAGAAACAGCAGTGCAAGTGCAGTTCTTCCTTGAAAACTTGTGCTTGGAGATGGAAAGTTTTTGCACAACTTAACAGCTCTTCGTGGCTGCCCCCAGTCAGGATGCGGAGATATTGGCTAAACGCTTTGAGGATGCCTGCCCGGTTTTATCAATGGAGGAGCTACTAGCCAAGCGGGAGCTGCGATGAGAGATCCTTCCTCCGGAGACAGTAAGTGCAATGAACGAGCATAAGAATCCTACTGAACTTCGTACCTGGCTGGATTTGGCATTCAAGCTCAGCACGGCAGCCATGAAAGTAACGCGTGAGATTAGCAAAGCGTTTGTCAGCAGCCGCAACGATCGGCAAGGTGGGGAACAGATCAGTGAAACGCGGCTTCCAGAGAAGGAGTTGGATCAGCTTAGTGCAGCGGCTAGAGGGCAGGGAACAAGGGCTGTGGTGCGCTCGGCGTGGCTATAAATACTGCCACGTCATAGCCTCGGTACTGACGACATTAACGCCGTCACCTAGGCAAGTGCGTCACTGCTGCACTGACGACATTAACGGCGTCACTCTGGGATTACTGCACTTGTTGTCGCGCTAGGATAACAGCTGAGGTCGCTATGTTTCTAGATTACGCATGGCGTGAGGCAGCGTGTCTGGTCTTCATCTTGAAACTAGGTCGAGACCATCATTACTCTAAATTATAGCGAAAAAGAAACAAAAAAGAATGGGTTGAAAATCCCATTCTAAAAGCCTTTTAGAATGGGATTTGTTTCCAATTTGGTGTCGGACTAGGGGGCAGTCCCCGCTTGTCACCAGTTTGCTTTGCTGCTGCTGTGCGGGTGTGAGCCTGTCTGTGCGGCCGCTCTTTGAGGAAGCCCGGCTGGACTCGCCCGCCTCCCGGAGCCCTGGCCGAGAGCTCCGATGAAGCCCCTGCGACTCTGGTCATATTTACGCTGCGTGCCTCAAAGTGTGCTCCATCCGCAATCCACGATGCAAGTTTGCAATCCCGCACCGCCAGCAATCAACGCGAAAACGAAAGCGCCTCCGCCAATCCATTTGAATGAGAATGGAAATGGATCACACTGCTTTTTGCTTGCCTTCCTACTTCCTTGTCGCCACTTAGTGGGTCGGTGGAATGGGTTGTACACATTGTACACGTCCAATACTTATATAAGATATGTAAAAGGGTTAGATGCACAACCCCCCGTTAAAAAAAAAAAATCGATGCCAAAAACGTGTTTACACATTGTTGGCAGTCAACAGCTGGATTCTGAAAACGTGTTTACACGTTGTTGGCAGTGAATGTGTTAAAGTTAAAGTCAGAGTTTTTACATTGAGATTACTTTGCCTGAAATTTTGGGGTTTAAAAACACATTGCTGCATAAGTTTAGTCTCTATGCAGACCGATCAAGCTTACTCTTCTGTATAGTCACCCCAAAAAGGCCCATTCTGATACAAAAAAAATTCTGCTTCTGTGCTTGCTTAGTCCCAAATATCAAGTGAGATGTACAGTAGTGCATATAAAAACCATATTGTGAATATTCTGTATCCATAGAGTGCCAAAGTAAACGTCACTTATTGCTTCAGTATGCATACCAGAGATTTTCATCCGCCTTTTATTTTCCAATAGACATTTTGTAAAATGCTTATAAAAAAGAGTTTTACTTGTTCAAACCAAACGGTTCAACTATATTTAGAAACGGGAGAACACAGAACATTTCACTCGGACCAAAACATTAAAAAAAAGCAGATTTAAAGAAATAAAATGTTTTTTTTTGTTTTGGTCCCAGTGAAATGTTATATGGTCTCTCAGGATTCTGGAGCTGAATCGCTTGGTTTGACCAAGTAAAACTATTTGTATAAGCATTTTACAAAATGTCTATGGAAAATAAAATGACAGATGAAATCCCTTTGTACGCATGCTGAAGCAGGAAATAGCGTTCACTTTGGCTCTCTATATGGAACAAATGAGTAGGTTTATAGGCGATACGAAAAATAACGAAGGGCTATAGGAGAACAACCTCAACTAGCCACAAGCTGGCTGAGACTAGGACTATAGACCCTTTTCACGGGGGCCATTTTGTGTCGAAAAGGGAGAATAAAGACAGGTGCAAGCAAAACACTAATGAGGGTTTCCAAATTCCAATCATGAAAGTTGGAAACCCTCATTAGTGTTTTACTTGCACCTGTGTTTACCCTGCCTTTTCGACACAAAATGGCCCCCGTGAGAAGGGTCTATTGTAGTTAGACGAACCTCTCTAGAAACCTGGATGCTGCATCTTCTCCAAAAAGCAGGACAAAGTCTTGTTCTATCTGCAAAACATAAATGACATATCAAGAGAATACATTTCAGAAAACCATTATAATCAGTATTGCATCAACATCAAATTAACATTAACACGTTGACTGCCACTGACGTATTAATACGTCAAAAAAAATCCAGCGGTTCACTGCCATTGACGTATTAATACGTCAAAAAAATCGTTTTTTTTTTTTGACGGTGCTACGTGGATCAATGCCCCCCGCGTCTCCTATGGAGATATTGGAAGTATTGAATGTGTATAATCTATTTTACCGACCAGCTAGGTGGCGACGGTCCTCTCCCGACAGAGAGAAAGTCAACCAAAAGCAGCCGCCTCCCGCGGCTGCTTCCTCCATTCTCAAGGAAATGGCTTGGCGATTTTACAGTCAGAAACGAATGAGCCTCATTCTCATACTGTAGGCGGGGACGCTTTCGCGCTGCTGCGGTGGGGGGTTCCAGAAATGGACTGGGTGGGCAGCATAAAGCCTAGAGTCGCACGGGGCTTCATCGGGGCTCTCAAACCCAAGAGACGAGTGAGACCTATCCACACTCGCTGCCAGGGAGGGAGGCTGCTCAAACTCGCTGCCAGGGAGGGAGGCTGCTCAAACTCGCAGCAGCAGCAGCAGCAGCAGCAGAGCACTCGCTTGTGACAAACGCAGGCTGAAAGCCACTAGACACGCCCACGGAGGGAGGAGTTGAAGGAGAGGGCGTTCGGAACTATATTGTTTGGATGTCTGATCTCTCACTGATGCCAAAAATAAATGGTTAAAGTGACTGTTCTGCCTGTTTGATTGAATTTCACAAAACTGCGATTATCTCAGCTTTCACTCTCAGACGCTAAAACCATGCTGTACTCAACGGCTAATATCTACATAACTACTAACTCTACAAACTAACTCTTTTAGACAGAGAAAGCACACATTCTATTAGTACTTTTGTGAACTTTGTGTTGACAAACTCCAAGCAGAAAAGAATCCTCGGCTCTTGTAAAATGAGCCAGAATCCTCAAAAAAACGGCTTGGCAAAAGCTACCTACAGCAAAAAAAAAAACGGCTGGCAGTCAATGTGTTAAATTAACAAATGTGTGTGTGTGTGGGGGGTGGGGCAGCTGACCAGGCATGTTGAAACAATGAGGGGTATACACAGAGTATTTAAAGCTGCATTCAGCGATGTTTGTGTTAAAATAAGTGTTAAATGACTATATTCCGACAGCAATCACTGAAATAGTGTGTTTGGTCAGTGACTCGTACAGACTCAAGGATGGCAGCGTTGGATTCGGGGGGGGGAAAGTACATAGTATTTTATAGGTATCGCCATCTGACATTCCGTTTAGAGAAAATGCTAACTTTTCTCTGATTGGATAGTTTGAGGTCGCCGCCAATTTAGATCCAATCAGTGGCGTAGCCAGACTTGGCACATTGGGTGTGCCACAGAAAGAGAGGGTGTGCCAGGGGGCGGACCATTTGGCGGCGAATTTGGGGCTTTTCAAGCCAGATTTAGAGGGAAAATGGTGACATCTAGTGGACAAAAAAAATCACTACATAGTGCCTTGAAGGACCATGACATATCAATGTTTGCTCCTTTTCGCACTCATTAGCAGATAGAAGCAGTCAATTAAATTGTATTTTTTGGCAACATGTAAAACTACTTTGGTATCTCAAAAAAGTCTGCTGCTGCAGTGCAGGGAGGGTCTCGTTTCTCTTCTACAAAAGCAAACGGTGAGGATACAGTATATATCTTTGGAGGCTCTCAGAGAGATCTGTAGCATCAGTGTCCTCTGGCTCTGCACAAACCTCCGGTGTGTTGTTGGCTGCGTTCCCCGCTGTTAACGCCATTGTTTCGGCTGCGTATTCTTCATCATCGTCTGTCTCTTCTCCACTGTACACCACCAATACAGTGTGCGGGAACGGGTGCACTACAATCCGCACTTGTTGAGGGGGAGGGTGACAACGAGTCATCTTCTTCCTCGTCGTCAATGCGACATTTCTTGCCTTTGCCGAATAAGCTTAAAAGCGAGCTTTGTTTCATGTCTTCTTGATTTGGCGCTGCTGCTGCTGTGCGTGCATTTGTTTACTTTACGTGGACGACAGCTTAACTAGTTTCCCATGATGCTCCGGGGCACATAGGTCAGCGGAGCGTGATTTCTATTCGCACATAGGATAAGTTGGACACAGTGCATGACAGCGTTGACATGTGTTTTGCAGACAAACAAAAAACTTTTTTTACCCCATTTTTTTGGGCCTGTCTGGGTGGCATTTGCACACCCTAGCGCACCCGTGGCTACGCGCCTGGATCCAAACAGAGAAAAGTTGACATTTTCTGAGAAACGGAAGGTCCAATCGATGTATGAGTATGTATTTTTTCACCCCGATGCCGCCATCCCTGAGTCTCTATGAGTTACGTTTGCGGAGATACGCCTGCCCTGCCTGCAGGACTACAGGAGAGAGATAGATAGTGGGGGGTTGGGGGTTCTAAGTCACTGACCAAACTATTTCAGTGATTGCTGTCAGAATAATAAGACATTCAACACTTTTTTGAACACAAACACATTGCTGAATGCAGATTTAACACATTTGTCAATCAAAATAAAAATGTAATTACCAGGCCTTTGATGTCTTTGAACCGAGGAAATTCGGTCAAGACATCAGATGATCTCTCTGGGTCGAGGACCATGTTGTGTCGGTATTCAAATGTCATCTTCATCTTCTGCTTGATAGTGGCATCATCAGAGGAATGTTTCATCAAAGAAACTGCCTCCTTGCATTGGGCTTGGCTCAGAGTCATCTCAGGAGTATATGAAGAATCTCTTCTAGCTGTTGGTCCTCCATCAGTCTCAGTCAGCAGGCTTGATGACTCGCCGCGCCTAGATGAAGAGCTGTTCCTCTGGATCGTTTTGAGTCTCCAAGCAATGAAACCACTGGCACCTTTAGCATCGTAGTAATGTTCCTTTGAAAATTGTAACAGTACGTGTTATCAAAGTTATGACATTAACACCAAATATTGCAGTTGTTTGAATAAATAATTATAAGTTATTGGTTTGTCACACCAGACCATTTGAGGCTATAGCAGAATAAGTGAGTGCCATGTTGAAGCGGCAGTGGTCTCGATTTGTACTATAACCTACCCTAACCCTACCAAACTTGATTAATCAATAGAAAAGGGGGAAAAAACACTTAGTATCCATGTAGTAGGGGTGGGACGATGCATCGTCAATATCGTATTGTGTATCGATCAAAAGTGAAAACCGATACATATCGCCATATCGTCACCTTGTAAATCCACGTGGTGGAGCATACGTTTTTTTTATACGTATGGCGTATGTTCATAATTGAAAGGTCATCAAGGGATCTTGATCTCAAGTTAACCGATCAAAATAATTTGCATTTAAACATGAGAAAATTGGCACTTTATGTCGAACAACAGATCTATTTTTTAAATGTCTGGAAGAGCTCAGAAATAAAATTGTCAAATCATATTTTAGTTACTTTTTGTGAGTTAAAATAAATGCAACTGATTGTGTGTAAATGGGCATATGATATCGTCTCATATCGATCGCAGGCCGCTGAATCGAATAAAAATCGTGACAGACTTTGTGATATCAGCAAATATCGTATTGTTGTCTGAAGAATCAATATATTGTATCGTGATGAAACTTGTGATTCCCACCCCTAGCATGTAGCATGTATAGTGCACAGATCAGTTTGGATGTCTGATCTAATAATCCAAGGTTCTGCTGAATAGACTCAAGATAGCCTAGTTACACCAACCCTTTAAAGTTTGTGCTTACATATCCATTTTCGGCTTGTGGGTCAGCCAGGTAAGGGAACAGGGCAATTATCCCTCGAGCATACTTCGTTCTCACAGGGGTTGGGGGTGTTGTCCTGACAAGAGCAAAGTGAATAATACAGGAAAAGATATTTTATCATATCATTTCAATTCAATTCAAATAATTTCAACTTCAATGTCTCCTAATTTCTTTTACAACAATAATAAGATTCATAACAATGACGATTAAAGAAAATGGGCGAACATTTAAGGAATCACATGTTGCCATACGAGCAAAAGATATTTCATGGTAGTTGCATCAATTCTGAATAAGATAAAGCTACGGTGACAATATCATTTTACCACTCAGGTACAGTTTTGGAACTCGCCGCCAAAAGTCCCCAGATACAATCAAATTGGAGTTGGCACAGTGCTTGCAAATTGTTGCTTAAATGCTGTGTGATTCACAGATCTGAGACCTGACATATCTAGCAGGCCAAATTATCTGTTCAGGTCGCGAGAGCCATCAACGTGCTACATTAATGAGAGCACAAGACACGGGGTGAGGAAGACACAGCTGGGTGATGTCTGTAATACTGTCAAAGTATTGCATTGTCATCTATTTTAGTTTAGTGCGGTGATCCTGAGCCAATATTATACATTTCATTTTAGATGGAATCCATGTGTAAATAAATCCACAGCAGTCACAGTCACTCATTTACATAATTAAGTTGTTTTGTCTGTAGGTTATGACCCAGGGAGGCAGGTTGTGTACTCCTGGAAACCATCTGGACACCACCATCATTTCCGGCCAAGCAAAAGGCAGTTGTATTGCTTTGTGCCTATTTAACCTTGGCAACACTGTGTACATTGGTAGTTATCCCAATATTTCTGTATGAATTCCTAAGATTACTGGTATTCATATTTTAACAGCCACAATATTCATCACTTGACTTTTCGTTCCATAAATGTATGTGTTGCTTGAAAAAAAATATGTTAATTACCCATGATTTTCAGTCATGTCTGCACAGAGGATCTTAACCATATTTCGCCTTGTGGAGTCAGTCAGGCCTTTCGTTCGGTTATATTCCTTGATAACGCAATCTCCTCCAGGTTTCTTGGTCAGTACAGCTTCTACTAACTGTGGAAAAAACAGAGCAGAAGCACATTTCTGTCTGTCTCTGCTGAAGGAGACGTGGAGTTGATTTGAGTTAAGTTGTGGACCAGTGATGTCATTCATGCACAAATGACATCACTGTTCCACAACTTAACTCAAATCTAAATAACTGTCAAACTAAATGAATGTCTGCAAATTATGGGCCCTATCGTTGTATGGCGCTATCGTTTGCGCTGCGTTTGCGCGCCCCTTATTGCCATCTTCCAAGCTGCCTCTCCCCACCCTGGCCGGCCCAAAACAACCAGGGCACCGACCCACACCCACCCCACCACCAAGCCTGCATACCCGTCCACCTCCCACCTTCTCGGTGGTAGGCTAGAGAAATAATTATGTTTTCGATTGGGGTGTTTTGAGAGGGGACTTGTTTTTGCGTGGGACCCTTACATCACCTCACAACTTGTTTTTCACTATGAGAAACATGTCTGAGAGAGCCAAGTCACCAACCCCTAAATTAAAAGTAAAATGGAAAAAGTTGAATTTGGAAAAAAAAATTACAGAATTTTGAAAAATTTCAATATGGAATGCGCTGTCCATGCCCACTAAATAGCGCTTGGCCTGGCCTTAAGGCCAGAGGGAAGATAGGGCCCCTAAAGTCCAAATGCTGCAACTTGCAGCTTTACTTAAATATGGTGCCTGCCAGAGGGAGTAATCTAAGGAAAGCGCTACTTAATTGCCTACAGTGTGGGCTTGCCTCAATAAGAATTTATCACTACAACTGACACTTTACACAGTAACTTACACGTTTTGCTTCTTTCTCCTCATTTATGGGACGGCGAGGCAAGATAATTGTGGCATCGGAATCAGAGGCTGACGCCTCAGCGCGTGATGCCACTGAACTGCCAGATGATGAAGCCACAGGACTGGCAGATGAAGGTGTCTCCTGGGAACCTAATGCAAAATGGCAATGTTCAATGCTAATGTAATGTCTACTAAGAAAAACATTCTAATGAATTCAGAAACTTTCAAGGACCTGTGGGAACCTTGACACCGGGATGGACCTACACAGATCCAGCAAATGGAAATCAAGCAATAAAGCAAGTTTACCATCATCAAATCTGATTGTGAATACACCAGCATTGGGAAGCTGCACCACTTCTTCAAAGACATCGGCGTCCACCTCGGTCCCTGCCTCATTGTACACTCTGACGCCTTCACTGACGGCTGGGATGGTGAACTTGATGAAAGCTATAGGGGGGGGGGGGGGGGACGGCAGGCGAGAAGAAAAAACAGAGCTTCATCCCTTTTCAAGATTTCAGGCTGTTAATGGAGAGAGAAGAGAGGCTTTGGTAGTGATAGCAAACTTATTAGACATCCATCCAATAAGCATGTCAGTCACTCAAAAAAGTATTCTTCACCATGCTCTACAGCAGGGATTTTCAAAGTCTGAGACTGTGGGCCTCACAGACAAATCTTTGAAAAGGAGCCCCCCTCAGTCAATTCCTGAATGTCTATGGGATCATGATGTTATTTGATCCCATAGATGCAACAATTTGAGCCAAGATAGCCTGATATTGCTGTTTGACATACTTCAGACTACACCAAATACATCAAAAGGTCTGTCTGAAGGCATTTATTGGTTTCTGACTCTGGGAAGGTGTGTGTGTCAGGGTTCATACACATTTTGACCAATGGATTTCCATTACTTTTCCATGACTTTAAACCAAATTTCCATGACCAAAACATTTATACTATTTTTATGCTCTGAACTCGGTGTAAATGAACGTCATGAAAATTTAAAATTAAACCAATTTCCATGACTTTTCCAAAACCTTGTGGGATTTTATTTTTCCCCAAAACTTTTCCATGACCTGGAAATTGAATTTAAATTTCCATAATTGTCCATGACCGTACGGACCCTGGTGTGTGTGTGTGTGTGTGTGTGTGTGTGGGGGGGGGGGGGGGGGGGGGGGGGGGGGGGCTCACTTATAACATCATAAATCATCATGAATATTTCTTAATGAAAATGTAAAAATGAACTTTCCCTCGAATATTGCCAATCATATCGCAATTGCAATATCAGTCAAAATAATCACAAATACCCGAAATTCCGGACTATAAGCCGCGGCTTTTTTCCCGTTTTTTGGCCTTTTTTGGCCCCTGCGGCTTATATAACGGTGCGGCTTATCTATGGATTTTTTCAGGAGAAAAAAAAAAAAAAAACTGAATTCTCTCTTCTTTAGCACTCTTTCTAACTATAAATCCACTTCTGTTTTAATTTCCTCTCTTGCCCTCTTTTCACCACACTGTATGACACTGTATGACACTGTGTGCACTGTAAAAAAGAAACACAGGTGGTGTTGTGTTATGTTGTTTTGTTGAAATGTTAATAAATGGGAGCTTCCTCAAACAGCCATCTCTTTCCCGACAATCCCCTCTGTGCATGAACCCTTACATATGGTAATTAAACATTAAAACACAATAAAAAAAAAAAAAAACACCCGCGGCTTATAGTCCGGTGCAGCTTATATATGTAAAAAACAGTCAACTTTGCAGGTGCGGCTTATACTCCGGTGCGGCTTATAGTGCGGAATTTACGGTAGATATTTTCTCAAAATCGTTAAGTCAGTTTTGGTGGAAACCTTCAGTTTCTCAAGCTGAAATAACAATTGAGGCTTGGGGGGCTTATCTACTGCACTTGTGTTTGCATAATCTGTTGTATTTTCTTGCATTTTTCAAATGAGTGATTGATGGCTTACCTGCATTCAAGAATTCCTCCAGGCTTGGTTGATTAATCTTTACAAATTTCTGATCATCGTTGATCTTAGTTTGGATCAACATCATTGCATCTGGAAGAGTAAAGCTGAGTCAGTAATGGGAATACAAAGTTAGGCTTAAATCTGGTGACATATTGGAGCAATATCGACCTACAGTAGCAACAATAATGTGTAATATATTATAAATAAAAAATATTAGCTGTTCAGTCCATAATATCTCAGGATAACTTATTCCAGGATGTTTCTCACAGTCTCGCAGTGGTTAAAGGGTTCAGTACATTTCACTCCCCACCCAATTCACCCATTTTGTGTCTAAATGGCAGGAAGTAAAACAGATGCAAGCAAGACATTGATTAGGGCCCCAGCATGGAACAGCAAATGGATTGGGAGTTGGAAACCCTCATTAGTGTTTTGCTTGCAACTGGTTGTCTTCCTGTCTTTTAGACACAAAATGGGTGAATTGGGTGTAAAGTGAAAGGCTAATAGGAGTAAATGCACTTTTTATAATACTCATAACAAGCCTATTCAGAAATATAGACAGCTGCCAGTAAATGATGTAACCTGCAAATATTTACAAATCCTGACTTCAGTTGCTGAAATAAGGAACTTTAGGTCCACTAAAGTTAGCCTATATTTTAAAGCAAATATCCTGACAAAACGCAACATGGTTAGGTGTTAAGCTGGAAGTGCATCCGTGCATGCATTGGTTTAACATGGATGTGAACAACGCAAGCATATTTTACACTCAGGACCACCTCACAGGTCACGGCTAACATGGCTGTATGCCAATATTATATAACGTTATCGGTAATGTGGAAAAGAAAATGACAAGACCATGCTCTAAAAGATGTCCGCCAGAAATTAACGTTAGCTTGCCAGCCTGTAAACTGTGTGAGCTGCGGGCTATAATTGAACACACCTGTTGGTCTATCAAGTTACAAAGCATAGCCCCCAGTTTGAGATGTCACGTTACAAATGTTACCTGCGTGCCAAATTAAAGACGTGCAAACGTAGAGATGGTGGAATATTTGCAAACCATGCATGAAAAACATGCTACCTTAGCGCACCTGCTGTTGAATTGTCAGAGATAGCATTATCTCAATAAGCTAACGCTAGCTAGCTAGATAAAATAGTGTACCGCATGGCGGGTGGGCGAATCCACGTTAGTTAACTACTTAGAACAGATTGAATTTACGTTATCAAACGATGACAATCACATGGACAGTATACTTTACAGCCAGCGAACGTTAAATGATTAGAAAACCGAACGACATCGACATTTATACACTTATAAATTGGATTCTAGTCTTACCTTCAAAAGCCTCCAACTGAGCGAAAGATGGCGGCGTCACTGAACTGAGTTTGTGGGTGGGGTTAATACTGGATGGCTACTGCATCTGCGCAGAGTTCAGAGTAAATGACAATTCCACTACAGTGATTGACACCAACACTAGGGGTAGTTTGACTGGCTGCGTTTACATGGACCATTTATTCCCCTTTTCATTCGGAATTAACGTTCAATCCTATTAAAAGTTATCATGTAAACATCTGAAAAAACTTAAATCCGAATGAAAATGGCCAATCCGAATGAAAATTCAATCCGATGTAAGTGGCCGGTTGATTCCGTTTTTTATTCCGAATGAAACCATTTTCCGTTCATGTACACACTTTTTTAGGAATGAAGTTCATTCCGGTCTTTCTGCGCATGCTCGCTCCCTTTTTGGCGCTTGCGCAATGCGCATACACAAACACAAACAGAAAAGATGGCGGAGAAGAGCAAGCGATGGTCGAGGGCTGAAACACTTTACCTCATAAGTGCTATGGACGATTTAAAGATCGTGGAAAGATCTGATGGAAGAAAATACAAGAATGCAGAATTATTCAAGACCGTTTCAGCAAAAATGAAAGAAGTGGGTTATTTAAACAGAGACGTGGCACAGGTACAAAATAAGTGGAAGATGCTCAAACAGGAGTACAACAAGGCGAAAGTCAAAAATAAAACAAGCGGTTCGGATCCCTCCAACTGGCCCTTTTTTGATGAGATGGACCGGGTGATGGGTGGTCGACCGATGGCCACCGCGGACGAGTACGGCGTTGACGCTGGCTTTGAGGGAGAAGGAGAGACGGCGAACGACGTGTCAGGTTAGCCAACCCTTGTCTTCTGTTTATTTTTACAACTGTTATTATTAACGTTACTACTAATTACGACTACTAGCTACTAGCATCTTGTTGAAGTCTTTCACCGTTGTAACGTTAGCTAGCTACCCACAGCCACCGGACAATACTTTGTGCTTGCAAGCAAGCTGTGAGCTAGAAACGTTTCAATCTAGTTAGCTTCATGCTACCGTGACTTATTGGTTGCTGCTGGCGCAATGGCCTAACGTTTCTAGCTAGCTACCTACCGGTATTTTACGTTGTCCCTGTTCATTTTGGCATAAAAGCTAACGTAACACTACGTTGCATGTTTACAATGGTTGAAGGCTACTACTACACCTAATGTTACTACTACAACCGCTGCAACTAGCCTAGTAGTACAGCTATTGTTATCGTAGCCTACTAGTACTACTACTTACTTCCAACGTTACCAGTACTGTTGTTGTGTGTGTGTGTGTGTGTGTGTGTGTGAGAGAGTGTGTGTGAGAGAGAGAGAGATGTATCTCTTGAGTTTTTGGGAGAAGGAAACAACAGCCCTGATACAAAGTTATCTACTCCTTTATTTCAGATGATGTAAACAGCCCTGTGAGTTTGGAAGCTGATGGGAGTCCAAGTTCAGGCTCCACTTTCACTGGCCAGGTTGGTGTTTTTGACTCAAATGTATTTATATTAATGTATTATGTTATTCATACATGATACCCATGATTTAATTGGTATATCCCCTGGCCAGGCTGAGGTACAGAGACCTGGTTCATCCACTGACCAGACGGATGTGGATAGACCTGGTTCATCCCTGGCTGGAGATGATGAAGATGTTGGTGATGCTGCGAGTGCTCCGAATACTACTAACACTCGGCCTATGAGTACGTTTTAATCCTTTTAAACAAATGGTGTGTGTGTGTGTGTGTGTGTGTGTGTGTGTGTGTGTGTGTGTGTGTGTGTGATTGTGTGTGTGTGTAGACAGAAAGAGGGAAGTACTGTGCTTACCTTTATCACAGCAGCTTGCTTCATTTAAAAACCTAGGATTAGTATTATTCTAACCTAGTGAAGTACTAACCTAGGATTAGATAAACTATTATTCTACACCGTAATAGAATAAGAGTGTACTGCCAACTGAGTAAATAAATGCTTTGTATAGGAAAGAAGACCCCCAAACCCAAATCTGGGTACCAGAGAACTCTGCAGTCCTGGTCCGACGAACAAAAGACGATGATGAAGGAAATGCAGGTCAGGGAGCACGAGTGGGCGGAGCAGCAACAGGAACGCAGAGACCAGAGAGAAAGGCAACAACAACAACAGCGAGATGTACAGGAGGAGAACTTAGTTACTAGAATAATTGAGCAAAATACAAGGTCCACTGAAAGACTTGTTGGTATGATGTTTGAAGGCCTCATGACGCTCCTACCTCCCGCACAGCCAGGTCCACCTCCCCCCCAGTACCAATATCCTCAGTATAATAACTATCCAGTCCCACACCAGCAACCCCACTCCCAACTCCAGCATTTCCCCGCACAGCATGCACACCAGGGCCCAGCGCCCAGACCCAGCGAAAACCCAGACGCAGAGTCTGTGTACACTTACGCACAACTAGACTAGATCCAGAGCCAATAAAATCACACACATAACACACACAAGCACAGGTAGAGAGAGGGAGAGGTTAAGAGGGGGCGGGTGGGATGGAGGCAGAGACGGAGGTAGCGAAAGGGAGAGGTGAAGTGGGAGGGAGAGCACAAGCAATATACGTGCTGACTACCCAGGGTTCAAGACTACCTTGACCCTAGTTCTACAGGTACTCAGTACAGGTTTTCATTCTTGAAATTGTTATTTAATTTGTTTTTAAATGTACTTGAAATTTATAGTTAACACTTGCCACTTCATACACAAGCACACACGCACAGTTGTAGAGAGAGAGGGAGGCAGAGAGGAGGAGGTAGGGAGAGGGAGGTAGGAAGAGTGAGAGGTAGAAGTAGAGAGAGAAAGAAAGAAAGGTAGAGAGAGAGAGAGGGAGGTAGGGAGAGGTGAATAGGCTATATGCACAAGCACCACTGCTTCGTGACAGGAAGACTGCATCTTTATTTCCTGTAGACTACCATTGGATTGAGTGATTAATCAGGTATGCCCAAATTGTGCCGCACACCTGATTAATGACTTAATCCAATAGCAGTCCACGGGAAATAAATATGCAGTCCTGTCAGGAAGTAGTGCAGCTTGCACGTAGAGCATAAGCACATACAATCTGACTACCCAGGGTTCAAGCAGGATCCGTGACCCTAGTTCTTCAGGTACTCTGAAAGATAATTGTTTATATAACATGCCATTTGCTACTGTTACTCAAGGTTTTCATTTGGTTGTGATATACTTGAAGTCAATATTTTTTTTTATACAATCCTTTTTTTATACTATCTTTGAATGTATCTTTTTCAAATGTACTTGAAGTTCAAAGTTTACACTGGCCATTTTGAGTGGCATTACTCAGGACAAATTTAAATAAAGTTTGCACTATTTTGCACTGAAAGATAATTGTTTATATAACATGCCATTTGCTACTGTTAGTCAAGGTTTTCATTTTGTTGTGATATACTTGAAGTCAATCTTTTATTTTTATACAATCCTTTTTTATACAATCCTTGAGTGTTTCTTTTTCAAATGTACTTGAAGTTCAAAGTTTACACTGGCCATTTTGACTGGCATTACAAAATGACAAATTTAAATAAAGTTTGCACTATTTTGCACTGGCGCTATGTGGTGTGTGTAATGATTATTCAGTAAATCAACACTTTCCTTTCAAGTTTGAGGTTTTATTACAACAAAATCGCAAAAATAACTTGGCTGAAGGAAACTGATAATAGAAAGCTTATTGCTAATCGGAGAAGTGGTCCTTTAAAGTATTAATAAATAAATAAAAACTACTACCGTAACTGCAAAATCTGCAGTTAGTAGTTTTTATTTATTTATTAATGCACGTATTTGCAGTGCAAATAGGTTCATTTGTTGTCCATATTGGGGTTGTAGACATCCAATTAGCCATCCATCCAGCTCTTCATCAGAGAGCTGTGGTGTGCTCCCTCTGCCCCTCGGCTCCATCTTCCACCTCAGCCGCCGTCCCTTGGATTGGGCTGCGGTTTGCATGGCAGCTCTGTGGAGCTAGTGGAAATGTACTGTGCGAAGCGGGAAGTGTCTCGCTACATGCCTCGTCAGTGCCTGCCTTGCCCTGTTGTTACCTGCAAGGTTATTCCTGTGAGCTGGCTGAGGATATTGGAGATTGTCAATTTCGTCCAGCCAGTTGACGTTGCCATGGTCGTTCTCTTGTTGACAGAAGTTGTGCAGGACACAGCAGGCGGCGATCATCTTCGGGGCGAATGTGAAGTGAAACTCGCTCTTCTTCTGTAGAACGCGAAATCGCGACTTGAGAAGACCATAGGTCTGCTCAACCATAACGCGGACAGAGCTCAGGTACACGTTGAAGGACTCTTGTTCAGGAGTCAGGTTAGGGGATGTTTGGTAGCCTTTGATGAGCCAATCGAGGAGTGGGTAGGCAGGATCGCCAACTATTTGGAGCCGCACATCTTCCCCCTCGATGTTCCGGACACCCTGACAAGGGAGAAATGTTTAATTAGCTTTTTCAAAACCATTTCTGGTCTTACGGATAATTACAGAGTTTGGAGAGAAAATGTGAATGAGTTAAGCCTGAATATGTGATATAAATATGCGTGTAGGCTACTCTTCCGGTGTCTGCATGCCTACCTGTGGCAGCAGATGGGCTCTTCGAAAGAGGTCAGAGTTCTGGAAAACCATTGAATCATGGGCGCATCCGGGCATCTTGCAGCTGATGCTCCTGAACCTATACAGGACACAAATAATTTTGTAAAGACAAAACCAACCACACAGACATGCATAAAAATCATGTAAGCATTCATTCCAGTGACGAGACTGTGCTTGTGGTATAAACTTTTTAAATATGGGCTTATAACAGCACTTTTCATCGAAATGTGTTGGCCTACTGTTTTTCAAGGGATGTGCCTATTAAAAACAGAATGCTCATTAAATGGGGACCCTTCTCGAGCCTACGGTTCAGCATACTGTTTTGAAAACGAACATAACATGTAGGCACTTCACATGCATTGCAAGTCAATTTTGTTTTTAATATGAACAATCCATGAAAGAATACTTACATGAATCGGTCATCCACAACGCCTTGCAGGACAAAGGAAGACCAGCCTTTCCGATTTTGGAAATCTCTGTAGCCATCAGCAGGAACGAGGATAGGTATGTGAGTACCTAAGAAAGCAATCATACAGACATTATTGCAAACTCAGGGGACAAAATACAGGCATTTGATTTCTGAGACAGATCCACTAGTGTGTAATATAAGCCTAGAGTATTGTTGTACAGTAGTGTGTTAGTAGAAGGGGGCTGT
Organism: Poromitra crassiceps; assembly: GCF_964638095.1. Lineage (NCBI taxonomy): Eukaryota > Metazoa > Chordata > Actinopteri > Beryciformes > Melamphaidae > Poromitra > Poromitra crassiceps. The sequence continues at coordinate 1,657,056 of NW_028152258.1, forward strand.
GTGTGTGTGTGTGTGTGTGTGTGTGTGTCTGTGTGTGTCCCTTCACCCAGTTATGCTACACACATGAGTAGAAAAAGGCTGCATAAACATTTTATAGAAAGTCAAGGAGAATAACGTTACCATCGATCAGGCCAAAGATCTGAGGGATATGATGTGAGGCCTCGAATCTTCTGGCAATCTCGACTGCCTCCTCTTCCTTTGGCATTTGTATCAGATTGCTGAGAAGTCCTCCATTAACGATGCCCTTACAGAAGAGGTACACGAATTTCTTCACCGTTGCCTTGTGGACACCGAACTGGTTTGCTACCAGCCAATACTCTGCGCAGCTACCCAGTCTGTACAGAACAATAGCCACACGCATGTTGAGGGGGATAGGTGCTCGGACAGTCACCTCATCCGGAGACATGAAGCCCTGCACCAGGCCACACAACTTCATGAACGATGCACGGGTCATTCTGTAGTTCTCTCTCCATTCAAGGTCCGTAAACTCCATCAGGACGATCCTGTTCCACCAATCCTTGCTTCGCACTTTCATCCACTGCTGTCTGGCCTTGCGAGTCGGAAAAGGCAATGGACTGAAGTACAGCAGGCGTTGCGCTAACCGGTAGCCATCGTTCGACAAAGCACTGGACTCCCTTCTTCGATTTTCTACTGCCTCCCTTCTCCTCCTCAGCAGACGCAGAATAAGCAGTAGCATATTACTGTCGTGCTGCTGCTTAACACAAACGATCAAAATGAAACAGAAAAGTGCGGTGATAACGTTTTCTTCCATGTTGTTGCTGTTGTTTAGCTCGTCGCTCGCACCGGTAGCTGAGAAGAGTGTTTACTTCCGGTAAACGTAATGATGTTAACATCCTGTTTACGTTTATCCAATCAGAAGCCTTCCCAGCCCCAAACCTTACGATGACTCTAAAACATCCGATTAAAGAGTTTCTTTCATGTAACCACCTTTTCGGAATTAAGATTTTACATGTAAACTCGCAGGTAAAAACTTTACTTCCGAATGATTTCATTCGGAAATTTTAATTCTGAATTAAAAGTCATCATGTAAACGTAGCCACTGTCATTAGTCAAGATGAATCTGACAGAGTAGATTTAATCTGACAACAGTCGATCAACTCTAGGAATTTTGCTGTGTAGTTAATAGCTCTGGTAGCTGTGCAGTCTTACCTGAAAAATCATGGAAAGTTTGTCCAAGGTAAGATCATCCGATTTTAAATTGAGTCGGCGACTCCCTCGAAAGACAACAAAATCCATTCCTTTCTGAGCCTGCCGCTGAAATGTCGCGCATGTCCTCTCCTCGTTTTCCCAGCATTCACTGGGGTTTCCAAAAATATCCAAATATCACAGAAACAAAACAACAAAACAAATCAAACTTGATTGAAATCCCCCTTTTCCCGTTTAGTTTTAAAACAGAAAAACCTCCTGTTTTTTCGTTTTTTGATCTTCCGTTTTTCCGTTTTGGTTTTAAAACGGAAAAAGAAAAAAACGAAACAGTTATTTGGTTTTTCTGATTTGGTTTTGAAACGGAAAAACGAAAGAACACAACATACACGGATTATAGTGGGGCAAGTACCACATAGTGTCGCAATATTAAGCTTGTTTTATTATTATTCGTTCACATCGCATTTTTAAGTTTTAAGTTAAGTAAGCAAGTTGTAACTCATCTGTTTTGCCCATACGCGAATTGTTGTTCGTCTAACACCCGGGGGATGCAGGAGTTGATGGCTTTTGAAACAAGTTTTTCAAAACATTTTGATGCAATGGGTGTTAATGCTATAGGTCTGTAGTATTTTAGGCTGTTGGCAGTTTGATTTATTACAATCAGATTCCCGTCTCGCAATGGTTTGTTTGCGTGAGGCATGCAATATGCTGTAATTCTCTCCATGCGTAATAGAGTGTACTCACTCGTGCGAGGACAGAGGGAGCTTATTTTTTTGCGTGTAAGGCCAGTTTTTGCGATCGTCTTTGGTGGCAATGACCCTTTGGGTTATGAAGGTAAATAGCCTGTGTCCATTGTCCAACACGTTTTCCCAAATACATTTCCCTCTTTGCGATGTGATAAAAGTTTATCAGTGAGTTATTGTTGATTGCCTCACTGAATTATCTGCTAATACCCAATTTAAGCAGCATAATTTGATGTCTTGGCATGGCAAGGCTGTGCAGAATGACATGTCCAAAAGGACTTCCACTTTCCACTCCGCAAATACCTCTCTGCGCTGGGAGTGCAGCCGTAATTGCCTTGCAGAGCGCCCAGCGCAGAGAGCTATTTGCGCGTAACCAAAATCTACCTCTTTCTTCTCAACAGCGGTTTCAATTATCCTAATAAAAAAACATCAGCCCATCAGTAAGTTAAAAACACTTTTTTTCTATAGTCTGACTAGACTGTCAAAACGGTCTGCTAAAACTGCACAGAGATGTAAAGACAATTAATTAGTTGAATGTCTACCCTTTATTTCATAGCAGGTGCTTATTGAAAAGTACGTCGAAATTGGAGCGCATAGAGCATCAAGCCTAACAAAAATCATTTTGGTTCACATCCCATTTGTAACTGACATGCATGCCACCACACATAGTGCTATTACACAGTGATAATATCACACTTAGGTTCAGCCCATTATTGTTTATTTCTGACTGCTGAGAACTATTTGCTCCGCCTCATTTAATCTGAGCGTAAATTGATGGGGCCATGTCTCATGCTATTTTAGAATTAATCTAAAATTCAGCTTTTAACAAGTTTTTATACCAAATAAATAATTATTCTCTTCTCTCCAGTGAACATTCCCTGCCCCTTTCCCGGATGTGGGAAAGCCATTGGGGGTCTGGCTGCTCACCTGGGTGGTGTGCACCAGGTGCGCAATAAGCAAGAGAGAAAGATAATAACCTTGATGGCCAGAGGGAGAATCAACATAAGGCAGGAGGCCTGCCCCATGCCTGGATGCCCAGAACATAAGCCCAAACACCTCCTCCGGCACCTGGAAACACATTTTCACCCGGGGGAGGAAAGGTCCAAAGAGGAGGTTGTCAAAAAGACAAAAGACACAGTAGCGCGCAATCTTTTGGCCTCCCTCCGGGACTCCAAACCTAAAATAAAGATGGTGAGCACCTTCGACCTCCAGCTCACCCCACCAGAAGACCCCGTGGAGGGGGCTTCTGGTGGGGTTCCTCCTGAGGCAGTTCAGAAGGTTGGATACAATCTTCCACCTAAAAAAAAAAATCCAGGGGCTGGAGGTCGAGGGTGCCCGGCTTCGGAGGGAGGCCAAGAGATCAAGAAAAAAGTTTCGCGTGAGTTTGCACAATACAATTCTAACTACAATTGGGTATTTAATGAGTGTCAAAAGAATAAAAGTAATTGTTTTACTATTTTGTTGTACTTGTGTTTGCACAGATGCTCAGCCAGCCAGGGACCTCAGCCAGGACCTCATTGTTGCAGCACAGTCGTCATAGAATGGAGGGTGCAGAGGTGAGTGAGAGCAGAGGGAGAAAATTTGTGTCTGTGTGTGTGTGTGTGTGTGTGTCTGTCTGTCTGTTTATTTTATTCACTGTATGATTCTGTCTACATGTACATGTACCCCTACCCTCATGAATCTAAAAATGGTCAGTCAGAGTACATTCTATGAGATACAGAAGGCATACCTTTTTCCTGCCATAGAGGACTTGTACTCTGTGCAGAGAGCGCAGATCATGGCGAAAGTCATTCTCGATCAGAATCCAGGCCCAACTGAAAGGGAGGAAGAGGAACCACTAGCCCAACGGTTGGCTCATCTGTCTGGGGATGGGAGGTATGTACAGTAGGAGGGCTTTATGCAAACATTAATTTAAAATGATAGGTTGTACTTCAAATTTCAATTGTTGTTTCTATATACATAATCAGAACCCTTTCTGCTATTATCCAAAAGACATGACACACCTGGGTTTTCCTCAAAGTACTGCCACTACACTTTTATGTTGGACGACACCAAGGAGATTATCCAGACCAACTTGGTGCAGGTAAATTAAGTTCTACTGAGTGGCATAATAGTACCAAGTTCAGCTTGCCAATTTCATATCTTCACATCATCTTTCTTTTGCTTTCTTAATAGGTTACTGAGGTCTCCAGCTCTGTGGCCATGGAAAGAGAGGGCTTTAAGCGTGGACTGGAGGAGCTCCTGAATGAGGGGATCAAGGTGGAGGTGATGACCACAGACCGCTCTCCATCCATAAGAATGATGATGAGGGAGGAGTACCCAGAAATCAACCATCAGTTTGACGTATGGCATACCGTAAAAGGTATTTTGAAGTTCTGTTTATAGAAGCGTGAATACAAAATAGATATAGTATTCATCAGTTGTTGTTTGGAATAATAATATAATTATCATTGGTGATGATGGTTATAACAACAATAATGTGTTTTACCTTTGTAAGGTCTCCACAATAAGCTGATGCAAAAGGCCAAGAGGAGAGGACGGGATACATTACTTTCTTGGTCAAAGTGAGTTTTGCTGTTCCTGAGGCACAGAGATAGCACTTTTTAAAACCATCTTTCCTATGATACATGTACATTTATATCTTGTTTTCCTCTATTAGGTGTGTCTCAAACCACATGTGGTACTCGTCTGCAACATGCAGAGGAAACACCCAGGTAAATGAGATGGAATCACTGACAGATTTCTTTTTTAACTATAATTTGATTCAGCACAATAGCGCAAAACCTCAACTTTAATGTTATGCTATATTGTTACTTTTAACTGTCCTATTGTATTTTATTTGTTGACTCAGTTTGTATTTGATTGTTTTCCTGCTGTCTTTCATTTTGTCATTGTTTGTGAAGCACTTTGTAACCTTTTGAATAGTCCTATACAAATAAAGTTATTTTGTTATACAGGAAATGAAACGCCAGTGGAGCTCAATACTCCACAGCTGGATGTGCACAGCTGGACCGATGATGGAGTACAGCATCAGTGCCTGCATGCCCCACTAGGTGAGGAGGCCAGGAAGGCGAAGAAGTGGTTTGAGAGGGGGTCTCCTGCCTATGATGACTTGCGTGCTTTGGTTGAAGACAAGCGTCTTATGAAGGACTTCGAACACATGGGCCTCTTCAAACATACAGGTGAGCATTGTATTTTGTATGAGTCACTTTTTTTTTAGAGAAACTTTGTGGGGGAATGATAATTTCTGAGAAGAAAAAAAATATATATAATATTTGTTTGTTTATTATTATTATTACACACACAGGTCCGTTGGAAGTTTTCCATGGAGCAATGTTGAAGTACATGGCCAAGAGGCAACACTTCTCCTACATGGGCATGAGGGAAAGAGGGCTACTTGCTGTTTTGGAGCACAATGAAAATATTGTGAAGAGGAAGCCTGCCAGCAACAGCAAAGGTAGAAAACAGAACACTTCACATTTTACAGGATGAAAATATGATGCGAGCACATGTTTATCCTATAGTCTTCTCCTGTTTCCATAAATATTACTTTTGTCATTTCAGGTGAGGTGCAAAGGAGACTGGTTTGCGACCGGAAGACCAATCAGTGGGTTCTGAAGACGGTTTACGAGCCTCACACGCACAACTTCAGAGCGCGCCTTCTAGAATGTGTGATGGCACATAGGCTGGACCCTTCCATCGCATGCCAAGTGCCGGTGTCATCACTCCCTCAGCCTGCTCTTCCTCCAAACATCGCAAAAGTCCCAAAACCATCCATAGAGGAAGCCTACACAAAGTACCGGACCAGATTCATCACGCCGGGAAGCAGACGGGGACATTTTCAGCAAGCAGCAGATGGTAAGAATGGGATGGGATGTTTATTTTCCAATTTGCTAAGCCCGAAGCAAAGTCCCAGCAAGCACGGACGGACCCGGACGAATCGAGAGAGCCCAATCGGGGCCAGCTCAAGTCATATCATGACGAGTCAGATCTGGCCCAGATTATCACTCTATCACTATCCAACTAATTTCACTCACCACTGAAATATCCATGAGGATAACTAAATGGTTGCAATCAATCACGTATTTCTCAGCCTGGGCTATTTATTTATCCAAAATCTGAGTGATCAGCACTGTGGACAATCTGCGCTGATTAACAAACTGTTTATTCGTGGAGGTGGGACTACTAGGAGATGAATTGCGGGGAATCCTGCAATTGTCTGCAATGTGTTTCGAGGTTCTTCTTACACAGATTGTAGACGGTTACACTGTGATGTCCGATCCAAGACTTGTTTTAAATATAAAACAAGTTTCTGTTATAATCCTACATAGGCTATATTCGTGTCTCGTATAGCCTAACAGGAGCACTGGGTAAACAAACGTTATAGGGTGACACTTGTACAATTTGAGGGAATTCCTCAATGATTCTTCGAGATTAAGGTTTGAATTAAATTAGCTTTCGTTTTTGGGATTATTGGGATTATTTGCCAATAGTGGAGGTCCATTAGGGGTCATCCCTATGTTCCCCGGGTCCTATGTTCCCCGGGTCCTATGTTCCCCGTTTTTGGGGGAGGTTAGGTTTAGGCATGGGGGGAGGTTAGGTTTGGCGTGAGTGCTGGGAGAGGTTAGTGAAAAACGGGGAATATAGAACCCGGGGAACATAGAACCCGGGGAACATAGACATGATCCCGTCCATTATTTGCCGACTATACGAGCGGGGAACATAGGTCCCAGGGAACATAGGACCCTTTTTTCGGGAGCGGGGAACATAGAACCCGGGGAACATAGAACCTGGGGAACATAGGCATGACCCCGTGAACTCCCACCTACTCTGGACAGCTGTTGAAACTAAATGTGGAACCATAATAGAAGTTATGTCATTTGATTTTGTCAAACATAGTCCTACTTTCTTCTCATCATATATAAGCTGGATTCTTACCAGGTTCTTCCTCTTCTCTTTATCTTTCATTTCATCCACAAAGGAGGTGAGGTCACTCTCTGACTCCACTCTATTTATAGCTGAACCAGATTGGCCAGGTTCCAGAATTCCAAGGACACGTTGAACGAGCTCCTTCAAATCGAGCAGCGTCATAAACAGCTTCCTTTGGAATCCTGAAAGATTTTCAAGAGACTTTCAATCAATATTTGGACTATTAGGGAGTGATGCTCATTCGATTTCTTGCTGAGTATCCTTTACGTCTGTAGGACAAGTACCGTAAATTCCGGACTATAAGACGCACCGGTCTATAAGCCGCACCTTCAAAGGTGACTATTTTTTTCTTCTATAAGCCGCACCGGTCTATAAGCCGCGGGTGTTTTGATGTTTAATTACCATATGTAAGGCTTCGTGCACAGAGGGGATTGTCGGGAAACAGATGGCTGTTTGGGGAAGCTCCCATTTATTAACATTTCAACAAAACAAAAGTCAGGTCACTAATCCCCAGACAAAATCACACATTGTGGTATTTTTTGTTTTTTTTACAGTGCACACAGTGTCCGCGGTGTGGTGAAAAGAGGGCAAGAGAGGAAATTAAAACAGAAGTGGATTTATAGTTAGAAAGAGTGCTAAAGAAGAGAGAATTCCGTTTTTTATTTTTTTTATTTTAGTTACTCACAGTACTATTGACCAGTCCAACTCAAAAGATATTCGGCAGTTTCACTTTGAGCTCTTGTTCCGCCGCTGGGCACACAGTGTCCGCGGTGTGGTGAAAAGAGGGCAAGAGAGGAAATTAAAACAGAAGTGGATTTATAGTTAGAAAGAGTGCTAAAGATAGTCCGGTCTGGTTATGACGAGTCTCGCTGGGTACAGTACGCCAAAGCGATATCCATTGACTCGATGATGCTGTTGTATGTTGCGCGTTTCTGTTGCACCAACGCGGAGAGGTCCTGCCGGGACGAAAAAGCGCGTACCCTCCCAGGTGAGGGGCTTCTTCCCCGCAGCCTGGAGGATGAGTTGACGGTCGGGCCAGCGGAGTAGGCAGATGAAGATGGCCCTCGGTGGCAGGCCGGGGTCTGGACGTGGCCGAGGCGCCCGGTGTGCCCTGTCCACCTCTGGTGGTTTCTCGCCTTCCTTCAGGTCCAGGATGTAACACAGGATTTTGCCACAAAAGCGTCCATGTCACCAATCTCAGCTCCTCTTTTACATTGATCAGGCGAATGTTATTTCTTTTACTCCTGCTGATTAAGTCATCAACCTGCGTGTGCAGGGTTTCGATTTTGCATTTTATCCATTTTCGGACTCACTGTGTTGTTTTTGTCCTCCAGTGCGCGGATGCGCTTTTGCGCATTATAAACTCTGTTCACGGTTGCCTTAGTTTCTTTAGTGAGTGAGTGGATGGACTTCTGCACGTTTTCAAACTTGTTTTCAAGCTGCTCAAAACCTCTGAGCGATGTCGGACTTAATCGATAGTGTTTCACGGAGTAAAAGTTTAGCCCAAGCGTGTATCTCCAGCCTCCAGCAGGTGAGTCATTTCCTCATTCATGGCGTGATTGCTTCGTCTTTTTCTTTCTGCTTACCTGTGTTGTGTTATGTTATGTTATGTTATGTTGTTAAAAGAGGGCAAGAGAGGAAATTAAAACAGAAGTGGATTTATAGTTAGAAAGAGTGCTAAAAAAGAGAGATTTTTTTTTTTTTTTTGGAAAAAATCCATAGATAAGACGCACCGTTATATAAGCCGCAGGGGGCAAAAAAGGCCAAAAAACGGGAAAAAAGCCGCGGCTTATAGTCCGGAATTTACGGTAAGCGTAATATTCATAAGGTAAAAACAAACTTTTTTTAATATAAGTAAAGCCTGTTTGTAATATCAAACAACATTCACCCGACTAGATTTTTGTAACATAATGATAGGCAGATCTTTACTGGCAGTTAATATAAGGTATTTTGGTCCTCTGCTGGGTCCTGCACATCCTTTTAAGGAAGATTATAAATTAAAGCCAACACATTGTACATTTTTTGCAAAGGAAAAGCCACTATGGAGAATTTAAATACTTTCATCCATGCGTCGTCTCCGTGACGAAGCTGGCAAAAGAGCAGAGACACGTGAGACCAAAATGCCGATTGAACAAAATATGAAGGCATGTATCTTTTTTACGCTGTATGTCATTCAAAGCAAATATGTAATTAGTCATTTCACTTATGTGAAAACAGAATACCATTTAGCAAGATCTGGGAGAATATAACTGAAGTAATGTTTGCATTTGTCATCTATACAGGATGCAGGGCAAGTGTGATTTGTAGACATCTATGTAAATTTCACAGCTTATATAAATACCTTCGTTCCCGTGTTCTCTCCGTGATGTAGCTGATATAACAAGAGCAGAGAAAGACATTTGAGACTGAAATCATATTGGTGAAGACATGGGTGTCCATGTAGCCCTTTTACCATGTTTGATGGAGCACACATTATATTTAATTGTTCATTTATAATTTTTATGATATTTTTTCTAAGTTTTCCCATCATTTTCTCCCCAATTGGAGTGAGCCAATTTGTTTTCCCCCAGCTGCCCTGGTCCCTGCTCCACCCTCTGCTGATCTGGGGAGAGCCGTAGCCTACCGCCACGCTTCCTCCGACACATGCGCAGTTGCCAGACGCATCTTTTCACCAGACAGTGGGGAGCTTCACCGGCAGGACTTAGCACGTGGGCGGATCACACTATTCCCACAGTTCCCTTCCACCCCAACCGAACAGAGGATGTACTAGTACACTGACCAGACATATACCCTTAGCCTGTATGGACGGCTGACCAAACCTGCGGAGGTAACAGGAGCGAACTTGCGACCCTCGTGTTAGTAGGCAGGGAATCTACCACTACACTACCGGGACGCCCATTTCATTGAGACTTAACGAACCCCCCGCCCCGCAATAACTGTTTGACAACAGAACTTGTTTGTTGTTTACATCAATACAGTATGCTGATGAACATCAAATGTGATTCATTTATTTATACATACACTGTGGCATCCTCTGTGATGGGGAAAAACCATTTGTAGAACCAGGGGTAGCAGCATAGTCTGTGGAGTTAGTCAAAACAGTGTGAGAACTTTCATCAGACAGGGTTGGGTATTAAAGCAGTTATCAAACGGGACAAAGTTCAACTTTAAGTTAAACATATTTGAAGTAATTATTGCTCGTCAATACACATTTCACCAGAGATTACTAAAAGGGAATAAAAATAATTGCCTCTTTGAGGTTGGTTCGATGGTGTTCTTTGGAAAGAGTCCTGAATTCTCCGTCCTGTGTATGGAATGGAAAAGGTAACAAGTCAATCTGAGGACTGATTTACAGAGGTGAATACCAAACTTGACATGCCTTGCAGGGCAGGACTTACTCCCAGATCTGGAAGCAGATCGTACAGGGGTGGAGCCAGTAGATCCTAAAGCATCAAGGAAGGGCCTTCTAGAAACCCGCTCATTTGCGTTTACATCGCCTACACAGTGCACAGACATGGCCAGACAAATGTCAATGGAAAGTATTTTAGTTATTAACACATTCACTGCCAGCCGTTTTTCAATACTGTAGTTAGCTTCTGCCAAGGTTTTTTTTTTAGGATTCTGGCTCATCTTTCAAGAGCCGAGGATTCTTTTCTGTTAGGATTTTGTGAACACACAATATCTCAAAAGAACTAATAGAATGTGTGCTTTCTCTGTCTAAAAGAGTTAGTTTGTAGAGTTAGTAGTTATGTAAGCATTAGCAGTGGAATACAGCATGCTTTCAGCGTCTGGAAATTTATTCTGAGATAAATGGCTTTTTGTGAAATTCGATAGAACAGTCACTTTAACCATTCATTTTTGGCATCAGTAAGACGTCAGACATCTAAACAATAGTTTTGAACAGTAATTTCCTCCATAACAGCAGGAAACACCCCTCTCCTTCAAACTCCTCCCTCCGTGTATGTTGTTCTTGGCTGCAGCGGGCGTGTCACAAGCTCGTTTCTGCTGCTGTAACCTCGCGTCACCAGGCTCACTGCTTTGCTGCTGCTCCTGTCTGCTGGCGGCCGCTGGGCAAGTCTGGATGGGCTCGCTCGTTTCTTGCGGTTTCGGTTGAGAGCTTTGATGAAGCTTTTGCGATTCTGGTCTTATTTATGCTGCGTGTTTCAAAGTGTGTTCCACCCGTAATCTATTATGCAAATTTGCAATCCCTCACCGCCAGCAATCAGCGTGAAAGCGAAAGCGTTTTCGCCAATCCATTCTACAGTATGAGAATGGTTTCATCGCGCGTTGCCCTGCAGTTTTGGCTCTGCTTTTTCTAGTTTGGAGGGCACTGTCGCCACTTAGTGGGTCGGTGGAATGGGTTGTACACGTTCGGTAGCTCCAATAATTTTATAGGAGACGTGGGGGGCGTTGATCCACGTCCCACCGTCAATTTTTTTTTTTTTTTTTTTAAAGACGAGATATCTCATCATTGGCAGTCAACCGTTGGATTTTGTAAGACGAGATATCTCGTCATTGGCAGTGAACGTGTTAAATGTTCAAATCCTATTTCATTTAAGAATTGTGACCAGCAGCTCTGCATGTCATTCTGTCGGTTGGCCGGTCCCCAACAATTTCACCACACTTAGAATTAAAATTAGGCAAGGCAGTCGTGTCATGTGTGCGCGTGTGTTAACGTCAAATCATGTCAATTGACCGAAAAAAGGGGGCAATGGGGGCCATATTTAATAATTGCAGGGTGGCAGAGTCGAGTGGATCCTGCACCTGCCACCATGAATGTTACAAAAGTGTGTGAGCGTGAGAGAAAGCTTGAATTCATGTGCATACATATACATTGTGGCAGCTACTTTACTACTTTAAATGCAACACTGCCACTAATTGTTCCAATCACATCTCGTTCCACATATCTGATGTGAAATCATTGCAAGTTCAATGCCAACACTTAATGTCCAATCAGAACTGTTCAATGTAGCCGAATGACATGGTAATTTTGTTGGAATTACTGCACCCACTTATTTAGGGGTGCCAAATGAATACAGTACTATAATCAAATTCGCAATACCAGATATTGGTGTGACATTTTAAGGTTTGGAGAAAATCACACAGTCGGTCTTTCAGAGACCACCTTACGAACACCATTTCACTGTTCACCAAGGACTTACCTGTTGAGTACACATTTTCTCTTTGTGAGGAGTCTCATTGGTACATTTGGTACATTGTCATAGAAGTTAACACTGTGCATCACTGAAAACCAAACAAACATTATGTGAAATGCATTTTGATTTCAAAGTATCATAGGTGAATTAATAGGAACACATTTTTAACAGCCATTCTGTGGCCTTGTGTGTATGGCGGAGACAGACTCTGTCTCCTCTGGGAACAATGAACCATAGGGGGGGGGTGGGGCGGGTGGGGGGACTCGAAATCCTACATTTCCCACAATGCACTGGGCTCGCGTGGCCTTCGTTTCCATGCCCACCCCTCAGGCATTTGGCTGATATCAAACTCCAGTAGGTGGCGGTAATGCACATATATGCTTGCCAACCGCCATAAAAGTCAAAGAAGAAGAAGAAGAAGAAGGCTTCGACATAAAAATATTATGAGAAGAAGAAAAAATGGAAAATAAAATTGCCTCCAAATTGCACCAAATTTAAACCGAAGTATATATGTCGGGAGATGTCTTCATAAAAAAATTTCATGCATTTTAAGGCATTTTCCAAGGAGTTACGCGCATCTGATGTTGTAACTATTTAATGTAAAAATGTGTAAAAACGGGTACATTGCTCAGCGTTGATTTCGTTACTTCAACGCACCTACTACTAGATGTAAAATTTGACGAGCTTTCCAATGCCGCCAGTCCCGTGTCTGTAGGTGCTTCCGTTCCCGAGATATGGTCTCTTGGCAAGGAGCTATGGGAAGCTAATATTAGCTACCATAGGCTAGGCGGTTGAAAAAGATGGCTGCCTTTTGTTTTTCTTCGAGGCCTCTGAAGGGGCGTGGAGGACCTCTAGAGGCGGGACCATGGCCAACAACAGTTGTAGTTCATAGGTGCTCGACTTCCGCAAGGCGGGGCATGACGCCCCGACGCGTTTTGCGTCAGAGGGTCATGAAAATAATGTGATAGATGGTTAATAGCTTTGGCTGTGAAGAAGCAATTTCAAAAATTTCAACGGATTCGAAAACCTTAGGGGCGTGAGATTTAATATATATTCATATTCCCCACGGGAAAGCCATCCTTTAACTGTGTAGTTCAGTGACACTCAATTTCCATGAGCCTAAAAACATTTGTGAATCACAAAAATACACTTTTTTAAGGTGAGATGACCTACTTCTGTGGCCTTGTGTGTATGGCGGAGACGGACTCTGTCTCCTCTGGGAATGATGAACCATAGGGCTGTTCCGCAGATTCACAGCACTTCCTGTTTGAAAATTACAATTGTAAAAGTAACAGTTATTGGAACAGTAGCCCTCCCCAGTAACTATCACATAGATCAGATCCACTTCAGTCTTAACTGTGTAGTTCAGCGGCACTCAAATTCAATGAGCCTAAAAACGTGTAAGGCTGAAAAATACACTTTAAAGACAGGTAATAAGGACCTTCCATCATTAGAATGATTAGATCATATCTCTGGGGACTTGCTTCATGGTCCAACTTTGATCAGCTGTGATTTTGGCTGAGTAGACATAATAAGTTATCCTTTATTTATCCCCTTGGGGAAATTCATCCTCTGCATTTGACGCATCCTCTACTAGGAACCTTCCTAGAACTAGGAGCAGTGGGCAGCCACTGTGCAGCGCCCGGGGACCAACTCCAGTTATTTTGCCAGTACCTTGGTCAGGGGCACTGACAGGAGTATTAACCCTAACATACATGTCTTTCTTTGATGGTGGGAGGAAACCGGAGCACCCGGAGAAAACCCACACGGACACGGGGAGAACATGCAAACTCCACACAGAAAGGACCTGGGACGGACCGGGGTTCGAACCCGGGATCTTCTTGCTGTGAGGCAACAGTGTTAACCACTGAGCCACCGTGCCGTCCTACATGGGAAACAATGTCACACTACCCCAGAAGTTAATTACTAATAACTTGTCACACATGTTTAATAGTTTAATTCACTTTTTGATTGAAAGGACCTACTTATATTGCCGTGTGGTGATCTCAGAAGAGATGGACTCTGCCTCCGCAGAGAAGGATGTGCGACAGGAGAGATCAACACCTCTCCAAAAATAATGTGATTTACTTCTGCATACCAAAACATTACTCTCATTAGAATATTGAAATTGTAATGACTGTGCACGGCGCCACAACAGTATGAAGATGTGACATTTTCAAAAAAGTTATCATCATACTTCCACGTTCGAATAAATATCGCAAGAGATAGAGCCACTGTAAGTCTTAATAATATTTGTCTGCACTCTGTAAATGGTTTAACTTGACTAAACTTAAATATATTTCTAAGGCTGAGAAATAAACAACTTCAAACAGGTTAGAACCTACCACTGGAACTCAGGCTGTCCCCGGGCATGTGTCACGTCACCTGAATGGACATGGGAAACGGAATGTCACACTATCATACAAGTGTAGGTACTAACAACACATGTTTACAGCTTTTCACAAACCTTGAATGTAGTTAGATCATTTCAAATTTTAAATTTTAAAGGACCTACTTCTGTGACCATGAGTGGATCTCGGAAATGCTGGACTCGTCACAGCTCGATGATCCGCAGGGCTGGTCCATGTGTCCACACCACTGGTCCCAACATTTCCTTGATCAAGTTGACAAAAGCAAAAATAACTACCGTAATTCTTCTAATAAGCGCCGGTACTCTAATTGCCGCCGGGTCTTCCATTTCCCGCCGGGTTCAAATTGATTGAGCATAATAAGCGCCTGCCTATTTTTGCCGCCGGGGCCGGAAATGGAATATTTTTTGGTTACCGTTGTTATTGTTGTTTTTGTCGTCACGAACCAAGCCGCGAGCTACCGAACACACCCGAAGCACGAGAGAGCAAGAAAAAGTGGGAGGGGACAGTGAACGAATAGAGAGAGAGAGACGAAATGGCGGACAGAGCAGATGCACGAAAAACAGTGAAGCAACTAAAGAAATATGACATTACCTTCAAGTTGAGGGCGGTGAAGTATGCAGAGGAGCATTCTGGTGAAGCAGCTGCTCGCCAATTTGGGGTCGACGCCAAACGAATCCGTATTAGAATAAATATGGTTTTTCGTACTGTATGTTTTTGTGTTGACTAAATTCAGTCACTTACGGTAATGACGTTGTTTTGGCGCAAGTCAGGCGGAAGTTTCTCCTCCTGTCAGACAGTTGAGTTGTGCCTTGTGAAAGTGCATTTCTCTCAGCGGAACATCATAAATGCAGTATGGATTATACCCATTATACTGGACATGTATTGGAAACCTGGCGTCTACCTACTGGTATTTGGTAAGTCTGCTTGTTTTGTCTACTGCAGTGTTGTTTGGTTAGCTTGGTAGCTACGTTAGCGTGCCAGCTATGCTTTGCTGGGAGAGTTTCTTTCCAATGAAACAAACAACTGAATGTGTGAGCGGTAGGCTAATGTTACTTGTTTAAAATATGGTATGGCTGTTTGGCAGAGGGAGACGAGGAGAGCAATGAACTGATACCATAACGTTGGATGATGATGATGATGATGATGATGACGATGAAGGCTATCACTCAGTTGTTTTCATTCATTCCAGTCCGTTGTACAATACTAGGCATGTACAAAACTGCCTGTACCTACCCTCTTGTGTGTACTAAGTACTATCTCACTGGTTTAAATAAGCAATTTGATACTTTCCGTTTTTGCTGAGCAGGCATTTATGTTAAAAAAATAATAACCGCCTGGCTCAATTATGCCCAAATGGAAATAACCGCCTGACTCTAATTGCCGCCAGGTCTTCCTTTTACCGCCGGGTCCAAATTTCTTTAGCATAATAAGCGCCCGGGCTCTTATTGGAAGAATTACGGTAATTTGAACAGTTGCATCTTCAGAATCACTATCGCATTGCTGAGACCCACTTTGAGTCTTAACTGTGTGTTTCAGTGGCACTAATGATTAAAGATGTCACTACAAATCCTGAAAACCATTTGAATACTAGCAGTGTGTCGATTAAATGGTGACTGATACAATTAGTTTAAAAACATTATCTGGGTCCCTGCAACACAGGAAGAAAGATGTTTCTGGGGTAATAAATAGGCTAATACTTGATCAGTAATCCGTTTAGCATACCTCGTCTTTCAATGCGTCTTGGCACCCCTAGTAGTGGAAAACATAAAACCAAAATAACCAAATTATGTAGATGGGCAATTTTACAGTGTGACTGTAGGAATGTGGTAAGATAAGAGATGTCTTACATGCAAGGGGGGATGGTGTGGATTTATATACATTTACTGTCTGTGGTGAGATCTGGACATTCACTAAATAAATACAGATAGAAAAACAAATTAGAATAAAACACTATGCTCTTCAAAGACAGTGTAAACAAGCACAAACATTTAGCCCAATGCGCTGGGGTGTGACCAGCACTCCTCCTATAGCCCCTCTCCAACCCCCCGCTTCACCCATATCCCCCTAGCGCAGTGATACTCAACCCGATACTCAACCTCTAGTCTACAACCACGTGCAGCTCCTTTATTGGTAGTTGTGGCTCTTTTAAGTCCTACCTAAAATAAATAAATACAAATCTTATAAAATAATGGGAGAGGGACTATAGACACTCCTTGAATCATGACCGTCTCCACTACCTTCTTCTGCCATTTCCCCACCAAAGAATGACATTGATTTAATGACGCACGTCCTGACAGGGTTTGCTTACTTTCACATCCCTGGCCTCAACATTGTGGGAGAAAGTTCCCAACCTATTGGAAAAACTAACAAGATAAGGGAGCCTTAAATATTTATTGCGTCGGGCATGATTCATCCTGGTCAATCAATCAATCAATCAAAGTTTATTTAGAGTGCAAAATCACACCGAGGTGTCTCAGTACACTTCACAATAACAACAGAACACTAAAATCAGGTAAAACAATACACAGAGAAGTATTACACAGTATAATCATCATCAAATATAGTATCTATCTCAGTAAAGTGACATATCAGGTAACAATAATCATAGCAAATATAACAATAATCATAGCAAATATAACATTCAATAAAGTGCTATTGCAAGTCATATGACTGTGCAAATAAGTGTGTTTTGAGCCTGGGTTTAAAAACTTCGACTGATGTCGCTTGCCTAACACTGGGTGGAAGCTTGTTCCAGAGGTAGGGTGCCCTGTAGGAAAAAGCTCTACTGCCAGCTGACTTTTTCTTGATTAAAGGGACAATAAGAAGGCCTGTATTTAGGGAACGGAGGGAGCGTAAGGGGATGAGATCTGAGAGATATGAAGGGGCAAGCCCATGGAGGGATTTGAACGCTAGCAGGAGCACCTTGAAGTCTGACAGGGCTGGAGTGACATGATCAAATTTCCTTGTTCTAGTTAGGATTCTGGCGGCGGTGTTTTGGACAAGTTGGAGTTTTTTGTAGCATACTGTGGAAGACCAGAAAAAAGGACATTGCAATAGTCAAGTCTGGATGAGACAAAGGCGTGTACTAGGGTCTCGGCATCAGACATACTCAGCAGGGAACGGATCCTGGAGATATTACGGAGATGGAAGAATCCTACCTTAGTGATTGCCTTAACTCATTCATGGCCAAATACGTCTTTAACGTC
This sequence comes from Poromitra crassiceps, assembly GCF_964638095.1. Classification (NCBI taxonomy): domain Eukaryota; kingdom Metazoa; phylum Chordata; class Actinopteri; order Beryciformes; family Melamphaidae; genus Poromitra; species Poromitra crassiceps. Next base: position 1,674,626 of record NW_028152258.1, read on the forward strand.
TTATCAGGAATGTGCCTCCCAGCCAAAGACGTGTTTGACGTGTTTTTGTTTTTATTAGTGCAGCGCGTAGTTCAAAGACTTCCCCAGCCTGTGACATGGTATCAGGTCCCTGGCCTCAAAGTCAAGCCGACAACACGTGAACAAACAACTACCACAGCTGTTGTTTTGAAATGGAGGAGGAGGAAAAACAGAAAACGGAGAAACGCTGCCTGTTGCAGAGAGGAGAAACGCCATTGAAACGCCCCTCGGCGCGCTGCACGAGCTGGTCGCCTTGCTGCAGGGCAGAGCGAACATGGATGAGTTGTTCGCGGTAGTCAAACCTGTGACCAACATGATCGATCCTGGTCCCGGACCCCGTTCCTGTGTGCCAGCCCGAAAGAGACGAGACGGAGTCACAACTTTGTGAGGAGGAGGAGAACGAGCAGCCTCGCCACAGAAATTGCTTTCACACAGAGCCAAGCAGCACGGTCACTTTCCATGTCGAGGGCGAGGAAGACTGGACTCCAATGCGACAGGACCCGGATGATCTCGCGGTAAGGAGTAATTTTGTTGTTGATATATATGCATTGCCAACGATGCAGAGGAGGCTAGACGCTGATCTCAGACCAGTTTGGTGTTCTCACTTCTCCTCCTATGCTAATTTGCGGGGGGATCAATAGTGTTCCCTGGGAAGGAGGTGCGATCCAGCAGCAGCTGTGGACAGAACTCTCTCTCTCTGTGTGTGTGTGTGTGTGTGTCTGTCTGTCTGTCTGTCTGTCTGTCTGTCTGTCTGTCTGTGTGTCTGTCTGCACACTCACTCACACTGAGTAAACTGTATTGTTGAATGTAAAAAAAGCACTTCATGTATATATATATATATATATATATATATATATATATATATATTTTTTTTTTGTCATTTGTGTCATTACGAATAATATTTACATGTCTGATGTCAATACAGTTCAAAATAAAATAATTGAGAGCGAGTTCTGCCTGAGATTGTGTCCTTTACAAAAATGCCCTTTTCTCCTGTTTCTCTTCTCAGAGAGACCTTTTTGGTGAAAACAGGGTGTATATAAATGGCTATAAGTAGAGTACAGAACATGCTAAAAGCTCACTTTTTTTTTCCTGGTGAACCCAGAGACGTACATCTTCATTTTGAGGTATTGCAAATCACTTTGGTGCTAATAGATAATTTACTGTGGGTCTTGAAAGATGACCAACAATTATGAAAATCTTTGGCCTGAGCTAAATATTGGCAGGCCTAAACTGGCCATGAATGAGTTAATATGGGAATCAAACGAAAGTGCTGGGTCAAAAATGACGCCAATGTTTTTTACTGTGGGACACTGGGGGATCACACAGTCAACAACAGTTAGGGTAAGATCAGTAAAGAGAGGGAGTTTGCTTTTTGGGCCTATTACTAAAAATTCTGTTTTCTTTGCGTTTAGTTGTAGGAAGTTATGCAACATCCAGTTGGTGACGGAGACTAGGCATGATTCGATGTTTGGAATTTGTGAACGATTATCTGATGTAAGCGGGATGTAAATCTGGGTGTCGTCTGCATAAAGGTGAAATTGAACCCCAAAGCTGCAGAGGATATGACCAAGGGGCAACATATATAAAGAGAAAAGCAGAGTGCCCAGTACGGAACCCTGCGGTACACCAAATTTAACTGTGGAGTAGCCGGACAAAGAATTTCTATGGAAAACGCGATGGGTTCGGTCTGAAAGGTAGGAGGTTAGCCAAGAAAGTGCAGTGTCGCGGATGCCAGCCTCTTTTGATAGGCGGTTTAGGAGGATTGAGTGGTCCACGGTGTGGAAGGCCGCGCTCAAGTCGAGTAAAATCAGAATGGAGGATGAGCCTAAATCTGAGGCGAGAAGTAGGTCGTTTACGACCTTTGTGAGTGCCGTCTCTGTGCTATGTAGAGACCTAAAACCGGATTGGAAAGGTTCAAAAAGACGGTTGGAGGAAAGAAAGTCGGTTAGCTGCCGGAAAACAATTCTTTCAAGTACTTTAGAAATAAAAGGAAGGTTTGAGATGGGTCTATAGTTGTTAAGAACCCCAGGATCGAGGTTTGGTTTTTTGAGGAGAGGTTTTATTACAGCTGATTTGAAGGAGGAAGGGACAGAGCCAGAAAAGAGAGAGGTGATAATAATGTTCAGTAAGGGTGGGGCTAGAGTTGGCAGAAGTTCCTTCATCAGCTTGGCGGGAAGAGGGTCGAGTAGGCAGGTTGTGGATTTGGAAGAGTGAAGCTGCTTAGAGAGGGTGTCAGAGGAGACAGTCTCAAACCAAGAGAGCACGGCATTGGTCGCTATTTCGGGCAATAACAAATCACCGGCAGGGGATAGAGAGTTGCTGATCTCGTCTCTGATGAGCTCAATTTTGTGATTGAAAAATTTGAGAAAATCATCGGAAGTAAATTGAGAGCTCACAACAGGGGGGGGGGGGGGGTTTACGGGTAAGTTTGGATACTGTGTCAAAGAGAAACCTTGGGTTATCCTTATTAGTGTTGATAAGAGTTGAGAGATAGGAGACTCTAGCTGCGGAGAGCATGGCCCCTATTCTCCCACAGGCCTTTGGCGCTAAAACGGGCCTTAAACGCAAAAAAACGTGCCTTGCGCCTGCCTCGGGGAGATATCAACATGGCTTTACGCTGGCAAATGCGCTTTAGGCGGAATGGGCGTGGCGCACTCCCTGAATGGGCGAGAATGGGAGTGTCGGCCTTAAATGCCTGCCTAATGATATCTTCCCAACTGGCGTAAATTTAACGCTTTGCGCTTTTGAAAACCAGGCCTATTCAGTGTGCCAGTTGCGAGGAGCGCTCTTCTGCCTCTCCCCTGTCACCCTTCTCTGTCTCTCTCTAAAACCATGCAGGCCTATTCAGTGCGCCAGTTGCGATGAGCGCTCTTCTGCCTCTTCTCTGTCACCCTTCTCTCTCTCTCTCTGACTCCCTCGCTTAGACAGACACAACACACTTCCCATAGGAAAAATAAGTTGTAAGTTCACTGCCTGGCATGTCCCAGCATGCATTGTGCTGCTCCATTTAGCTACTAAATAGCAACCAAATGAGCCGAAATAGATATAAAAGGTAGATCTAAATAATGTGTAATGGTAACACAACCTGCAATTGTAGAACATTTCAATATTGGACCAAATAAAACATCGAAATGAAAACACCACCCTATGTGAAACATATATGTGGCGCGGTCTGGTAAAAGCAGTACGATCGCGCAGCCATCAAGTCGCGCAAAAATGAGTTCAAACTTTATTTTCCGAAATTCTGTGTTTTTCGTTTTTTTTCTTCCTATTAAGTAAATATAGATGTTGAAGAACACAGTCAATATAAAATTTAGCCCTTAAAGGATCGGTAAATAGTTGTACTTTAAGAATGAAAAGTGGTCTGTTTCAGGGGATTAAAGTCAGAGCTGAGGAGGCTGCTATCGATTTGCATGAGGCTCGCTGACTGGCTGATGGCCCTCTATTGTGTGGAGTTTCGACCTATCCTCCCCCACCAAAACAAAACCAGCGTGTCTACCTCGCTCACACACTCTCTCTCTCTCTCACTGCGAGATGGATCAACAGGCAGCAGACGCACAGCGAGTTGCAGACGCCATCAACAAACTCACACAACGCGGCAGAGAAATCGACAATGGAGAGCTGATGAATTCATTCATTCTGGATTACATGCACACACCATGCCCTATGCATAAGTCCGATTCGGAATCTGAAGATGACGAGGATGAATCGTTTGTGGAGTTGTCGGAAATGGATCTTAACGTGACGAGTGACGAAGCAGAGGAGGATGGCACTGTGACTGAAAGCATCGAAGATGTTTTAAGATCAGTTGAGGCTGTATCGGTCGACACAGACTATGACAAAGAGATGGTCAAAATAAGAGACTTTACCTGTGAGTGCCAGCTGAGAAAAAAGGAGAATCTGACCGAAAATGCGTCGTGCACAAAGCGACTGCCAGAGGACTTTATCTACCATAATAGAATGACCACAGCCTCATTGGAAACGAATGAAAAAGACCTGTATGTTATGGGAACATTGCTGACTAGCATGGATGATTCCGAAATGACCCGGGCCACAAAGCGAATCGCCACCAAACGCAAGTTACACCGGATAACCTACACGCTTCACGGGACTCCAGTGTGCAGGAGTACTTTTTGCTTTGTTCTGGGGTAAGTTTTATAATTTGTCCTGCCGATACTGTTTCTATTTATTTATTTACATTCTATTCAATAGGCCTATCTATCTATGTGCAGGACAGGCTGTGTTTATTATGCTAGAGTAGCCTACAACACGTCTCTTTCTCAAAGAGTGATGCAAGCAAGAGTAGACAAAAATGTTGCTCTTGACGTCAGTGTTGTCGCCATTTTGGCCTGTAGAACACAATCAGCACAGAGCAAAATGGCGGATACTTCGCCCCCGTGGCGGGAAATCCAAAGATAATGAGTCACTTCTTAGCAATTCAAGTTCTTTGTTCTTTGTGGAAAGCTAAAGTCAATAGCCTCCAAGCAAACACACACACTGTAAAACTATTTCTATTCATCTAACACTATATATATATATATATATATATATATATATATATATATATATATACAGTATATATATATATATATATATATACATGTTCTTTGTTCTTTGTGGAAAGCTAAAGTCAATAGCCTCCAAGCAAACACACGCACAGTAAAACTATTTCTATTCATCTAACACTATATATATAGCCTATATATAATATATATATATATATATATATATATATATACACTCAATTATACCGTGTACTTTATACTTATCTAACACCTGATTGAGAGGCTAGTGTGTATCCATCTCTTTGTGTGTGTGTGTGTGTGTGTGTGTGTGTGTGCGTGAAACAGTCCCTGTTTGTTATTTTTTTGCTTGTTCACAGTCTGAAACAAAGTCTGTTTGTTTTTTGTTCAGCATCGGCAAAACACTGCTACAGTCCATTGTCCAGTCATACAAAGAGAATGGTGGGGTCCCACGTCAGAGGAAGAATCGCCAACGGACAACCAAGCAGTTCCTCAATGATGATGACATCAAAAGAGTCGTGACATTCATAACCAACTATGCGGAAGACCACGCTCATGCCCTACCCGGTCGGCATACTGGACACCGGGATCTGCGTGCAAAGCTGCTGCCGACTAATGTGACCAAAGCATCTGTGTGGCGTCTCTACAGAGATGCTGTAGAACAGCTTGGTAAGTGCAGAAGTTGTTTACTTTGTTAACTATTCAACCTCTATTTAACCTGATCACAGGGAATAAATGACCTTTGAATCAATCCTCCTCCAATCTAATACTCATAAAAATTATTCTGTCTCTGTCTATTCTGCAGGCGAACGTGTTGGGCCGCGCAGCTTCAGAAGGCTGTGGAAAGCATTGCTCCCGCAGATTGCAAGTACCAAACCAAAGACAGATCTGTGTTGGCAATGTCAGCGGAACAACCTTCAGCTGACTCGATCTGCCAACCTGCCCGATGAGTTAAAATCTGACAAAGTCAAGCAGCAGCTACAGCATCTGGAACTTGTTGATAAGGAGCGTTCACTCTACCAACAGATGACCGCAGCCTGTAAAAAGACCTGCGAGGAGTTGAAGCTGTCATTGGGCCCAGCGGAAGCTGCCAGCAAGACCCTGACCATGCACTACAGTTTTGATTTTGCTCAACAGGTGTGAACATGTTTACAAACTCACTCACTCACCACCCCCCCCCCCCCCCCATACACACACACACAAACACAGTATGTTGATTTGTATCTAATGTTTTTTTTTCTGTTCTCAGGTGCACTATCCTTCTGATCCTCAACAGCCCGGGCCCATGTATTTTTTGACTCCACGTAAGTGTGGCATTTTTGGCGTGCACTGTGAGGGGATGCCAAAGCAGGTCAATTACCTCATTGATGAAGGAATGTCATCGAGCAAGGGCAGCAATGCAGTGATCAACTACGTGCATCATTTTTTCTCTGAGTACGGAGTCGGACAAACCGACGTGGATCTTCATTGTGACAATTGTTCTGGACAAAATAAAAATAACTATGTACTATGGTACTGTGCCTGGCGTACGATCCACAAACTTCACCTGAGCTTGGGCCTTCACTTTCTGATTGCCGGCCACACCAAGTTTGGGCCCGACTGGGGTTTTGGTCTGGTCAAGCAGTGCTTCAGGAAGACCAAAGTCGGCACATTGTCAGACATTGCAAAGGTTGTTAGTGACAGCTCTCCCATCGCACACGTAAACATCCCTCAGCTCGTCGGACTGGAGGATGGCACAGTGCGTGTCAAAACCTATGACTGGCAACGGCATCTGAGTAAATACTTCCGAAGGCTCCCACAGATTAAGAGCTACCAGCACTTCAGGTAATTATCATTCGTTGTGTTGGCTATTCTGTTGGAATGGAACATTGACATGCACACACTGACATTGGAATGCAAGTATTTTGTGAAAGTGACACGTGGCAATAATCTAAATGTACTGTCTTCCTTCAATGTGTTCCAGCTTCGACGCTCAGAGACCTGGTGTGGTTGTCGTCAGAGAACACTGTGAGGCAGAAGCAGTCGAGTTCCAGCTGCTACGTGACACTGATGTCCTTCCACCCAAAGGTGATGAAAAATAAGCTGATAAAGATGATGTTCTTCCGGTGCAGACCCCGCCTGGACTGGACCTGGCCAGACAGAAGTATCTTTTTGAGAAAATCAGAGAATTCTGCTCCGATGACACAAAAGACGTCACATGCCCTCAACCTGAAGTTTCGCCCCCTCTGCGCATATAGACGGACATGGCTTTCTCTTTCCGTGCCCCAGATCTATCTAAACTTAATCCTGATCTGTTGAGCGTGCTTCTCCAAGCCAGCAGCATCAGTTTAAACTTAGATCAGCATTACTATAGGTTGTACTTATGGTATCTTTTTTTTACATTGCCTTATTCCAGACGGCCTGGTTTCGAGCCCCTGGACTGTGGCTGAGCGGAGAAACCACTCAGCTGCTCAGTGGACATTTTAACCTTTTTACTTCACCTGTACACCTTTTTATACTAGCCTTTTGTAATAAATCTATACCTGAAAAGCTACCTGCCTCTTGTGTCTGTGTTTTGTGGCCCGGGGATTCAAAGTACAAACCTGTGACATAGCTAAGATTGACGTCTCCTGATGTCTCCTATGGTGTTGGACCTGGTCATGTCCTATGTGTCCCATTTTTATTTCTGGCTGGATGTTATGAGAATTATTATGATAATATAGATAATACTAACAGTACTACTACTATTGGTTTGGTTTGCAACAGTCAATTTTTAGTTCTGGCTGGATGTTATGAGAATTATTGTTCTAATTAATACCTTTTAGGATGACAATATTTTCGTCTTTTCTTTTCACATTTAATTTTAAACTGACATTAAAGTGGTATTAAAAAGGTTGAAAAAGTCTTAAATTGTATACATGCAATAATCAAATAAATGACGTCATGGTCACTTAACACATTCACTGCCAGACGTTTTTTTTTTACTGTAGTTAGCTTCTGCCAGAGGGGTTTTTTGAGGATTCTGGCTCATCTTTCAAGACCCGAGGATTCTTTTCTGCTAAGATTTTGTGAACACACAATATCTCAAAAGAACTAATAGAATGTGTGCTTTCTCTGTCTAAAAGAGTTAGTTTGTAGAGTTAGTAGTTATGTAAGCATTAGCAGTTGAATACAGCATGGTTTTAGCGTCAGAAAAAATATTCAGAGATAAACGGCTTTTTGTGAAATTCGATAGAACAGTCACTTTAACCATTCATTTTTGGCTCTCTCTCTCTCTCCCTCCCCCTCTCGCTCTCTCTCTCTCTCGCTCTCCCTCCCTCTCTCTCTCTCTCTCTCTCTCCCTCCCTCTCGCTCTCCCTCCCTCTCGGGAGGGAGACGCACTAGGTTTAATCCTAGTGAGAGGGGGAGAGGGAGAGAGAGAGAGAGAGAGAGAGAGGGAGGGAGGGAGGGAGAGAGAGAGAGCGAGAGAGAGAGAGAGAGAGAGGGAGAGAGCGAGAGGGAGAGTTGCTTCAACTCCTCCCTCCGTGGGCGTTCTTCTTGGCTGAAGCGGCCGTCACAAGCTTGTCACCAGTCTCAGTGCTTTGCTGCTGTCCTGTGCCTGTCTGCACGGCCGCTGTTTGAGGAAGTCGGGATGGACTCGCTCGCTTCTTGGAGTTTTGGTTGAGAGAAGCTTTTGCGATTCTGGTCATATGTATGCTGCGTGTTTCAAAGTGTGTTCCACCTGTAATCTATTATGTAAATTTGCAATCCCGCATCGCCAGCAATCAGCGCGAAAACGAAAGCGTTTTCCCCCATCCATTTTCATGAGAATGGCTGGGGTGAGAATGGCTGGGGTGAGAATGGCGTGACAAGTTAAAAAAATGCTTGCCTTCCTCTAGTCAGGAGAGCACTGTTGCCACTTAGTGGGTCGGTGGAATGGGTTGTAAACGTTCGGTGGCTCCAATAATTATATAAGAGATGTAAAAGGGTTAGATGCACAACCCACCGTCAAAAAAAAAAAATCGATGCCAACGACGTGTTAACACGTCGCTGGCAGTCAACAGCTGGATTCTGAAAACGTGTTTACACGTCGTTGGCAATGAACGTGTTAAGACAAGCTTCTGCTAGTTGTCATCATAAAAATTATTATTGTTGTAACTAGAGATGCTGCGATCCGATCATGTGATCGGATATCGGCGCGATATCAGCCAAAAAACATGGATCGGATCGGATCGGATTCCAGCGAAAATGACCGATCCAAGGCTCCGATATAAGCACTCCATTCCATGACTCCGCTCCAGGATTTCTATCCAGCATGCAGCAGCAGCAGCAACAGCACACACAGGCCACGTGATCACAAGTTAACTTACAACAGGGGCAGGGCTTCTAGCAGGCAGCTAGCCAACTGGTATCACCGACACCGTAGCATTACACGGAACACGGCAACGGCAGAGAGCGAGAGAAAAAACCCAACGATGTCCACCGTGTGGGAATATTACACACTAGAAAGCGAAGGGGACAAAACAGCCAAATGCAAAACTTGCAATAAAGACATTCCACGCGGTGGCAGCGCCAGTAGTAGGTACAACACAACGAACCAAATAAACCACCTGAAAAAGTATCACAACGAGCTGCACGCGGAATTTGTGAAAGCCACTGAAAATAAAAAGCGTCAACAACCTGGTTCCCTCAGACAATCCACGTTGACAGCGAGTCTTGCAACCCGTGAAAAACTCCCAAGAGAGAGCAAAAGAGCAAAAGCAATAACGGAGCACATTGCCCAGTTTATAGTGCTCGATGACCAGCCACTGTCGGTGGTTAATAATGTCGGGTTTAGACGCTTGGTAGAGCAGCTGGAGCCCCGCTACGATATGCCCAGCCAGAGTTACATCACTGACACAGCCATCCCGCAGATGTATAAAGAGGTGAGAAGTTTCCTGTCGACATATTTGGGAAGTGCAAATGCAGTTAGTTTCACGACCGACATCTGGAGTTCAGACGTTAGTCCCATGTCTTTACTGAGTCTGACTGCGCACTGGGTTGACCAGGATCCTGACTTCACTCTGCGGAAAGCGGTGTTACATGCACGCGAGTTCAGAGGTTCACACACAGGTGAAACGATCATGGACGCGATACAGCAGATGCTGCTTGACTGGGAGATCGACAAGAAGAAGGTCCATGCCATTGTAAGCGACAATGCTTCTAATATGAAAAAGGCTATGAGACAGCTAGAAGTGGAAAGCCTAGGATGCTTTGCTCACACGTTACAGCTGATAGTGCATGAAGGGCTTTTGTCACAGCGAGCTGTAAGTGATGCATTAGCCAACAGGAGAAAAATAGTGGGCCACTTTAAGCACTCCAACCTGTCTTATTCACAACTTCAAGACATACAAGATGAGTTGCGAATGAAACCCAAACGTCTGCTACAGGATGTCCAAACAAGGTGGAGTAGTACCAAGATCATGATCGACAGCCTCGTTGAGCAGAAGAGAGCGCTGCATGCCTACTCATCTGATTACACCCTGCCAGCCACTCTAACAGCAAACCAGTGGGGGCTGTTAGAGAAGACATCCAAGGTTCTCACCCCCTTTCAAGAGCTCACAACTAATGTCAGTGCTGCCTCTGCCACCGCAGCTGATGTCATCCCCTCTGTCCATGTCTTGACACGCTTTCTCAGTAAGGAGAGCGAAGATGACCAGGGGATCAAAACCATGAAAAACACCCTTCTGGAAGCAGTCCGCAAACGTTTCACTGACGTGGAATCACAGCCCCTTTACGTCGTGGCAACATTACTTGATCCACGTTACAAAGACAAGTAAGGGAATTTAAAAATATTATGATATATTAATTATTAAGACCTGAGACTGATTCTGCTAATGCCTTCTAAATCAGTAGTTCCCACATTTGTTTTTTAATTCAAAATTAGTCACATTTTTCTTTTTTCCAAAATACCAGATGTACAAGCTCGCAGTGCAGCACAAAAGGCTGCGCTGTGAGCTTGTACATCTGCTATTTTTGAATATCCAAGGCTAACATCTAATGTGACACAGATGCTGTCCAGGTGGATTAATGGATTAAATAAATAGCAAACAAAAAAAGTGATATGATATGAAGTGGGTTACAGAATCACTGTGTTTATTTACATTATCATCATGACTGTGTGTCTGTGTGCATGAAAAAACTGATTTTTTTTTCAATAAATGTATTTTTCATGCTCACAGACACACAGTCAAATACAATGTAGGCTAATCAGTAATTTATTGAGAACATTACGGTAATCAGTTTAAATATTTTACATTTATACCAGGTACTTCACGAATGCAGACAACGTGGGACCTGCTAAGGAGCGTTTGAGAGCAGAGATGCTGAAGACCATGCCTCCATCTGAAATCGTGTCTGAGGCTGAGCCTGCAGAGAAGATTCCACGGATGGAGGGTGCCAGCAGCAGCAGTCTTGGCAGCATCTTCGATGAGATATTTGAGGAGAGCAGCCCAGTAGCAGGTCCTTCTGTCTCTGAGCAGATCACCCCAGGGGCAATTGAAATGGAGAGCTACCTCAGTGAGCCTCTTCTAGATCGTAAGAGCAATCCTTTCCAGTACTGGAAAGGCAACAGAGCTAGATTCCCCACCCTGGCAGCAACAGCAGCAAAGTTCCTTTGTGCTCCCTGCACAAGTGTAGAGAGCGAGAGGCTCTTTAGCACAGCGTCAATTATCTTAGACGAGAAAAGGAATAGGTTGACAGCTGAGCATGCAGAAATGCTAATATTCTTAAAAAAGAATCTCCCCATCAAGCTCGGACTGTCTGCTGAAACATAAAGTGGAGTTCAGTTAGTTGAATAACTGATAATTTGTTTTGTGCAGTCAGTGTGCTCTATTTTCCAGGGTAAGGGTTAGTGTGCTACACTATAACAGAACAAAAAAGAAATGTCAAGGCATGTCATGAGAAGTAACTAAGTACAGGTTGTATAATTTAGCTTTGTTAAAGAGATTTTATTTATTTTATTATTTATGTGACTTTAGAAGTCTTGACTTGTATTTTTTTACCTGACGAAGAAGCCTACTTTAGTAAACTGTACCTACTGTATTATTTCATATTTGTTTTATATTGTTCTCTCTTCTCTGTTGAAGGTTGTTTCTCACTACAACAATAATGGTTCTAAAACTTTTAAATTTCAAGGTGTCCACTTGGTTCCATTTTGTATACTGTCAGAGTTACAGACTTGTAGGTCATTTTAGACCCCCCTAAAGGAACCCAGAGAGAGTCCCTAGAAATCACTTTGAGAACCACTGCACTACAGAAGTGTGTTACATACTGTACATAAAGTAAAAGTATGTCTATTGTCTTGTGTTACACAGGGTATTTTAATTTATTTTGTATTTTATTTTAATGCTGTTAAGTTAAACAAAGTAAAATAAATGGGTACGTTTTTCTCATAACCTACAGTTGTGGAACTTGTTGACTATTATTCTGGGGAGGTTATGTTCTCTGTTTGAGTAATATCACTTGTTTAATCTTTTATTTAACATTCCAGACTACAAAATCAGTACTAAAAAGTAAAGCTAAAATTTTTTGTTGCCTGCTAGCAGCTATCAGACAGCATAGAGAGGCTTAAATATGTGCTGTATCGGTATCGGATCGAAATCGGTATCGAATCGGGTATCGAAATTTGATCGGAATCGGATCGGTTTTGAGCTAAAATATCGAAATCGGATCGGAATTGAAAAATCTTGATCGCAGCATCTCTAGTTGTAACAGTAATTAACCCTGATCCATGTCTCAAACTATGCCATGTTGGGTCCTTGAATTTGGAGAAAAGATCCTTGAATCAGGGGACTGACAGAGAGTGACAGCTTGGGGGGTGGTTAATGTTAATGAGGACCCATTGTGACGGCCCCTCTACCTGGCTGCCAGGGTGTGAAAAGGTGCTCAAACTTTAGAGGCCGATTTCACAGCTTTGCCCTTTCTGAACTTTGAACATTCAAATGACCGTATCTCCTTCAATTTTTTTCAGATTACAATGTGTGACACATCATTTGAAAGTTTAGAATCTGCACTTTCATAATCTGTAAAAAACTGAAAAATGACCTCGGCCACGTTTGTATTTAAATAACTAGTCCGTGCCACATATGTCCTCCTGGGCCTATATATATCCCTTGTCGATTTAACGTGGTTTAGATAAGTGACAGCAGAACGCGCTTCTACTGTCATGTGCTATACTGTGATGTCCGCTCCAATAACTTGGCCCTACTTCACATTTAGTTTTACAATAAAAACACATTTATGCAATGACTTTACATAATGTAGGGTATATTTATGTGCATCATCCTTCCTGCAGCAGGCGAGAGAAAATGATATATTTCTGGACAAACTTTCACCAATCTAATAGGCTATATTTTTCTAGCTGATGCATTTAGAACATTCTTTTCACTTTGATCTTGCGACATGTATGCCTCTCCATCCGTCTTAAAGCCTCTTGATGCTGTATATCATAGCGCTCTGCGTTTTGTTACAGGTGATGCTTTCAGTACACATCATTGTATTCTGTACGAAAATGTGGGTTGGTCCTCCCTGTCGGAGCGTAGAGATCAGCACTGTCTGATATTTATTTATAAAGCATTAATTGGGAAACTTCCACCTTACTTATCCGCACTCCTTTCTTGTAACAGTGGAGGTTATCAAACACGATCGCGGTCCTATATCAGACTGTCTGTCCCACGGGTGCGAACCGAACAAGGAAAGACCGCTTTTTCTTGGTTCGCCCCCAACAGATGGAATGTGCTCCAGGAAAACTTAAAAATGGATAATTTGATCCCGCTTGCTTCTTTTAAAGCACTTTTAGAAAGCATTCCTCGCAAGGTGTGTTCATGTTTTATTTGAAATTATTTAATTATGCTCTTGATGCTTGTTATTGTCTGCTGTGTTAACCTGTAATTTTGTAACTGCTGTATATGTTCTTTGTACACCAGGGCTCCCTTATAAATGAGAGCTTGCTCTCAAGGGACTCTCCCTGTATAAATAAAGGTAAAATAAAAAATAAAAATAGTGTAGGGGATTTACATGCTTGCAGTATTTAAACTGCAGTTAGATTGGTTTGAGAAGCATAATAATATGGAATAATAGCCTATATATGGAGACAGACTGGATGAAGGGAGGGGGGGGGGGGGGGGGGGGCAGAGCGCTTGGCTTTGTCTGGTTTTACCGGATTTGTCCAAGAATTGGAGCTTAAAAGGCAAGCGTGTGACTCTTTACTGCAATTCTCCAATGAGCGGACTATGCATAATTTTACGCTTAAAAGGCGTGGTTATAATGGTTGAGGCTGCGTGTAGCACTGATACCAAGATAGCGAGTGCGCTGGTCCACACCCACTAACTGCGCTAGGCGGCCTAGCGCTAGGCCTTAAACGCAGTTTCTACGCCGATTGCAACGATAGGGCCCCATATGTTTATAGGTTCTAAGGCTATCACTCCATGCGAGCCTAAAAACATCCAGCTTGGAGGATTGCCATTTGCTTTCGAGCTTTCTACAAGCCTGTTTTTGAGCACGGGTTTCAGCAGTATACCAGGGCGATGGTTTCTTTATACGGCGGGTTTTTGTGAGTAGGGGTGCCACAGAATCAATTGAATTAAGTAAAATTGAATTAAAGTTATCAGTGAACCCCGTCGAGGGACCGAATTTGTTCAGGGAGAGGAAAGAGCTTCAGGTAGGAGATCAGCGAGTCTTGTGGTTGCGGAACTATCAATACGGCGGGTGCTGTAGGTATCAACTGGAGTTGGATGTCGGGGGGGGGGGTTAAAACAATCTGAAATTTAATAAGACAGTGGTCAGATGGTCCTGGTGTTCTGCACCAACTGAACCTGAAACAAATCAGAACAGACACATTTAGAGCCTATTGTATTGATGTACAAAACAGCTTCCATTATTTAATCCCCAAGCAGCCAAAACACCTTTAAAAAAAATGAAAACATGGGTGCAGGCATAAAGAAATTGTCTGTATGTTTCATAGCTGATTTCGGAGAATGGATTGCAGCTGTACACGGATGAAAGTACCTCTATTTAATCATATCAGCCACACAGTGGAATTAAGACCCTATTTAAAATGTATCTTCACATACTACCTGTCACAGACTTTTGTAGCTGGATTCTGCCAGGTTGTGGTGGGTAAGACTGTTGTCTTGCAGACACTGTCCTTTGGGGTTGAGGGGCAGTCATGTTAACTCGGCCCATCCTTCGGCTCTCTGGTGGTTGTGGGTGCATTTGGACAACTGAACCTGAAACCAAGCAGATGAAAGTTTAGAGCAAATTTGGTTGATGTACAAAACGGCATCCTCTATCATCTACCCACACCACAATACCCCTCTCCCATGAATGCTGGCTTAAGCTATTTATCTGTACCTGTTTCATAGTTTAGTGTGGGAAATGGATTAAGCTCTTCTTGGCGACCTTCGTCTGAGAATAGTATGAAAGTATACCTAGTTCATTTGTCAACCCCCAAAGTTGTATTTAGACCTTATTTAACACTTGTCTTCACATACTACCAGATGAAGACTTCGGACACTCATATTGCTGAGGCGGTCGTGGATACGGGACTTGTTTGGCTGACGTTTTTTTTGCTGAGGTGGACGTGTGGCTTTTGCTGAAACAAGCACAAAATAAAAATGGTCAGAGTTCCTGCATTTTGTGTGTAGATTTATTAGCAACGGACAGCTGCTAATAAGCTGTCTTCCGAATAACAGCCGTGACGATATTAGCCAACAACAGCACTCCCTCTTGTGTGATATTGCTTAAATAAAGAGCATCAACAATAATTGTTGAAATCCAGCCAAAGACCTAATCTTCTCCACAGCACACGGAATCTGCTAACGCAGTGGTTCTCAAGGTAACGCTTTAGAATACAGCCCGCAAATAAGCATGTAGTTATAGTATAACAACGGGGTACCAGGAGTGTAGTTATAGTATAACTACGGGGTATAAGGAGTGAATTAATACTTTAACTAGAGGGTAACAAGATCTGTACTTATAGTATAACTACGGGGTATAAGGAGTGAATTAATACTTTAACTAGAGGGTAACAAGATCTGTATTTATAGTATAACTACGGGGTACCACACTTTAGTTATAGTGTAACTACGGGGTACAAGGAGTGAATTTAGACTAACTACAGGGTGACAAGATCTGTACTTTACGGGGCTAATTATGTGGGAAATGCCAAATGGACTGAATTTATGTAGAGCTTTTATCCATAGCACTTTACAATGTGCCTACATTCAGCCATTCACACACCGAAGGCGGCCAGCTGCCAAGCAGGGTGCTGGCACAGCCATCGGGAGCAATTTGGGGTTCAGTGTGTGGGGTCATCTCGCCATTCCGAAGTGTCGGCATTCCGATCATTGACTTCTATGCTTTCGGAGAGGCGGCCCTTTTTATCTCCAAAAAATGTTTCGCCGAGAGGTTAGGTTTAGGGTTAGGTTCTGGGGGAGGTTAGGCTTAGGCGTGGGGGGTGGGAGAGGTTAGGGTCTGGGGGAGGTTAGGTTTAGACGTGGGGGCTGGGAGAGGTTAGCTCCAGCCGGTCCCCCGGGTTAGGGTTAGGGTTAGGGTTCTTTCGCAATGGCGAGACAGATCTCAATTTTGTCGGAATGCCGGTATTTCGGAGTGCCGACATTTCGGAATGCCGAGGTGTCCTCCAGTGTCTTGCCCAAGGACACTTCGACATGCTGACTGGATGTGCCGCGGAATCGAACCACGACCTTCTGGGGAGTGCACGACACACTCTACCTCCTGAGCCACAGCCGCCCCCTGTACCACACCTGTACTTACAGGGTAATTACAGGGTACAAGAAGTGAAAGCTGGAGACAAAACCTACAAATCTTAAAGTTTATTTTAAATAATAACATACCGTTAAGAACACATTTTAATACTAATAACATAACAAATAATCAAGTAAGCGATTATGAAATCTGGGAACTGGGAACTACCTTCCTGTACAGGCTCCTCTCACTTCATTTTCCGTCTCCGTTTTTAATAACATTAACGCAAAAACACTCTGCATAGAAGACTTCAACTCGTCTCACAACAACAGTGGAAAATTACCGGATGTGTAGTTGTTGTAACTAGTAGTATCGCCAAAGTCGCGGCGCAAATTGTTATTCAGATGCTAAACAGTGGAGCACGTCACTTCCTTCACCGTGTCCGTGCTCCACAGTTTAACGCCATCACTTTGGCAATACCACTAGTCGCAACAACTACACCTCCAGTGATTTTCCACTGTTGATGTGGGAAGAGTTGACGTCTTCTATGCTGTGTGTTTTTGCAAACCGAGATGGAAAATTAAGTGACGGTGGCAGAAGAGGAGGAGCCAATTTGTAGAGCTTGGTCCATAGATGCTACCTAGCGATTTTGCTGGAAACCGGTCAAACGGTCTAGAAGGCCATCTAAAAAATGACAGACGGACCTTGAAGCAAATTGGTAGAGCAGGGTCACCTGAACATGTTAAAAACATAACAAGAATAATAAACCAGCACAAAAACAATTGTGCTTCAGCCCATTCGGGGCTATAAACCCTTAAAAAACAAAGAAGAAAAAGTGGATAGCTTTAGGGCTTTCGGGTCTTGGGCTTCAGAGGTATCAGCAGGTGGTCTTCCTTCATCTGTGAGATTCTCTGCTGGATCTCGGGGTGTTGTTGTAGAAATGCCTCAAGGCCAAGGATATACGATTTCAGGGTTGCCCCTTTCTCGAATGGCATTCCTACACACTCATATGACACTAGAGAAAAGTACCTAGTCCGTGGGAAAAAACGAAAACTAAAATGTACTAGTTTCAGTGTTGTGTGTAGGGGTCCACAAATTTGGAATGAGCTTGATGTATCATTAAAAATGTCATATTCTGTCTCCTCTTTCAAGAAAAAGTTAAAAAAATGTCTACTGTCAAATTATGTTTGATCGTAAGTATAGAACGTTAAATGCACATATGTATGGTATATGGTATGTTATATATATATGTTATATATGTATATTATATATGTATATATATGTATATGTGTTACATATAATATAATATATATATATAAATTAATATTTGGGATTGTTATTGTTTATTGTTTTGTCTTGTTTACTGTTGTGTCTGCCGGTTATGTCTTTGGTTCTGGTGGGTATATGACCAATACCCTACCCTCTGGACATTAATTTCTTGCTTTATTTGTGGGCCCCCTCTAATAAGCTTTTAGTAGCTTCCTTGGGGTACCCTTTCGTACACACTGCATCATTGTTGTATATGAAGCTATTTGTATTGTGAAACTTCTTGTGTGTGTATGAATAAACAAAATCAAAATCAAAAATCAAATCAAAATCAAGTACCCCCATGACCGACGACGTTAAAATACAGTCTATTCTGAACAGTTTACGCAGGGGGCACACTTATTCCTAATAACATGATTTATTGTTAACTTTTGTCAGCCATAGCCACAATGTACAAAGGGGTAGCACTAGAACTAGCAAACTCTTCCACACAATTCTCATACAATGCACCTCAGTAAATGAGAACATAACCGTATCATTCTCACACAGCAAGTGAGAAAATTGAGAACTTTATTTCAGCAAATGTACTTCAAACACTCTCTCTCTCTCTCTCTCTCTCACACTCACACACACGCACACACACACACACACACACACACACACACACACACACACAGCAAACAATTGTAGCCTACTTCAAACACACACATAGAGGCAGAGCATGTTGATGTCCATTGACAACTCACATAAGCCTAATGTGAAGGTTGTGCCTGTCTCTGTGAATTTTGATTGATTGATTCCAGCCTGCTTCTGTAGCTATTTGGTTTTGATGGCAGCAAGTGAACAGAAGCCTTTCCTGCACAGATATAAGGTCGCAAAAGGAAGGAGAAAGTGCACAGCTTTGTCAGACAGGGCAGGGTATTCTCTGTGTTGTTTTATCCAAAAGTCCAACAACTTTCTGAAAGCAGGCTTCAGAGTTTCATCACAAGACAACTCTATTAAACTCTCCTGCTCAGCCCGCACTGTTGACTGGGCTCTTCCTCCGTCTCACCACAGCTCAATCCAAACCTAATTGCGTTGTTTGTTTGTGGATTCCCCACTTATGCTGGTGACGGAGCCACTAGCAGCACATGTGACACTCGGTTCAGCGCTGCTAACGCTATTAGCGTGTTAACACTGGAAGGCGTTGTGGCTGCAAGCCGCTCTTGCGCTTCTGGCTTGTGCTGGTTTCACTGACCTGTCCTCCTCGTTCACTTGTTGAACTTCATTGCTGCGGGACTCCTCCACACGTCTCTTTCCAGTTCCTTTTCAGCCAATTTTGCAACATGCCTGCTTTCTTGTAATCAATAGCTCTAACGTTAGTGTAGGCCTACGCGCAACAGGTAGTAGTGTCCGTCAGAAACGTCAGGAACAATTTTTTATTTTGTTCCTAAATCTAAAAACAACAATGTGGAAGTTATTTTAAAACCCATTTACATTCTCAAGCTTATTTTCATTAATAGTAGCCTAGTATTTTGATAGTATTACTGTACAACATGTTTTAACGTTGGTTTTATTTCACATAAAATAACATTGAGATTCCAGGGATCCCTCCGAGTACCCCCAGCAGGGGGCGCAAGTACCCCCGGGGGTACGCGTACCCCAGTTTGAGAATCACTGCTATAGGCTATTGTCTCCCACATGCGCGGGATCTCCATTCAGCACCATATATAGTGACGGCCTGGCACCGCGTATCCTGGTTACTCACGCTCTGGCCGGTTCAGCACCTCGGACAGCTCTGTCACCTTTGGCCTACAGCTCCAGAAAACCCCCAAAACAGTATTTCAAGAAATTAGAATAGTGTGAAGAAAATCAGCAAGTCAAAGGTCAAAGGTCAAGGTCACTGTGACCTCTTGAACGCCATTTTCAAGCTTGTTAACGCGATATCTCAGGAATGCCTTGGCGGAATTTAATCAAATTTGCCTCAAACATCGACTTGGACTCAAGGATGAACTGATTAGATTTTGGTGGTCAAAGGTCAAGGTCACTGTGACCTCTCGAACGCCATTTTCAAGCTCGTTAACGTGATATCTCAGGAATGCCTTGACGGAATTTCATCAAATTTGCCTCAAACATCGACTTGGACTCAAGGATGAACTGATTAGATGTTGGTGGTCAAAGGTCAAAGGTCAAGGTCACTGTGACCTCTCGAACGCCATTTTCAAGCTTGTTAACGCGATATCTCAGGAATGCCTTGACGGAATTTCATCAAATTTGCCTCAAACATCGACTTGGACTCAAGGATGAACTGATTAGATTTTGGTGGTCAAAGGTCAATGTCACTGTGACCTCTCCAACGCCATTTTCAAGCTTGTTAACGCGATATCTCAGGAATGCCTTGACGGAATTTCATCAAATGTGTCTCAAACATTGATTTGGACTCAAGAATGAACTGATTCGATTTTGGTGGTCAAAGGTCAACGTCACTGTGACCTCTCGAACGCCAAGTTCGTTAATGCAATATCTCAAGAACGGCTTGATATAATTTCTTCTGATTTGGCTCAAACATCGACTTGGACGCAAGGATGAACTGATTCCATTTTGGCTAGCAAAGGCCAAAGGTCAAGGTCACTGTGACCTCTCGAATGCCATTTTCAAGCTTGGTAACGCGATATCTCAGGAATGTCTTGATGAAATTTATTTGAATTTGCTTCAAACGTGCACTTGGACTCAAGGACATTTTGGTGGTCAAAGTTCAAGGTCACTGTGACCTCACACACCCAATTTTCAAGCTCTGTAACGCAACATCTCAGGAGCGCCTTGACGGAATTTCTTCCAATTTGCCTCAAATGGCGATTTGGACTGTAGAATGAACTAATGGTGGAGTCGTTCTAGTTTTTGCATTGGACGTATCCTACTGCCTGTTACATTATAGCCTATAGCAGTGCAGTATAGCCTACTGATTATTGAATAATCAAAAACATTATTGTAATAAACCAGCCCGGAAAGGGCTCTGTCGAAGACCAAACAGCACGCGAATATGGAAAATAGAGGCCTACAGCTTTATTTTTTATGAATGTAACAAGGCTAAAATAGCCTACATGGAGGGAATCACAGGTGAATTACGAGGTTGCGAACCATTACAAACGCAGATAGATCAAACAGTAATAGGATTACGCACAGCACGGCCCACGTGAAAGGATGGCATGCAAAGCATGCAATAAATACAGTCCACAGCAACGATTCCACACTAAAGAGGGGCTAACCCAAAACATCGGGGTCAAACTGGGACATAGAGATTACTCCTACCCATCCTTTTACGCACGACATACAGGGCTAGGGAGGGAATGACCTGTCCCGACCCCAGGTAAAAACAATGGCTTTTGGTCGGCGGTGCTGATGGCGCATGGACAGAGCATAGACTTCAATCAGTCTATGAATGCGCAATGCCTCCCCCCCCCCCCCCATGTCTCCTCCCACAGCAGGTTTGTGGTAAATGTGGTAAATTACCACATTATGTTCATGAGAGAGAGGGGGGAGGGAGAGAGAGGTGGAGGGAGGGGGTGAGAGAGAAAGAAGGAGAGAAAAACCAGTGGAGAAATGTGTTGTTTGCGCTGCAGCAGTCAGATCACATTATTTTCGGATTAACGAACTGTCGGATTCGTGGTCGGGTTAACGAGCTGCCGGAATAATGATATGTCTGTCCAATGGGCCATTTTTCGGTGTTTAGTCTGACGGGTATTTTTAAGGTGTCGGACTCTTGAGGTGTCGGACTAGGGGGCAGTCCCCCCATGAAGGACCCGGACCTCCTTATGATTGAAACTCTACAACCGGAAAACAGCACCCTAAAGAACAAAGCTCAAGTCCAGCAACAGGCGGAGGTGAAGGGGCTCAGGGGCTGCTGTGGCCGGGTGCAACAACGAACATGCAGCCGACTCTGCTGAGCTCATGTTATTTGTAGTGAGCAATGCCCATTGCCCAGGCATTTAAACGCAAATTAAAATGCCCTGGCCTTTTATATACAGTATATATATATATTTTTGAGCGGAGCAGTGAGTGGGAGCGGGTGAAATCTTTATGGAGCGGGGAGCGGTCTGGAGCGGGGCGGCCATGAGCGATGGAGCGGGTGCAAAGGGCCGTTCCATGAGCGAGGAGCGGTAATTATCACCGCTCCACTCGGCTCACATGCTCTGGTCGGGTCACACAGGCTATGTGTTTCAGTTTGGTTCGGGTTCACTCCCGGTTCCAGCTGCTTCCGGACACATTGTTCATCACGATTCTACAGGTCCATCCAGTGCCTCCTATTAAGGTGAAGCTTGTTGATGAGGCAGAGGAGGAGACACCTGTGTCCACCTGTGACAACCTCCTTATGGCCAATATTCTGGAGAAGGAGCAGGACATATCAAAGATCCTCATGGAGGAGAAGGAACTGCCCCAGGCCTTCTTTTCTTTTGCGACGCAGCTATATACAACGTCCTCTGCCCCTAGACTTCCTAACGTGGGCTTCAAAGTTTGCAAGGTCTCCTCTAGAGACACAAAAGTTGGCCAAGTGCTTCATGGAGCAGCACCAGCTGCTGCTTGACGGGTTGTCATGGTCTCCTACACAGCAGCGCTACTCCCGCTATGATGAGGCCCACCTCATGTCCTGTAAACAGAATGATATAGAAATGATTACATCTTAAAAAAGGGAATACTATCAGACCACACAAATGACCCAACAAAATGTATTTGCTTTCCATGCAACAGACTGGAAACGTTGAACTTTTGGACACTTGTCTAACTTGTTTCCTGCTCTGTCTGTCCTCCAGTGTGCCTGACAGTCCACATGAGCCAGACCCAGATCCCTATGAGCCCATGCCTCTCCATCTCATCCCCCTGGATGAAGTGCCATACACAGATCCCTATGAGCCCATGCCTCTCCTTCTCATCCCCCTGGATGAAGTGCCATACACAGATCCCTATGAGCCCATGCCTCTCCATCTCATCCCCCTGGATGAAGTGCCATACCCAGATCCCTATGAGCCCATGCCTCTCCATCTCATCCCCCTGGATGAAGTGAGTACACCAAATAACTCCGCCATGATGGAAGAGGGCTTGGTGGAGCCCATGGACGTCGCGCAGCAGCAGAGCACCCAGGCTGAGGGCCCCAAGCTGCCGGCCGTCCTGGCCAACCTCATGGCCAACCTGGTCACCAGGACCCTCCAAGCCACCAACGTGGAGCCCATGGATGTCACGCCCCAGCAGAGCACCCAGAAGCAGCAACCTGCTGCTTGACAGGTTGTCATGGTCTCATAACACATAACGTTAGCCTACCATTGTGTCTGTGGCAAAGTGACATTTGTTTTTACTTGTGTGGTGTTGTTTTGAGTTTAGAAATTCCTTTTGACACCTACGCTAAAAGGCCAAAATAGTGTCTTCTCCTTCACTGTGTGACAATGTCAACAGTGACATCAACAATTATGTCAGATGTAACAGTTATGACGTCACAATCTCAACACTCAACAGTGACATCATCTAACCCCCAGGGTACTGGCTTGTGCCAAAATCCTGAGCTGAGCATAGTATACAAGCATCTCACACGCCAGGGACCCCTAAACTGACACAAATTAGACCACGGACCCCACAATTGATAGGAGTTTGTCCTAGAGCCCCCATCTGATAAGATGTTTGATTTTAGATGTTTATTCCATAAGGTTTATGGAAGCCATGACAGTGCTCAGCTTCACACATACTCCTTAGGTCCTTAGGTCCTGCACTCACAGCGCCTCAGTGAACCCCCTCAGAAGCCATGGGTGATTTCAGGCACAGATGGCCACATCGAGAGCACCCACATGGCATGGCAGGCTTGGCTGAGTCTTGTACTCATGTTGGGGCAGAAGCAGTTGTGAGGATGCGGGGGACAAAAACCGTCACTGATGTCCCATCATACTGGATGATGCCCAGTAACCTAGATAAGGTTTGTGGTTATTAGTTACAAGTTTATTTTTGTGTTGTTATCTGCAAGTGCATTCAAGCCATTTGGGATTATACTATTTCCATAAAGTGAACATTCACTTTTATCAAACTTGAAGCATGTTCATTCTAAATCAGAACAGCAAAACAAAAATGTGCAACTAAACTAAACTACAACAAAACTATTAAAACACATTTTCTCCTTTGCTCTACAGGTTGGTGCAGAAGTGGGCTATAACATTGACTACACCACTGCTTCTGCGAAACAGAAGACCCTAGATGGAGCCATCAGCACTGGCGATGCAACACCTTTGCCGAAGAGGGGGACACCTCGCCATTCCGAAGTGTCGGCATTCCGATCATTGACTTCTATGCTTTCGGAGAGGCGGCCCTTTTTTTATCTCCAAAAAATGTTTCGCCGAGAGGTTAGGTTAGGCTTAGGCGTGGGGGGTGGGAGAGGTTAGGTTTAGGGTTAGGGTCTGGGGGAGGGTTCTTTCGCAATGGCGAGGTTAGGGTTAGAATTTTGTCGGAATGCCGGTATTTCGGAGTGCCGACATTTCGGAATGCCGAGGTGTCCCCGCCGAAGAGAGTGCGGGCTAGCACCAACGACTCTGCTCTGGCCTCCATGGGTGACATGGCACAGCTGCTAGGAGACATCCATCAACACACAAAAGGGTGTTTGTCTGACGGGTATGAAGGACTACTGGAGGCATTATGTAGATCCTGTGAGGCCATCTGTAGTTCCTAAGTCCCTCCCCCGGCGCCTTCGTGATCCCAACCTCGATGGCTGTGACCTGTCTGCACTCCAGCAGCACTGTTTGGAGTTGGAACAGACTGCTGAGGTTATAGAGGAACATACAGTACAAGGAAACAGCACAAGTCCTCAACCTGGTTTGCATCACGGGCAGGCAGAGTAACATCCATGCTGTACATGGCACTAACATCGACAAGCCAGCTCTGTCCACTGTCAAGAAGGTGTGTATAATCCAAACAAACAGTTGGTGCCTCCGGATACCATGATGGGGACTCACGCATGAGGAAGAGGCCAGGACGGTGTACCTAGCCAGACAAGCGCAACATCATGTCAACCTGAAAGTGACACAGTGCGGTTTTGTCATCAACCCACTGTTCCCACAGGTTAGAGCTTCACCAGATGGCCTCATCTCATGTCAATGCTGTGGCAGCGGCTGTTTAGAAATCAAATGTCCCAGTAAATACAAAGACAGTGAGCTCCATCATTCCTGTCACACATTCGACAAATCCTTCTGTCTCCACGCAGTTGATGGCAACCTAGACCTAAAAATAAACCACCCATACCACAGCCAGGTCCAGACACAGATCTTTGTCACAGGGACACAGTTATGTGACTTCGTTGTGTGGACAAAGAGGGACTGTGTTGTGGTGCGTGTCTTGCCAGATCAGGGGCCGGTTGCAGCAACTGGTCTTACGACTGGTCTTAAGCTAAGCCGGTCATAACTTTACGACCCAACAGCTACGCCGGTTGCACCACCAGCCTTTTTCTCACTAAGACCGGTCGTAAATATTACGCCTAGTCCAGAGCAGGCGTAAGCTGCCTATAGTGACCGCGCGCAACTTGAAAATGGCACGTCGTCTCGTCCATCGTCTCTACAACGAGCAGGCATTTAGATGGGAGAGAGTAATTAGGGACAGAAGCAATCCATTGGACATGTATAATGACGAGGAGCTGATTGAGAGGTTTCAGTTCGGTTGGAGAGATCTTTTTGAACTTATTGAAGAGCTGTCACCGGATTTACAGTTTGTGTCAGACCGCAATGCATCGCTGCCACCGGCTTTGCAGGCCTCCGGCAAATCTCCTTCTGTCTCCTATGTTGACTATGTAAAATCATATCATCTGGTGTCTCCTTTAAAGGGGTTGTTACATCACTCCCATGTGACTCCACCACATGACCCCTCAGTGGGCTTTAAATACAGCACCTGTATGTGATTGTTCCCATTACCCTGATGAAGACTCTTTGAGTCGAAACGCGTTGGTATCCCTGTAGAATAAAGGATTTTTAATATAATTCAGAGTGCCTCGGATGTCTTCTTCTGCTGCTTTCAACACCTGGGGAACTTCCTGCAACCACACTGGACAGCTACCTCTTTTTTTATCTTGTATCTATATATGCCTCATCCTGGAAGAGCACCTGATTTTTACTCTGCTAACCTATATTGATGTCTTCTTGACCCAATGCAGCACTCCCAATTGTATCTTTATAACTTTTCATTTAACTCTGACTGCACTGCCCTGTATTAAACATAAAGAAACCAACCTGCTGCTACATCTGAAGCTGGCCAGCTTGGTGGCACACAGCAACCCTTCACTGACGTCCTGGAACCTGTCGGTCAGCCTCTCATGTAGCTTGTCAAGCATTTTGTCCTGTGAGGTGACAAGGGTCTTGCTCCACTTGCTGTCACTTCTGGTCAGTGGAATTCCCTCATAGCTGTTGGCCATTGTGGCTTTCATCATGGGCCCTTGTCTGAAGATAAAATACAAATTTTACTATCATTTCTGAATTCAACTTTCACTCACACTCTCTCGTGTAATGTTGGCACAATCATTTATCTTAATTCTCTTAAGGTACGCATTTATTTTGCAGCTTAAATAAACATACCTGGTTTTGTACTTCTTAAGTACTGCCTGTGTTGGTGACAGTGGACCTCTGCAGACAGGCGGACAGGCTGCTCAGGTGTGTGAGTGTGTCATGCAGGAAGCCACAGAAGCGGACAACAGCAGCATCCCTGGCAGTACTGTAGTAGCTCCTGGCCTTGGCCTGCTGGGCACCTCTGACATTTTGGGCATCAGGAGATTGAATCTGAAATACAATAAGAACAAAGACAGACATACAAAACAATGAATTACTGTGGGCGTAAAAATATGGCAGATTTGAGCAGTGCATAAAACATTGAAACATGTTACTATTTCTAAGCATGTTTGTTGTTATTTACTGGACATTACATATTTATGTTAACTTTTGGAGTACTTAGCATAGCAATTTAGAGCCACTACCTGTTCCAGGTGCTGGACAAGCCCCTGGTAACCACGCAGGAAGTGGCCCAGGGCACGCAGTAGGTGTCCTACCCATCGGGTCCCGCCAATTCTGGTGGGGACCAGTGCTGTGTGCCCAAGAGCCTGGAAGCTGTTTAGCAGGTTTGCCCTGTTCAGTGGACTGGTGTGTATCAGCAAAGGCCAGTTCAAGGTAGGGATGTCGACCGATAACCGTTTAACCGATAACCGACCGTTTCAACATTAACCGATTAATACTATCAGTTAAACGGTTAAAAAAAATGTTGCACGTGCCCTTTAACGTGCCATGCCATGTGGGTGGGCGGAGCAAATGCAGCGAGACGCGTCAGGGCAAAGCGAGGAGCAGAGCACCAAATGAAGCGAGGAAAAAAGAGCAGCGTGTGGGATCATTTCACCCAAAAAAATTATGAGGTGACTTGCAATATCTGCAAGGCAGCGTTGAAATACAGCAGTAGCACAACCACCATGCTGTACCACCTGCGAAGCAAACACCCACAAGCATCGAATGATGGAGGAGCACAGACCCAAGCCACATTGCCCTCCGTGATAGCCGGGAGACGATGTGATGCACGGCGGTCTGAGGGGATAACCCAGAAAATATGTTCAATGGTGGAAAAAGATATGATGCCCATCAGCATGGTCTCTGGGGGGGGTTTGCTGGAGCTGATGCAGCATATTGAGCCTAATTACAAAGTCCCAGCAAGGTCGACCGTCACCACTCGAATTGAAACGCGTTTCAAAAAGAAAAAAGAAGAGCTGAAAACGTGCCTTGGTCCTGAAAAGTTTGTGGCTCTCACAACCGACTGCTGGACGGCACTTACAACGGAGAGCTATGTGACAGTTACATGTCATCACATCGATGAGGACTGGGAGATTAAATCTGCCGTCCTACTGACACAGAGCATGGCAGGCAGACACACGGCTGACAATCTGGCAGCCACGCTAATTGATGCGGTGGAGACGTGGGGACTTAGTGGGAAAGTGAGACCGGGGATACAGCGGGTCCTTCTCAGGCTGCAGATGGAGGCCGTCCATCTGCCATGATGATGCTTCTGGGAGAAGGCTACAGCAACCCCCAGGCCGCTGATCCACAGTTAGAGGTGGACACCTACCTGAGAGACAGTGTTCCCTCATTGGAGAGCGATCCCCTTGACTGGTGGAAGAATAACCACACACGCTTCCCAAGGCTGGCCAGTCTGGCGAGGCGCTACCTCTGCATTCCCGGGACTTCTGTCCCTTCTGAGCGGGTATTCTCCGCTGCGGGCATCATTGTTAATAGATTGCGTACCCGGCTGAGAGCATGTTGACATGCTGATTTTCCTGAATAAAAACAAATGACTGTCCTGTGCATGTGAGGAGAGAGGTAGGCCGGGCCCGCCCCGTTTATTTTAATTTTAGGATTTGATAGCCTATCTGAAAAAAGTCTTTGTTTTCACCATAGCCTTTACTATTTTATATATATTGTAGCCTACAGTATTCTCATATTAGCCTACAAAATCGAATATTTTATTTTTGTATTTATTTTAATAGGCTACGTACTGTTTAATAGGCTATAGGACGGCTTTATCTTGTGCGGGCTGCGGGCCCTGTGTGTGTTTTCCCTTTCCCCTCGGCGGCTGTGTGTTTTCTTTCTCTCCCCTTTATGGTGGGATTTATTTATTTTATTTGTTAAGAGTAGGCTACATTAATTGTTAAGAGTAGAAATAAGAAAAAGAGGAGTGAGTTTCAATGTCGGCCTGCATGTGTGCCGTGCCGTCTATAGGCCTACTCTTTGCAGCATGCGGCAGCGGAACATATCGGAGCTGAGTTCGCTCAATTCAATTTGGCTTCAATTTGTGTTTTCGTTTTGTCAATGTGTTTTTTCGATTTATTAATAATATTTTCCGTTTTGTTTAATTATTTTTGTTCATAAGAAAGTCTGGCTATATCATTTATTTAAACATTTTAAGGCAGAATATTTCGTTATAGGCTAGTTCATGTCGGGCTGTATTTAATTATAATCCTTTCACAGCAGTAGGCTATGTGAGTGAGTCTCTCCAGCTTGTCACCAAACTATACTTGTTTGTCACCTAGTCTATTCCTAAGTGTCACTGGCCAGGGGAGCCAGGATTCTAGATTTAAAATACATGCTACAGCATGCGCTGGGACGCGTCATCAGTGATGTTAGCTGGGGACAAATAAACTAATAAAAAAAAAATATGTATATATATATTGGGGCTGCACGATAAATTGAATTATTGGAATTATTTGGAAGTTTAAATCCTTACACTTTTATATCCACAGGTTGATGACAAATGAGGTGATGGCAAAGTTCAACATGAAGGGGGGGAAGGGCAAGCTTGCCTTCCAAAAGCTCTGTCTGTTCAATGTCGTGACAGGTAAAAAGCATATATTATCACTCAGTGTTGTCTAGTGTCTATTTTGGTGGTTTAATGGAAACCACCAGAACAGCACAGTAACTGGCTGCTACCCACAAGAAATGTCAGATTTTCAGAGCACTGTTTTAAAAAAGAAAATCCTAGTGCAAACATGCTGGATGGGTGTCTTTTATATTATTTGACATCTTTAAAGGGATGTCATCATTTTGGGATTTTAGGCCATTTGTCATTTTTTCTATCAAAACTAGAATGTACATGCTTTTATTATGCCTCCGCCGGTGATAGCCAGGCCTATCTCAGGAATGCCCAGTGGCGCTGGAAGTACTTTAGGTAGGGGGTGCTGCAAGGCCGTTCGCTGCCAAAAAAAAATTGGCCACTTTGTCGCCAGATTAGAGGAATATTAACATTAAGATTAGACTGTTGTGTCATTATTCAGTCACCTTTTCTCACTCACCTCCATGTCACCACTTGCTCCCACTGCTGTGTTGGAATCCTCATTCTCTCTCCCACCCTTTTTGGACTTTTAGCCATATTTAGAGGAATATTTAATTTTAAATTAACATTAGGATTATACTGTTGTGATGTCATTATTCGGTGTCTTCTCCTCTTCTCTGCAGCAATCTATCTAACTGGATGGCTGTAACTCACAGTGCACTGTAAAGAGAGACACAGTAAACTAAGGCAATGTTTATCTTGTTTATGTAAGGGAAATATGGCAAATAGGTGAATCTCTCAAAAAGTTGGCCTATCCCTTTAAAACAACAGCATTTGCATTTTTCTGCAATAATGTAGCCAGCTGTTCGGTGTTTGTGAACAGCATCCAAAGTGGAAATCTCTAACTTTTGAGGAGTCACAGAATGTACATGCAAGACTGTTAAATGTGCGTGGCCCCTAGGAATGTCTGCAACTGAATGTTTTACTGCTTATTGTAGCTTATCTTATGCTACTTATATTTCCTACAGAGAGTGTCCTGGGGCCGGTTGCACCAACTGGTTTTACACTGGTCTTAAGCTAAGTTGGTCGTAACTTTACGACCTAACAGCTACGCCGGTTGCACCAAGACGGCTTAAGCCTTATTTTCACTACGCCTAGGCGTAACTCCTACGCCTGGTCAAGAGGAGGCGTAGCGCCTGCCTCTCTCCGTGGAGACCTTTTTGAATCTTTACCGTCATCGTCGTAACACAGCCAGTTCTCCGTCTTTGAAGCACGATGTTAAGATTATAACTAACTAGTTGTGTGGCTTAGCCTTCCCAAATGTTGCCGTTAATTTTTTTAGAATTTAATACATAGAATTGGGAACGTTACATTCAATTTCATTCAGACTGTCTGTCTGGCTCAATCGCCGCCATTTTTCCCCCGGAGCGAGGGAGGGTGGGAGGAGGGAGGGTGTTACAGTAGTGGCTGAGAGAGCGTAGTGGCACAGTGCGCTCCAAGCAGGTCGCGAGGCACACATCATCCAATCAGAGGGCATTCCCCGGCAATTCACATGAACGCGCATTGCTACGACCAGCGTAGTTAAGACCAGACGTAAGCTGTGTTGGTGCAACAGGCGTAAATCCACTCTAAAGACTGGTCTTAACTAAGACCGACGTAGGAGTTACGACCAGGCATAGTTAAGACCAGTTGGTGCAACCGGCCCCAGAAGACTACACAGGAAACGGAGGCCAAGATTGCGGAAGCTGTCACATTCTGCCTAAAGTATGCCCCAGACAGAGTGGGCGGAGGCGGGCGAAAAAAACTTGTAGAGGGTTCCTGAGACCTTTTCAGATGGTTGTAAGCTGGTTCCGAGTTCCGGACACTTTTTGTTATTTTATGGTGTTCTTTTTCACCGTGTGTTATGCATGTTATTGACTCTGAGCTGAGGTTAGCCTTATTTATTTTTGTTCTGATATTATTGTACTTTCTTCGGACTGCGAACCTCTGTGTGTGTGTGTGTGTGTGTGTGTGTGAGACCGACAGAGATATGAGCCTTGATACCTACCTTGGAAGTTTTTCTACTATTTTATGGTGTTGTTTTTCACCTTGTGTTATGCATGTTATTGACTCTGAGCTGAGGTCAGGCTTATTTATTTTTGTTCTGATATTATTGTACTTTTTTCGGACTGCGAACCTCTGTGTGTGTGTGTGTGTGTGTGTGTGTGTGTGTGTGTGTGTGTGTGTGAGAGTGTGAGAGACCGACAGAGATATGAGACAGATATGAGCCTTGCTACCTACCTTGGAAGTTTTTCTACTATTTTATGGTGTTACTATTCACCTTGTTATTGTTATTGTTATTGTTATTATTATCGCATTTTATTGACTGAGCTGCAGCCTGCTCTCAGGGCGTGGGTTGACGGTCAGGCTTATTTTTTCTTCTATTTTATTGTACTTTTTTGGGACTGAGCGCGTGGAGGGGGACTCCTCCACTCGTCAGCCGCCTCTGACAGCCACGTCTTTAAAGGTACATTCAGCAATGTTTTTGTGTTAAAATAAGTGTTAAATGGCTCTATATTCTGACAGCAATCACTGAAATCGAGTGTTTGGTCAGTGACTTGAAACCCCCAACCCCCCGCTGTCCTCTATCTTTCTCCTGTAGTCCTGCATGCAGGGCGGACGTATCTCCGCAACCATAACTCGTAGACTCACGGATGGATTTGGGGTGAAAGAATATATTAGTCCTTTTATAGGCATCGCGATCTGACCTTCCGTTTCCGAGAAAATGTCAACTTTTCTCCGATTGGATAGTTTGAGGTCAGCGCCGATTTTGTATCATATCATAGCATCCATGAGTCTCTACGAGTTACAGATGCAGAGATATGTCCACCCTGGATGCAGGACTACAGGAGAGAGATAGAATACAGTGGGGGGTTGGGGGTTTCAAGTCACTGACCAAACAATCGATTTCAGTGATTGCTCTCAGAAGAGGCATTCTAATCTAATGTTCGGAAAATAAATAGTGTAGTGTTGAACATGAGTGCTGTTTGTGAGTGTGTTCTTCATGACGGTCCAAGATGGCGCCGCTCTATGGCGACTCGGTTTTGCTCTCCGTAATTGTTTGTTTGGTGTTACTTTGTATGTTTATGGAACCCAGCTCTAGTCTGCTTCAGTATGATAGAAGGGAATTACTCCACATTCGGGATAACATGCCCGTTTCTCTGCCCGAACTTCCCCCGGACTTCCAACCACACGGGGAGCGGCTGAACCACTGTTGGCAGCCGAGAAAGTGAGGTAAGAGAGGGGGTGCACTCGTCCGACTAAGACGTCGCATCCACCGACCTGCTTTGCCCAACTTGATCCTCTCCAACGTCCGCTCCCTGGTGAACAAGAAAGACGAGTTCTCTATGCTCATTCGCTCCCAGAGGGACTTTAAGGACGCCGCTGCTATATGCCTCACCGAGACCTGGCTGGATGGGAATATGCCGGATTCCTCAGTACAACTAGCAGGCTTCTCTTTACACCGGGCCGACCGCACCAAACACTCACTCAAACAACGCGGGGGTGGTGTTTGTTGCTACATCAACAGGAACTGGTGTACTGACGTTAAAACCATGTCACAAACCTGCTCACCGGAGTTAGAGTCTCTTACAATCATGTGCAAGCCCTACTACCTGCCGAGAGAGTTTTCCTCCGTCATCCTGACTGTCGTTTATATCCCACCGAGCGCCTCTGCTCCATCTGCGACGCAGCAACTGGCCGATCACATCATGGAGGTGGAGAATTCCAATCCAGACACAGTTGTGCTCGTGTTGGGGGATTTTAACCACGTATCCCTAAAGAGGGCTCTACCGAGATTTAAAGTACATATAAAAAGTAGAGCACGCACATCCACTCAAATTGCAGGTGCAGGACAAAAGCAATGAAACATATAAAAAGAAATAGAGTCCGCACACTGCTTGACTTGCTCCCAGTCAATTTATTTTTGACGTTTCGGTCAACAAGGACCTTCTTCAGAAATGAAGCAGGAAATGACAGAGCACTATACAGTATGGGTCACACCCATCCACCAATTGGCAGAGGGGAAAAAAAAAGGTGTCATGATCGCAGATCGCAGTTACACGCATGCTGACTCTTTAAAACCATACTTTTAGATCCGACGTTGCTTTGTCTGCCTGTTTAACACGTTCACTGCCAATGACGTGTTTTTACGTCAAACAAAATCCAACGGTTCACTGCCAATGACGTGTTTTTACGTCAAACTGTTTTTTCAGTGGTTTCCACTAGGTGAGGCCCTTGGGCAATAGGTGAATGTGGATCCGACCTCTCCCGCTGCCCCGGAAGTACTCTAACAAAGATTTCTATATAAGGAAGGCGGGATCCTTTGATCGGCGTGGGTTGAAAGTAGGTAAGTTGAGATACAGAGCGAGACAGAATTACATAGCGATTTATAGATAGAGAATTTCAGCAATTTAGCAATTTAGAGTCAGATTTAGAGCGAGTTGGTTAGCGTAGTTGATTTAGTTTGTTAGTTGTTAGTACAGTAGTAGTGTTTAGTATAGTCTTTATAGTAGACTTAGTTTAGATAGATAGTTAGCGCGTAGTTACAGTTCATTGTAGTTAGCTTAGCCTTAGCGTCAGTTCATTTTAGTATTTAGCGTTTATTCTAGTTCAGTTTGATCGAGTTGGTAGCCGGTAGATTAGCCTTATTTCAGTTCAGTTTGATCTAGTCGTAGCAGTAGTTGTTTTATTTCAGTTTAGTTTAGTTAGTATTTTCAGTTTTCAGTTTAGTTGGGAGCGGGTGGCGTGTTTGTGCCATGCTGGCCAAACGCAAGCGATCTTCGGCGGCCGAACGCAAGCAATCGGCGGATCAGAGATCACTGCTGGATTTCTTTTCCGTCCGAAACGAGCTTGTGCCGGAGACCGATTCCGAGGTCTCGGATGACGAACGGGGTGAGCCCATGCATGTCGTGGCTGCGGCTGCTGGGCTGACTGAGTCTGAGTCAAGTGACCTCACGTCTTCTCCAGACGCGGATTCTGAAGAAGAATGGGAGCCGTCCAGGAGCGAAGCTCCACAGAGCAGTGGTAAGACGATGTTTGAGATGACTTGTGTAACTTGTGTAAATGTAATTACTATGACTGTACAAAAGCCAGCAGTCAGTCAATTCATTTTACTGAATTTCAGACTCTGAAGATGAGCCCGTAGCCGCCTGTAGCGGTAGGCCTACAGCATCTGGTGCCACAGCCTCTGGTGCCAGGAAAATGGGTAAGATCACACTTCAGAATCAGGTTTATTTTCACATCACAGGTTCCAGCCAGAATTCAGTACCACACATATAAAAAACACTATTTTATGGTAATTATGTATTTCTATAATTTGCAGATTGTGGCAGTGGAGCTGGAAGTGGGAAACGGCCTGCAGGTCCAGCCTGGTGTGACGTTGACTGGGAGCCAACCCACATCCCCTTCACAGCAGAACCGGGTCCTCATAGTGGTGGTGCTGCTGCTCAACCAGTGGACTTCTTCCAGCTCTTCCTGGACGATGAGCTGCTCCAGGCCATTGTAGTCCAAACTAACTTGTATGCACACCAGTGCATCAGTCAGGTCAGTGAGGCTCTGCCACATTCAAGGCTTGGGAGGTGGAAGGACACTACAGTGGCAGAACTCAAGAGCTTCTTGGGACTATACTTCCTCACTGGGATCGTCAAGAAGCCTGAACTGTCCATGTACTGGTCCACAAATGAAGTGCTTGCTACCCCCCACTTCAACAAAACCATGTCTCGCAACCGCTTTCAGCTCCTGACACGATTCCTCCATTTCAGTAACAATTTTGATGTTGATGGTGCAGACAAGTTGTTCAAGGTCCGGCCAGTGTTGAACGACCTGTTAGAAAAGTTCAGAGCAATGTTCACACCAAGTCAAAACATCAGTATTGATGAGGGGATGCTCCTGTGGCGTGGGCGGTTGGCATTCAAAGTGTACAACCCACAGAAACCCATAAAGTATGGGATAAAGTCCTACATACTCTGTGACTCCCAGACAGGTTACTGCTACAGTATGAAGCCGTACTGTGGTGAGCGGTCCACCCTAGGCGAGACGGTGGAGTTCCTCCTCGGGGACTTGGCAGGGCAGGGTTACCACCTATACATGGACAACTACTATAACTCTGTTTCAATGTGTGCACAGCTGCTGGAGTGTCAGACC
Organism: Poromitra crassiceps; assembly: GCF_964638095.1. NCBI lineage: Eukaryota > Metazoa > Chordata > Actinopteri > Beryciformes > Melamphaidae > Poromitra > Poromitra crassiceps. The sequence goes on from NW_028152258.1 coordinate 1,709,614, forward strand.
CATGTCTGTGGCACTCTGAGGAGGAACAGGGGCGAGCCACCTGCTACCATGGTTACCAACCACACCGTGAAGCTGGGGGCAACGGTCATGCGCCACAATGGTGGCACCATGGTTCTGGCCTGGCGAGACAAGCGAATCGTCAAAATGGTTTCCACTCTGCACGACGACACGATGGAGACAGTGCAGGTCAGGCAGAAAGGCAGCAGAGAGAGGGTCCCACACGCAAAACCCAAGTGCGTTGTAGACTACAACAAGTACATGAATGGGGTAGACAGATTGGACCAGAACATCGCATACTACCCCTTTGCCAGGAAGACATCCAGGTGGCCATTCAAGTTTGTCATGTACATGTTTCAGATGTCTTTTTATAACGCCTTTGTTCTGTACAAAGCTAAATACCCACAGAGAAAGTGTAAAACTTTGATGGCTTTCATCCTGAGTGTAGGAGCCAATGAAAGGCTAATTGATTAATGATAATAATTTAGTTAAAAACAATTAATAACTGCTAATGATAATTTCATTGTATTTCATAAGTTTTATGTTGCTCTAAAATGCATAATTTAGTCATATATAAGATGATAAAAAGTTTCTATATTTTAGGCTTTTACATAAATGTGACGTCATTGCATAGGTCTAGCTCTGATTGGATGCTGCTTTGATCACAGGTTAGTTGGAGTCAGACTTTGATAGAAGCAACACAGTTTTTTGACCGTGCGCTTGACATGTAAACTTTGTGTTTTTTCAGTAAACATTCTAAAGGTGAAAGTTGTCTGTCTCGTCGTTCGCGTTGCAAATACTGAATTGTAGACTACTCCAACAAGTGGTACAGAAGAATAAAGGATTAAGAGAGAGTGCCATTACATTTTGTCAAAAAACTCGCTAGACGGAGCTTTCTGGAACATTCCTGGGCAACGTGGGGAGTTTCGCTACCACCTGCTCGTTAAGGACTTCAAAGGAAAAAGACGTGAGCTCACCCAAAGAAGCTGATGCAGAAACGGGTAAAGCCTAATCCTCTGAAGTGTTCGCCAGACAAGGTAACGAAAAATCTTGATATTCCACGTGCATGAGGATGTACTCTGCCAATGCAACTGAAGATAGCCTATTTGGGGAGTTACACTCCATGTAAAGCGGGCAGCGGATTTCTCTGTGTGCGCACATAATAAGCCTTGAAGTCAATCAGTGTGGAGTTTTGCATTTTTGAGAAGTTGTTTTGCACTCGTTTTTATGAAGAAAGGTGACTTTGAAACAAAGTGCTTTTAAACTTTTGCATGCAACTTGAGCACTCACTCTGCAAAATAAGATGGCTGAGGAGGAGAAAAAATGTGTGGGGGAAGAGGATACAATGGAGCCCAGGACACGCAAGATGACAGATAAAGCACAAGAGGATAAATTGCAAAAGTGCATTGCAATGAGAAGACGAAAATTAGGAGCTTTAACAAGTAAAATAAAGGAAGTTGAGACCATGATGAGTGATGCTCAAAATTGACAAAATGTGAAAAATAAAATGGAAAATGATTTCGCTGTTTCCCTAAACGAGTTTAGCTGTCTCAACAACGAAGTTGCAAGTCTTTTCATGACTGAAGATGAAAGGGTAATTGATCAAGACAACTGGTTCGAAGCTAAAATGGCATATATCAGAGAGTTTATGAAAACAACTAAACAATGGATTGCAGATGCACATAAGCAAGAACCCACACTGCAAAATATGCCTGAGCCCACACTGCAAAAAGAGGATGATGTGATCGATGTTGAAAAGGAAAGTAAAGCATGCACATTCATTCAAAAGGCAGATGCTGGACAAATAACAAATGATGTGACAGTTGACCCACAAGATGCCGTTAAACCAGATGACAGTATTTCACAGACTGGTGTCATTAATGTTGGACATGCCCGCCCACGTGGATCTCATGTAAGTCGTTCATCAACTACATCACGAGTTTCGTCAACACTTGTTAAACAAGAGGCGGAGCATGCAGCCTTGCTTGAACGTGCTGCAGCACAGAAGAAAATGCAACAGCTTGAGTTGGAAATGGCCAAGATTAAAGTTGCAAAAGAGGAACTCGAGTTGGAGACTGCAATAGCTGAAAGCAATGCAAAACTAAAAGTGCTCAAAGAGTACGAAGGATCGGAAGATGGTTCGAGTAGCCACTCCCTACTACAAAGGCTACGAGATGGGAAAGCGAAGCAGGAAGCGAAGCAGGAAGCGAAGCAGGAAGCCAACACCGTTTCGCATCCTCAACCAGTCAAAGCAACCTTTGACACACAACCACAAACGATGCGCGTCCAAGTGCCAAAAGTGGCTCAACAAGACTTTGGATATAACGATCAAGTTAACAGAGGAGACGACATGCTAAAAGTCATGCAAAATCAGAATGCAATCACTGAACTACTTGTAAAGCAACAGACGCAATCTCAGCTACCTACAAAGGATATCCCTGTGTTCAAGGGCGACGCACTGCAATACAAATCTTTCATCAGAGCGTTCGAGCACTCAATAGATCAGAAGACGGACAATGATCAGGACAAATTGTATTTTTTGGAACAATTTACTGCCGGTGAACCTCAGGAGCTAGTTCGCAGCTGTGCTCACATGCCGCCCAGCAAAGGCTACTATGAAGCTAAACGACTGCTTCATAAGCACTACGGGGATGAACTATGGATCGCCAGCGCGTACATTGATAAAGCCCTTAAATGGCCACAGATCAAGACCGATGACGGGAAGGCATTAAGTGCTTACGCAATGTTTTTGGTTGGATGTCGCTAACACTATGGAAGACATAGAATTTTTAGAAGAGATGGACAACCCGACCAACCTAAGAGCAGTGGTGTCTAAGCTGCCCTACAAAATTAAGGAGCGTTGGCGTGCTGCAGCCTACGATATCAAAGAACGAAGAGGCAGAAGAGCAAAGTTTGCCGATCTAGTGAGCTACATAGACCGCCAAGCTAACATAGTGATGGATCCCCTCTTTGGTAACATACCAGACAACCGCCCAACCACAATTGGAAAGACTGATCAAAAAGAAAGGTATTCTGTGAAGAGAGAGGTCCGTGGCAGCAGTTTCGCAACCAACGTCTGTGCTGAAAACAAAGGACATCAAGGAACATATGTGAAGCCAGCAAACCCAAGCAAAACAGGGGTTGCCTTTGAGAAACCATGTTTGTATTGTCAGCAATCACACACTCTAGCTTCATGCAGCAAACTCAAAAATCAGCCACACAAGGAACGCGTGGAGTTCTTGAAGTCAAAAGGCTTATGCTTCGGATGCCTCACCGCAGGTCATCTCAGCAAGTTCTGTAAAAGAAGAATAGACTGTAAAGAATGTGGGTTAAAGCATCCAGACATTCTACACATGGTAAAAAAGGAAGTCTCACCTGAGAAGAATGATGGCGCAGCAAGCTTTGTCTCACCTGAAAAGAAGGATGGGGCTCACGGAAACGAAGTATCATGTGCCCAAGTTTCTATTATGCAAGAGTCCTGCAGCCTCACGGGGGCCAGAGAACCTGAATGTGTGCTGTCAATAGTACCGGTGAGGATTAAGTCAACCAAGAGCGACAAGTATGTGGAAACGTATGCTTTCATGGACCCAGGAAGCACAGCAACATTTTGCACGGAAGACCTGCGAAAGAAACTGAATGTTAAAGGGAAACCAACACAAATACTTCTCAGCACCATGGGTCAAGATAAACTTGGAGAACAGAAACTCATGAACAGTTATGCTATATCAGACCTGGAAGTGTGCGGACTGGAAGAAACCAAGTATATTGAGCTACCCAAAGCGTTCACTCACACCAACATACCTGTTCACACCGAGAACATACCAAAGCAGTCAGATATCCAGAAGTGGCCTTATCTCAGTGAAGTACGCCTGCCAGAAATAGAAGCGGATGTAGGCCTACTTATTGGAGCAAACTGCGCAAAAGCAATGGAGCCGTGGCACATCATCAACAGCCAAGACGGAGGCCCTTATGCGGTGAAGACTGCCATTGGCTGGGTTGTGATTGGGCCCATGAGGAAGGAACTGAATGACACAGAGAGCAAACTGCCTCAGTGTTCAGTGAACAGGATCTCTGTGATGGAAATCGAGAAGCTACTGGTTCAACAGTATAATGCTGATTTCCCAGAGCGTAACTACGACGACAAGGAAGAGATGTCCCAAGAAGACAAAAACTTCATGCACTCTGTGCAGAAAACGACCGTTTTGGAGAACGGACATTACAGCATAGGATTGCCGCTCAAGAACGAGAAGCTCCAAATGCCTAATAACCGTTGTGTAGCGGAGCAGCGCATAGCCAGTTTGCACAGAAAGCTCAAGAAGAATCCTGAGTTCTTTGAAGATTACAAAGGCTTCATGGACAAAATCATTGACAAAGGCTACGCTGTCCAAGTTCCGCCAGACCAGCTGAAACGTGAAGACAACAGGGTGTTCTACATACCACACCACGGGGTGTATCACCCGAAAAAAGGAAAGTTACGAGTGGTCTTTGACTGCACAGCCTCGTATCAGGACCGGTCTCTGAACAGTGAGTTATTGCAAGGACCCGATCTGACCAACACGTTAGTTGGTGTCCTCTTAAGATTTCGTGAGGAGCCAATAGCCATGATGGCAGACATCGAGTCGATGTTTTATCAAGTGAAGGTCCCAGAAGACGATGCAGATCTACTCCGCTTTCTTTGGTGGCCCGACGGCAAGTTGGATGAGCCCATGGAGGAATTTAGAATGACGGTGCACCTCTTTAGGGCTACCTCATCCCCAAGTGTCGCTTCATATGCACTCAGACGAACCGCTGAGGACCACAAAGCCACTGCATCCCCCGAAGCTGTGCAAACAGTTTTACACAACTTCTATGTAGATGATTGCTTGAAGAGCGTAGCAACAGAAGATGATGCAGTGACCTTGGCTAATGATCTCCGCACCTTGTGTGCCAGAGGAGGTTTCACTCTAACAAAATGGATGAGCCATAGCAGAAAGGTGTTGATGTCCATCCCGGAAGTACACAGAGCCAGTGAAGTAAAAGATCTGGACTTAAGCCATGATGCTCTACCAGTCGAGAGGGCTCTCGGCATACGGTGGGATACCGAAAGAGATGCTTTCACCTACAGCACGAAGCTGCAAGACAAGCCAATGACCCGAAGGGGCATTTTATCCGTCGTCAACTCCATCTATGACCCCCTCGGCTTCCTGGCTCCGGTCATATTGCGTGCTAAACTCCTGCTGAAAGAGCTTTGTAAAGCGCAACATGGTTGGGATGAGAACATTGATGAAAAACATGCTGATGATTGGAAAAGGTGGAAAGAAGATGTTACTCACCTTTCTGACTTCCACATGAACAGATGTTTAAAACCTTCAGACCTTGGAAGCACTGCCACAGCGAGGTTACATCATTTTTCGGATGCCTCAGAGTACGCATATGGTACTGTGTCATATCTGCTGCTAGAGAACAAGCAAGGCAAGAAACACTGTTCTTTCCTGATGGGGAAAGCAAGAGTAGCACCCCTCAAACATGTAACAATCCCCAGACTCGAATTGACAGCAGCAGTCGTTGCGGTGAAGATGGATAAGATGTTGCGTCAAGAACTTCAAGTACCACTGCAACAGTCTATCTTTTGGACAGACAGCACAACCGTGCTCAGGTACATTGACAATGACACTGCTCGTTTCAAAACCTTTGTTGCGAACAGAGTCACACTGATCCGAGAAGCCACCAAGCCATCTCAATGGAACTACGTTGGTACAGCAGAAAATCCTGCAGATCAAGCCAGCAGAGGTCTGAAGGCCAAGAATTTGGTGCAAGGAGGAGGATGGATCAATGGACCGAGCTTCTTGCTGAATGATGAATGTGATTGGCCGAAACAACCTGTGCAAAGGAAAGAAAGCCTTCAAGACGATCCGGAGGTCAAGAGCACCGTTGCAGTCAACACAATCAAAGTCGAAGATAACATGGAACCAATGAGTGAGTTGATCAGCTATTACTCAGACTGGCACAGACTGAAAAGGTCAGTGGCCTGGATTCTAAGGCTAAAGAAGACTCTGTGGCGACTGAAGGAGGAAAGAAAAGAGATCTCAAAAATAATCACTCAAACCGAAAAGGACCCTGAAAAGCAAGAGTCAAAGTTGGAACGCCATATGCAGAAATACAAAACAACAACAGAAAAGAAACCACTTACCTTGGATGATCTGGTCACCGCAGAGTCAGAGATAATCCACTTCAGCCAAAGACAGCAGTTTGGAGAAGAAATCAAAGCTCTGCAGAAAAACAAACAAGTTAGTCGCAACAGTCAGCTGTTCAAACTGGACCCGATTCTTCGAGATGGCACTTTGAGAGTCGGCGGAAGACTCAACAAGTCGGCGATGCCAGAGAATGTCAAACATCCGGCAATACTCTCTAAGCACAGCAGAGTTGCCACACTGATCTTGAGAGACATACATCAAAGAACAGGACACTGTGGACGGAGTTATGTCTTGTCACAACTGAGATGCAAGTATTGGATCCCACAAGCCAATTCTGCTGTCCGGAAGCTAATCAACAAGTGTGCAGTGTGCCGCAGGATCAGTGGAAGGGTTGGAGAGCAAAAGATGGCGAACCTACCCGAAGATCGCCTCTTGCCCGACAAACCTCCTTTTACGAATACCGGCGTTGATTATTTCGGCCCGTTTGACGTTAAGCGGGGCCGGAGTACAGTCAAGAGATACGGCGTGCTGTTCACCTGCCTCACCCTCAGAGCCGTACACATTGAAGTCGCAGACAGCCTCGACACAGACTCCTGCATCAATGCGATTCGCCGTTTCGTATGCAGATGAGGTCAAGTCTCCATCATGCGCTCTGACAACGGGACTAACTTTGTGGGCGCTGAAAGGGAGATGAGAGAAGCGATTCAACACCTGGATAATGACAAGATTGAAAGAGTCTTGCAACCAAAGGGAATAAAATGGATATTTAACAGCCCAGCCGCTTCCCACCAAGGCGGGATTTGGGAAAGACAAATTCGAACAGTGCGGAGGATCCTCAATTCTCTGTTGAAAGAGCAAGCTGTGAATGATGATTGCCTTGAAACAATAATGTGTGAGGCCGAGAGTATCATCAATGGCAGGCCGCTCACAAGTGTCTCGGATGATGTGAATGACCTCGAGCCTCTGACGCCCAATCATTTATTGCTACTGAGGACTCAACCCAGCATGCCTCCAGGCATCTTCAGTAAAGACGACACATACACAAGAAAGCGATGGAAGCAAGTCCAATATCTGGCGGACTTATTCTGGACCAGATGGACACACGAGTATCTCCCACTCCTCCAAGAACACCAGAAGTGGTCAAGGCCACGAAGAAACTTCACAGCTGGAGATGTTGTGCTCCTAGTGGACAGTTCTTCTCCTCGCAATTCCTGGCTCATGGGGAGAGTAGTTGAGACTTTACCGGACTCGAGTGGAACCGTACGAAGGGTGAAGATAAAAACCAAGACCAGCATCCTGGAAAGGCCTGTTAACAAACTGTGCCTGTTGGAGGAGGCAGCTTCAGGAGAGAAGACTGAGTGAGAAGATTTGAGAAAAAGAGGACTCACTAGTTCATGGACATTTTTGAAGTATCTTGGATGTTAATATTTTAGTTTGTAATTGCTTAGTCCTCCTGCCTAACCAATTAGGGGCCGGGTAATGTAGGAGCCAATGAAAGGCTAATTGATTAATGATAATAATTTAGTTAAAAACAATTAATAACTGCTAATGATAATTTCATTGTATTTCATAAGTTTTATGTTGCTCTAAAATGCATAATTTAGTCATATATAAGATGATAAAAAGTTTCTATATTTTAGGCTTTTACATAAATGTGACGTCATTGCATAGGTCTAGCTCTGATTGGATGCTGCTTTGATCACAGGTTAGTTGGAGTCAGACTTTGATAGAAGCAACACAGTTTTTTGACCGTGCGCTTGACATGTAAACTTTGTGTTTTTTTCAGTAAACATTCTAAAGGTGAAAGTTGTCTGTCTCGTCGTTCGCGTTGCAAATACTGAATTGTAGACTACTCCAACAAGTGGTACAGAAGAATAAAGGATTAAGAGAGAGTGCCACTACACTGAGTGTTATCTATGCATGGACCAGACCTGTGGTGGAGGAGGAGATGGGTGGGGTGGGGGAGGAGGTGGGGGGTGGGGGGGAGGAGGAGGAGGTGGGGGGGAGGGCAGTGACCAACCTGCAACCATGCCCCGCCAGCCCCGGGCACCATACCTGGACCCTCAAGGCAGGCTGGATGTCAATATAGCGGGCCATGTAATGGCCAAGTATCCAGCCACACGCAAAAAAAGATAACCCATCGAGGAGGTGTAGGCTTTGTGCAAGGAAGGGTGTTAGAGGCGAGACACGCTACCGTTGTGTCGAATGTGATGTCCCATTACACAGGGGTCACTGCTATGAGGTGTACCACTCAGATAAGAACTTAGCTTAGTGGCACTGAGTAGGCATGGGTCGTAAAAAAAAAAAAAAAAAAAACTGCCAGGGAGATTTGTTTTTGATGCTCTTTGTTTGATTGTTTGCTAGCTAGCAGGAATACATAAAAAGCACCTGCCGATTTTCATGTAACTTTGTGGATGGGTGTAACATGGGCCAAGGAAGTACCCATTACATTTTGGAGCAGTTCTGGATTCGGTGTACGAGCCCAAACCCGTTTGATCATGAACCGAAAAAACCTATAAAAAAAAAAAAACCTATAAAAAAAAAAAAAGCTGAGTGACCTGTGGTCTGCTCTTGTTTTGTATTTATTTTGACATTTATTTATTTTATTATTGTATTATTCCTCCATTATTGAAAACAACTATTGTTCAGATGTCTGATGTCTCACTGATGCCAAAAATAAATGGTTAAAGTGACTTTTCTGCCTGTTTGATTGAATTTCACAAAACTGCGATTATCTCAGCTTTCTGTCTCAGACGCTGAAACCATGCTGTACTCAACGGCTCATATCTACATAACTACTAACTCTACAAACTAACTCTTTTAGACAGAGAAAGCACACATTCTATTAGTACTTTTGAGATATTGTATGTTCACAAAGTCCAAGCAGAAAAGAATCCTCAGCTCTTGTAAAATGAGCCAGAATCCTCAAAAAACGGCTTGGCAGAAGCTACCTACAGCAAAAAAAAACGGCTGGCAGTGAATGTGTTAAGAGCACAATATTCCTGGAATGCAAGTTTAACTAAACAGTTAGATGTCCTCTGCATTCTACATAAAAGTAAGATATTACGGGTTGTTTTATTTTGTATGTTACATACGTATTGGCCAAGATATGTTAGTTTATGGGGGAGTAATTTTGCCACTTTAAAGCGGAGTGTGCGCGGCCATTTTGCCTGCGGGGTTTTTGGCAAGTCTAAAACGGAAATACTATTACAAAATGACGTAATGCGGAAGCGTCCATGTGTGGGCAAAGAATAAGGTGAATAGAGGGTATGCATGTGATGTCACAGAGGCAGAAGTCACTCTGGGGTCACGCCCACTGAGCCACAGCAAGACTGAGCTTCAATGCAGTAATCAGCCTAGATAACTGACACCTGCTGCTCAGGGAGGAATTTGACATTCGTTTTGACATTCATTCCCGATTGAGGGAGCGTGTTCCAGTGGGTGTGCATACCCTCTATAGCAGGGGTGCCCAATACATCGTGATCGCGAAGGTAGTGTGGTCGATCGCATGGCATTGAGGAAGATTTTTTTTTTTTTTTTTTTTTTTTTTTTTACTGTTTTTCCACTGTTTCCACTGTTTTTCCACTGTTTCCACTGTTTTTCCACTGTTCCACTGTTTTCCACTGTATACTCAGTGTATATATATATAAATAAATATGTTTGGTAGATCACTTTGACTTGGTCATTTTAAAAGTAGCTCCCAAGCTGAAAAAGTGTGGGCACCCCTGCTCTATAGGCTCAATAAGAGGCATAAGAGAAGGCGATATTCCTTTCATTGTTCTACCTTTCCTGTATTCTCAGACTTGTAGGGAGATTGCTTTATCCTCAAAACTGCATGATAATGTCAATCTAAGAAAAATAAGAAATAAATCTACAATAGGCTATCAAAAACATGTCGTTGATGTCAGGTGTCGGACGCGATGAGATGCGAGTGCCAAAATGCGACATTCACACTTCAAGTTGTACTCTTTGATTGAACAGGGATAAGAACATAATTGACACATAATTAGCGAGCAGATGACAGAGATTACAGATAATTTTTTTAACGACAGAAATGGGAGAATCCATGGTGACAGGCAGGTTGCCTGCGTCTGTGCACATTTGGCACAAGAAGAGGGGAGGAGAGCCACGCCTCGGAGCTGCGAAGTGAATACAGTGATTAATACATGATGTTTCAGGTGCAATGTTATAATACACATGACATTCTGATTATCGCACCAAATCCCCCTTTTTCCCCGCCATCTCCAAATCGGATCACTTTTCCCCCCCTCTGTTGCGCTCACTGCATTCACCACAGCCAGCAACATGTTGCCACTCTCTATTTTCTTTTGATGTGATAATCAGGCTGGTTTATATGCACTGTGACTTCATGTTGTGATTTGCATTGACCATTGGTTGGAGTTGAGCATGCAGGGGACGGGATATGGGGCAGATCCCTGTGCGTAATCACTGTGGCAGCTGCACTGCTGGTAATGGGGAATTGCGTGCAGGTGTGTGCACAGTCAATCTAATCTGGATTTCACTGAATGTTTAGAAGGGGCTCATGTGTGTTGAACAGAGGGTGTCAAATGGATTAGACTAGTCTAGACTATCTCTCTCTCTCTCTCTCTCTCTCTCTCTCTAAGTGTCTGAGATGAACGCTGATGGGGATATTGCAATATATTAGATAATGGGTCATCCAGTGATCACCCTTGATCTACCTATTGTGCTGTTATTTCGAAGCTAATTGCTAATTGGTTGTGTGCTTGTCGATTTGTGCTTGTAGGAGGGGCTTAGAGTATTTAACAGGCTAGGTCCCACGGGTGCCGGCCCTAGTGCCATACTCCACAGGTGTGGTAGGACTGCTGCTGGCCTGACAGCAGGTGGTCCCAAGTCATTCATGGGTTTTAGCCTACATGTATGTTAAGTTCTATTTCATTTACTGACTTCATACATTTCCCAGAATGCCTTTCAACAACCCACAGGCAGGGAATGAGACTGAACTTGTTGCATTCAGCTGTTGGTTGTAGTACATATAGGTGCAGAGAGAACAATTGTGATAGAAGAGGGACAGTTTTCCCAGTCATCACTGACTCAACAATTAAAATGTCTTGCGTAGTCTGAGTCTCCTGCGGGTGCAGATTGGTCTCTTTCCTATTTTATGATGGATTTCCCCCCTGTATGATTGCTGAAAATTCCTTAAAATGAGAGTGGTGCAGTCTGATTTTATTCAGGTCGTATTAATTTGACCTCTTCAAATTCATGGAGGAGGCACAGTTTTTAGGTTGTGTTCATTGGATGAAAAAAGGGGGAAATCATGTGCAAGCCATGTAACCCAGTGGGAAATTTGCTGCCAAACCCACCTGTCATTGTGAAAGTGCAGGGGTGGCCAGCAAAAGAGACTCTCGCAGTGGCAACTCTAATGGACATGTCTTGGCATGCCTGCCTTGTTGCTGTGAGACTTTCATTTTATTTTGGCTGATGCAATCTGGACTGTGACACCAGCTTCAGGGAGCTCCTGACTGACAGTCAGCAGGGGTGAATGGCATCGAGTGATTGGCAGAGTGGTGCGGGCGAGGGGCGGAGCAACACACCTTGAGGAGGAGAGCAGCAAAGTTTTGTCAGTGGGGATCCAGGGTTTTAATGACAGAGGACATGCAGCTTGCGAAGAACGTGTCAGACATTTTGGCTATAGTTGGGTGTGTTCGAATAAGCCTACTGTCGGCTCTTTCTCAACGTGTATGAACTGTACTATAGGTATATAAAGAAACCCATTAGATTGTCTTTTGTATAAACAAAGCTCAATGTATACGAGGGATCAGCCGAGCAGCATTTTGGTAAACGAACCGCGTCACTGGGTGGCAACGGCAATGGAACCCTATGGAGCCTGAGTTTGAGCATCTGACTCTAGCCGGCTGACCGTGTTTACAATTTAACAACTGCGACAGTTCACACAACTTTAACACGATTATGCATCAAACTCTTGAGCTACTTCTGCTCTCACTCAGAATGTCAAAATATAAGCGATGTAATGTATACTTTTTGAGATATTAACATTTGTTTGGCACAACTCATACTAGTGATGGCAGTGACATCACGCTGATTCGTCCTATCTGTCTGCCACTCTGCCCATCAATGCTACCCCAGCTAATATATATTTTATATTATTATTATATTATTATATATATTATATATTTTTTGGGCATGTGGAGAAGTGGATGGTAACTTGCACGCAAATAAGAACCAAACCACACGACGGGGTGAAAGCAATTTTAAAATATCGATATTGGGATTCATGTATTGATAATCGTTCCTACACATGGGTATCGATTCAATATCGATGTAGATTTTTTTTTAGCCCAGCCCTACACATCACTGGTCCACAACTTCACTCAAATCAACTCTCAATAACTGTCAAACTAAATGAATGCCTACAAAACTGTTTAGTCTTCAGATATAATACTGATTTTGTAATGATACAAAGCGGGTTGAAAATTGGCTGAATCTTCCTTGAATGTTGCTGAAGAATTTGCCCTGTCCAACGAATCGACGCACAGAAGTTCAAGGACCGTTAACAGTAGGTTTCTACAGGTGAAATCGCTCAAATTGTTTGCAAAGCTGCGGAGAAACTAAATGAAGGTTTATAATTTTCTAAGGAGACTTTACAAAGGCTTTCAGAGATCATAATGGTTATTGCGGTGCCGCCTCTATGTGCCGACAGTCCGCAATGCCGATAGCCCACAAGCAGAACCAGCTGAGCGAGGCGGTGTGCAGCGTGTTGGGGGACCGGCTGGAGCTAACCTCTCCCAACCCCCACGCCTAAACCTAACCTCTCCCATCCCCCATGCCTAAGCCTAACCTCCCACAGACCCTAAGCCTAAACCTAACCTCTCCCACCCCCCACGCCTAAACCTAACCTCCCCCAGAGCCTAATCCTAACTTCTCCCACCCCCCATGCCTAAACCTAACGTTGGCATTGCGGGTGGTCGGCTTAGCAGGTGGACACCGGTTTTTGCACCATCATTACATAATATCTATTACACTTTGAAAACCTTAACACATTCACTCACTCAGAAGGCGTTAATGAAACACGCAAGGCAAGGTGTGTAGAAACATTTTTTATCTAAAAACACAATTACATTAAAACAATCAGAAAAACACACATTTAAAAAGACAGCAAAGTGCATGGAACAATGCTATTTAAATATATACACATCCATCTGATGAGCATTCCCCGCATGATGGTGCTAGTTGTTTTGGTCATCCTCTCTTTGACCTTCGGCTTCTTTGGCGTCTGTCTTTAAAGTTGTGCTTGATTGATTGTTACAGGTGGCAGGGTGACATCACCTGGAATCAGAGATGGTAGTTTCTATACACTGTACCATTATGTAAAGTGATAAGAGATCTGACTGTCTGGCTCTCCCTGTTGAGTGATTCATATGTTCAAGACAATTAATGTTACAGGTGGATGAAAACGGGGAAGTTCTTGTTGAGATGGCACTTTTGTTAATCTCAAAAGTGATCCAAGACATAAATTGTATGTTACCAGTTAACAATGCCTTTAGCAGAGATAACAAGGGAAGCTACCCTACAGTTGGGTATGGATGATGGGAGGTGTGGTCTTGTACACCATTTCATTTTTATACTGCAGCTCTCAATGAAGGCAAACAGAGGACTGTCAACTTCTCATTAAGCTGTGGAAACATAACTTACCAACACTTTTAGTCAGGGCTGAATTAGAAGTCCACAAGTGTGTGTGTATGCCCACGCTTCTCTCAAATTTGAGCTATTCTCATGATCAGACTGTAAGGAATTTAGATAGAAATATGGATTTTGATATCACTATTGATTCAATAAGTTAATATCAAAACCCCGGAGCACCACCACGTTGATACGTAAATTTTATATTACCACTGCCGTAGGTCACAGTGAAATCAGAATCAGTTCTAAAGGAAGGGAGATCTTTAATCGACTGATATTATTATAACAAGCAATTAACACGTTTTAACTTCAAAACAGAATGCGTTTATTTAATCCACCAAATAGTAAAATCACAGTATTATGCATAACACCTTGTTCGATTGAGAGGTCAGGAGGAAATAGGAGAAAAGTGAAAAGGAAGGGAATAATATATTCAAAGAAAGCCTAGTTTAAACCTAACCTAATTAAATACATATTCTAATTCAATAGGTGAGTGTTCTAAGTTACTCTATATCTTCACAGCACTCTCACAATAAGCAGAAAGACGTGTGGTCACTTTGCCTGACGTGAGAGTCGAGGGTTCTCTCCCTCTGTTCGTCTGCGGGAGAACGGCCTTCCTGGCTCGGCTGGGATCCCACCGGAAGGCAGGAGCTGCCATGGCAACGAAGGGTGGCCGTGTCTGCTCTTGGACGGGCAGGCGAGGGGTCTCAAAACCGGCTGGTTGTTGGTTCACTTGTCTTTATCTCATCCCGTTGAGAAAGGGGGATGGCCTTATATTTAGTTCGATGAGCTCCAGACTATTGCTTGCTGCCGTTTGTCGAGTCAATACTGTTTGAATGGAGCTTGGTTGTCCACATGCCTGTTCTCGGGAAGCGGTCTCATGGTCATGGGACCTGACACGGCTTTCCTCCGTCAGGGCCAAGGGATCCAAAAATCATATTAGTGGGTTGGTTATCAAGCCCAAAAAGCTCCTCAAATCAGACGCTTAATGTCCATCAGTGTTCTGTTGCTCTGCTGTCAAGTGACTGACTGCATATAAAATTGGCCAGACTATCACGCCTCTTGACTGGGTGGTAGTCATATCATCGCCTTCAAAAGCATGGCATCTTTTGAGGCCTAAAAGTAAGGACTACATCTTGAATTCTTGAGTTCTAAAAAGTCCTTGTTTCAAAGTTCTTCTTTCGTCTGCTCAAAAACTGTTAGAGAGCAGCCAGCCACAGTTTTTCCAAGGGCCCGCCCCTTGCAACATGGCTCTGCCTTTTATTGCATTGAGATAAGGGTTTAGTATAGTTTTTAGAACTCAACTAAACTATGCACTTCTTTTTACAAGCTTATTATTTCTTGACATCACTCTTGGTGTGAGAAAACAAAATATAGATGGAAAAGATAAAGGTAAATAGACTAGATAGATGGTGTCGTGTTTTAAATGCATCGAGAGAAGAAGGAATGAACACAGAAACATGATGTCTATTTAAAGTATTGTTTTATTTGCATGTGATAGTTGACATGGCTCTAATAGAGTCATGGAGAGGTGGTCTTAAGTGTGTTCTCTGAGTGCCTTCTCTGCCCTTTCAACCTCCGTCCTCTGTATATGAAAACTTCCTCCACTCAGGGCAACTCCCACTTTTAATGCTCTATCATCCAATCATCTCCCTGCTTAGATGTGTATGTGCTGTCTGTCGAACCACTACAGTGTGTCACCTATCAATCAAACCCCCATGACAGCTGCTCCCCTCATCCTTGAAAGGGCCTGCTCTTTCCTGCTTAGATGTCCCCACCAAATGGTTTTTATCTCCTTTCACGATGGCCTGCAGGATCATTTCCCCCCAGTATCCCCACTATCTCCTCTCACTATCACAACAGAATGTGTGCATGTGACTGCTTGAGAGCCTTTGAGCATGTGTGCTCATCCTCTCATAAACAATACAGCTGTTGCTTCTGTGTATGCGTAACCCCCTAAACTGTACTTTTGTGTGTAACTCTCCTAGTCACCCTAATCAAGCCTTTTGTTACTCCCTGCTTTTACTGCTCCCTCCCCTCTGGCGTTAAGGAGTCGGAATGTCTCCATCTGTAGTTAATCCCAGTAACTAACTGCCCTCCTCTCTCTACCCTGTACACCATAACTTAATACTTAAGAATCAAAGACAATTATAAGATAGTGTAGTAGGGGCGGTGGCAGCCCAGATACGACACAGCCCCCCTTGGCAATGTAAAACTACATTGCCACAAAAAGCCAGATTGTTAACTTATTAAGTTATGTCTAATACTAGTCTATCCAATAGCCACTAACTTCCAATCCTAATTCTATTTGGATCCCTCTCCTCTCATCCTCAAACATGCTGTTTCCACTCAAACAATTCCCAGCTTCCTATTTATTGCTATTTATCAATGACCCTTGGTGTGGATCTTACTTAAATTCCCACTCAGAGGGATTACTTAAAGTAATATAAAACTACTTCGTTTTTCTTTTAATTCTTAGCTTATTTTTCCTTTCAAATAACCCACTAAGAAGATCAGACATTTCCTCTCTGCTTTTCACATGCTCCACAAAGAGAAATACTGGTCATATCACACTCCATCTTCATGACTCCAATTATTTTCTCTTTACCAAGAATGTATCACTGCAGGATTTTCATGGACATGTCCAATCCCCTTAAACATTAGTGAGTTATAATCTTCAATTCTGGCCAAATAATCACTCTTTCTAGAAAAAGTGCAAAAAAGACCAATGAGATTATTACGCCTATCAAAGCAACTTTTAGCCAATTAGTTGCCATTTCCCATGCATTAAATTCTCTATTTTACGCCAGAATTTTATCATTTGACTATAGTTCTGAGACCTTCAAAAATAAGTCCTATTATAATCAACATTCTCTTATTACTTACCATCCAAATTATTGCCAATTCAAATCAACCTATACCATTATTTTTACAAGTCTATTTCTATTAAAGAAAATCTCCCTTATTGTGTAGCAAGTAAAGCAAATTGAAGTTTTTCACAACACAGAAATACAACATCAGACACCATTCCATTACTGTTCTAAACACTCTTATCATAAGATAATCAATTTAAATTCCACTGAGCCTCTAATATTCCACTTCACTTCTAATAACCATACTCAAAAGATATACTAAATCATTATCATAAGAATAGACATCTGTAACATCATCAAACATCTAAAATCATCGAGTACTCTAGCCTCTATCATATAGTATCGCTTATCCATTCTGTCACTAATATATATCTTCTTTCAAGCATGCACCAACATCTTTATAATCTCCTATTCCCATCATTCTCCAACATTTCTCCTTCATTATGAAAATCAAAAGACAGATACATACATCAATCAAAAACTATAAGCTTCCATTAACTCAGTCTATCCAGAACAAACACCCTCAAACATCCTTATAATCAAGAATACAGAAAAAACATATCACCAATCAAGAATAATACATTTTCTCATTTTTACTAAACTAACTTATGCAAATTTATTTCCACACAGTTCCTTTTTTTCCATTCCAATATAATCCTACCTCAGACACCCCCCTTTCTACTTATCTTATATCTAATAATACCCCAATATCCACGCTGCTGAGGAAGAAATATGTTAACACACAATCCACACAACTGTCAACAGACACTCTATCATTCTAAGCATCTTAAATATTTATTGCTCTCCCATTTTCTTCTTGGATATCAAACCCCTCGACTCGCTCCATCTTCACATTAGAGCCGCGCAAGTAGTCTCCTTAATACTTACCAACCGGTCTTAAGATCACGAATGTATACGCATGTATTCTTCTTTTGGCATCCGCCTGCATAGTTTACAGTCCACATGTCTCTTTGTTATGTATGTATGTATGTAGTGTATGTTTTGATGCATTGGGCTTTCTAGGGGCATCTCCATCTCTTGGCTCTGCTCCTTCTTTTCCAGGCTCGTACAGACTGCAGTGCACCCCTCTGCATACATGGCTCACTCTGGGCATCAATCATCTCCTCAGCTTCCCGTTTGGCTCCAACTGCCTCCTTTTTCCATCTCTCTCGTCCAGACACTCTCTTTCTCTCTGATTCCATTAAACCCCTGAAACACACTTTACAAGAACAACATCCTACCATCCTAACCACCTGTTAAACTAGACTCAGACATAATGTATTCTCCTACAAGCAGTCACTCTATCAATCCTAAACTTTCAATGTCCTGCTAACCATCAGACTATTTGACATATCTATATTCTCTTTGTATAGATTTTAATCATACATGGGAGACTCCAACTATCAAACTATATTTAACCCCTCATATTTCACATTATCACTGGTATAATTCCTCAACCATTTAATCTATAACATTATCATAACTTCCCTTTAGATTAACCTCTTACCATACATTACCCCTTCACTTCCTCATTTGATAATAGGGTTTCCCCTGATTCTCCATCCATTATGCCGTCATATCATTACATCCCATAACCTATTTCCTATTGGACAAAAAGAAGAAACACACACACAAAACAACACCAAAAATCCAATACAAACACCACTTGACATTTATATACATAATTAACTTACCATCTCTCACTAAAGTGATTAATACTTATACTTACCCAACACTCAAAGGAACCTAATGTTTTTGTGATCAAAATGCTACCAAGATATCTCTCCAGTGGACTCCCCAGTCTATTCTCTCTCCTCCCAGTTTGTCCGATATCAACATTGGTTTCCTGCTTTTATCCGGCTATTGTTCTCCTGTAAACTGAAACAAAACATCTCCCACAGCCACAAAGACCCCACAGCTCAAAAGAACCCAATCCTCATAACATAAATGACAACCAATGACCCAAATCATAATTGAATCTCCCCAATTTAATATAATTACATTAAATAATCGATTGATGTGTCCTATCACATCATAGCAGACTCTTCACATTAAAATCAACCATTGCGTGCACTCAATGACCGATTTTAACAGAATGTACTGCTAATCTATAATTTCAAGTTGTCAAACCCCTTAAATTTATGAATCAACCCAAACATATAACACTCTTGTTACACCTTCAATTCCCACACATACTTCATAGTTATTCATGTTCATATCCACCTTGATGTTCTTCCATTTTTTCCCTTTACCTGGGCCGGGCCCTCAAAAATAATCATCATCAGATGCTTGTACATACTTACCACTCACCACAACTCTAGAATTATTATTATTTCATACCCCCCTTGTTCCTTCTCTAATGTCATAAAAAATGCTCCAAACACCTCTATTCAAACAATTTGAACCATTAATTATGTACTCAGAACTCTCAGTTTGCATTGTTGCAAATAACTGCTTCCTTCACTATTTTTCCATTCATTTTTCTTATCATTTTTTTCCCCCAACTTTAGACCACCACTCATTCACACTGAAAAAAATATCATACAAACAAAATCCCAATCATTTACTTCACTCATTCTATAATAAGACACACACTCTTTTTGTACTGCCTCAAAATAACTCTCTGCATTGCCACCCCATATGTTCCACATACTCCCTAGAATATGAATCAACCTTCTATCACCCATCTATCGCCAATCAACTTCCTCTGACCCTCTTTAATTACCATCCTATAAACCATGACATCACAAATCATAAATCATCATTTCCCCATCTCTTCAACATACCCTCGCTTTCATCAAAAATGCTTCTCACTACTAACTCCCCCAAACATATTCTCTCTCTGAAACCATCTGAGACATGTCCAAATAATACACCAACAACCCACTCAGATCCTATCTCAAATATCACACTCAAATCAACTCAAATATACTGGAACTTATAGCATGCAAAATCAGCCATTCACACCTCCATGTAATAATCCTCCTCATTATGTTTTATCATACTGCAATCCCTCAAACTCATCCCTCTCATCCAATACCAAAGATCAGCTCATGTAATATTCCTTAACTAAACCACATCATTAGTTTACACTGAAATCCCCAGAACACTTTAATATCTCATTCCAGCCATCTGATTCTTTTATTTTCAAACTACTAAAGTTCACACATCCACATCCATTCAACCCACTTTACACCAGACTCATCCCCCAGGCAACATACATAAGCAATATCAGAGACGCTGCTTCTGAATACACAAATCCCCTTAATTCCCTCATTAAATCTATAACTAGCAAAAGCTTTCTAAAGGCCCTCTTCACTTATTTCTTGTTGTTCAAACACTAAACCTCATCACCTATCATTGTCATTATGTCAACCTTTGATACACAAGCAGCAACTTTATCTTATGTACTCTCCCCTATACTAACCCCAATTTACTTAATTTACTTTTACTTAAGATGTCAACTTTTAAGAAATCACACCTCTCTCTAAACAACCTCCTAAATACATTTATCTCCCCCCTAATAACCTACTTCAATCATTACACAATTTTGGATTTCATCAATACTCTATCAGCTGTAACTTACCTAATTACTCAACCACCAAATCGCTCTTAACACTGCATTAAAATTAACACTATCAACTATAAACCCCCACTCTTGAGTTCTGAAATCATATATACTAAAATAATTTGCTAAAACCACAACACTAATAGGAGGCCGTAAAAATCCAAATCAAAAACAGACTTTATGATCTAAAAAATCCCCACAACTGCCCATCTTTATAATATAACTCAGAAACTAGTTCAGTGTACTATATATAACCTGTGTTTGCATCTATGTATCTCCTCATAAATATAATTCATCTTCAGTCAGTCTATATCGTCTATAGGAAGATACACAGCAGACTTCTCAAATTTCCCCATAATTATTTTTGTCATTTTTAATTGCAATAAAACTTCCAAACCATATGGATAATAGAGCCATATTTTCAAGTTTACAACTCATTGCCAATGACAGCATTATCAACATCAAGATTTCATTGTGCCTTTTTCTTTCTCAGGGGAGGGACCAGTTCCCCATCAGGTAATCATTGGGGAGGGAGTAAACCCCATACCTTCATAACAGCTGATGGGAGCATTTTTCTTTTCAGCTTTACAATATTTCTGTCTTTTGGCATACTTCAAAATGCAGCTCTAGATACATATGTTCCATTCAGTCTCATTGACTTCCTCACAATGCATATAAGCCCCCCAATTAATCCACCTGTGTATCCACCTGTGATTCCTGTGCAATCAATGTGATGTAGAAACATAATATTTTATCACCTGTGATCAAAAAAATTAACATAATGATGAGGTTTACTTTATCATTCCCCAAAAATTTGCTTCCCCCTATTTGTAGTCATATAATAACTATTTATGTATGATGCATAACATAAAATGAATGACTCTGACACACAAGCTGTGTTTAACTCCTTAGTATTGCCTTAGTGTGTTACAGCATAACTTCAATAACACTGATACATCCAGGTCTCCCCAGCCAAGCTTGTGGGATAGATGATAGCATCATCTAACCAGACCCCATAACAATTTTAATATGATCACATCTATAATTTACACTCCACCCCTCTGGTTTCCCACACTAATGCTTCTATCAAAACGCCACAAAATAATTTATCTTTTTAATCAATAGGGCCTCCCTTTCCGTGAAGTAGTCAAATAGCAAACACCTGTAGGGTTCATTAGGTATTATTCTATACTATATGCAGATATTAATTTCACACACTCAGGTGTGACAATCATTGGAACTTTACTCTATTTTACTTTTATTCTACAGAAGCAATCAAATAATTCAAATTGCTCAATTGGATTGACTTAAACATCAAATATCAAATCATGTATGCCAAAAACCCCATCTCAGTATATCTGACTGATTAACTCTGCTGATGACATCGTTTTTCCCTTTTTCCATAACTATTAGACTATCTCTCCTCCCTATAACACTGTGCTATTCCTTCCCCCAAAACATCCTGAACGCTTAAGTAATCACTAAGGTTGTTGGTTCAACTCCATCCAAATATTTTAATGCAATCTCTATTCACAAACCCCTATCAATATTTCAACATGCATCATTAATTAACTCCCATTCAGTATAACTCCAATCAACTTCTATCCACAACCAATAATCAATCAGAGCTACAGATTCTTTGGCACCTCAAATAAACACCCCCATCCATCAAAACAGCCTAATAAATGTTTTCCCAATCACTCAATCTAAACTGGAGCTCTTATATAGGCTACTGATTATCAAACCTCAGTTAATGTTCACCAGCCTAAATAATTTCCTAAACCATCTATCTGTGTTTCATACTCTGTTAGCTAACCCCAAAATACCATCACTCCCCACAGGAAGACAAACTCACTTCAACATGAAACACCCACACACACACACAAAGAATTTACAACCTAATCACCAATGCTTATCCTCTGCAATCACCCCCTAGCTCATTCACCTCAATAAACAACATTCTCCACAGTACTCATCCAGTTCCAGCAATAAACCAACTCATCCAACCATTCAATACTGAACATTCATTCACACCAACATCTATAACCCCATATTGGCAAGCAACTAATTCACTTCACAACTAACACAGAGCAGAGTAATTCATTCATCAATCTATCAATTTTCTCCGTTCACTCCTTCACAGCCTCAGGCTGACTCACGCTGACTAGGTCTCTTATACGCTCACACATGCCCACTCGCTCTCTCTCGCTCCCCCACTCACTCACTCGCTGTGTAAAATCACTCCTCTTCACATGCGGTGTGTGAGTCAAGGATCACACTGTGAACTGATCACTCGTTTTAATAGCAAGAGCTGCATGCAGATGTGATATCGATCTGGCTACTAAAATTTAAAAAATAGACTAAAGACTTTTATGTTTACCGTCACTTTTAACTGCTGACAGCTATGCAAACCCAATGAGTCCTCTATAAGTTTAGCTCTTTCTGCAACTGCCGCGCCTGTTGTTTATTGCACTTTTTATACTCTTTTTTTTAAGTTTTGTTGTGATGCTTTTAAATATCCGTTTTACTCTCTTCTTTTCTTTTCTTTTCCTGTCAACCATTTTATGTGAAGCAGACAATTGTCTCTGTGTATAAAATGTGCTATACAACTTGACTTGACTTGACTCGGCTACACGCTACCGATACTCCATCACACAGGCACCGCTAGAGGCACGCTGATAGCATGTAAACACTACGGCAGCTCACAGTAGACAAATATGACATGCGATTATCAAATCACCTCCCATTCTCTTAAATGGCTCCGTACATTATTATCCTACTTCCATAACACTAAATAAGATTCTTCACTGTAATACTATTAATCTTTACCAATAACTCACAACCACTAATCCTATGCTCCTGATTGC
The DNA here is from genome assembly GCF_964638095.1 of Poromitra crassiceps. NCBI lineage: Eukaryota > Metazoa > Chordata > Actinopteri > Beryciformes > Melamphaidae > Poromitra > Poromitra crassiceps. The sequence goes on from NW_028152258.1 coordinate 1,732,772, forward strand.
TGATTGGACAATCTCCTTACTGCTCCACGCTGCAAAGCACTCTGGGTATTGTAGTTTCAATGTCATATCCTGGTATGGACTGCAGTACCACTACTACTAAGCAAACAACAGCCCTCACCATCTGGTCCCCTACGGCATCCCCAAAAGTCCCCCATTTGACCAAAGCAAACAGAGTCTACAGTCATTAATCATTATTCTAATACAATATCCCTATACATTCCTATTTGATAGTATCATTAAACACAGCCCTTAGAAGAATATTCCCCACTCGCAGAAATCACCAACTTTTCTTGCAGTCTACTCTCCCCTATCAATATTTCATATTACTTAACACCTACTGCAGAGTGGCCTACAGTAACCATTCTCACCTATATCTAATAACCTACTTCCCTACTTCCGTGTTTTGACTAAACATGTGACTGAATGGGACCAATAAAAATGAAGAATGACCTCAGCAGTTGTTGCATTTGCCCTCTGGCACATTGTAATCTATCAGTTATTATTAAATGATATCCACACAAGCTGTACGTAGTAGCTACTGTTATTTATTCAGCCATCTTGAAGTCAGACAAAGTCACGTTAACTCTCGCGAGACTTGACACTAAACTACGGTGTCCTGTATAGCACATTCCATTTTAGCTTCGCATGAATCAGGATGTTACACCAATAGTAACCCCAGAAAGTTGAATTCAGCAGTGTATTATAAACATGTAAATAAGTAAATAAACCCCAACATAAACTGTATACGTGGCCTAACTACACAACTAGACATTAATCAAAAAGACTTCAGTTTAAGTCAGAATAACCGCCGCACACAGAGCTTGTGGCGGAAACCTCTCTTTTCCCTCTCCTAGCTAAGTGATGTCACAAATTTGTATAGAGCTCCAGGTAGGCTATCGAGTGGACTACAACTCATTCAACACCAATCAGGCACCCAATCGACTTTATAAATGAATATTCACGGATCATTGCACACATACACATCATCATATAGGCTACCACTTCACAGCCTCTCTCTCAAGACACAGACATCTCATCTCCGCACGCAAGCTATAACCTATCTGTAAAATCCATATATATTTTTTTTTTAACCAATATTTATTCAGCTTGATAAATGATTATTCCCCGAAATCCTCATTCACACACTAAAGTCATTCTTTTTCACTAGGACAAAATATAATGCATCTCACACCCGCTCAACTCTCCACACAGCCGTCCCATATCCTGCCCAACCTTTCCTAACAATGAATCAACCAAACAAACACACTCACACACACACACACAAAGTCCTATATGTCCCCCGCGTAACTCATCATTTAATAGATTACTCCCATATGCCTATTTTATTCCAATCCACTCTTATTCTTACTTAGATTGGCTATTTGAGGTCTGCTTATTCACGCTTTGTTAAAATAATACACACAGACGCTCCTTCGATCACACAGTCGCGCACGCACACCATCACAGCCGTTCCAACCGGAATCACAATAGACACGTCACCACGCTCCACACCAGTCAGTCCACGTCTAGGTACATATGCGTAAATATATATATATATAGCCTCTATTCTCCCATAAGCCTATAAGAATGACAAATATAGCGCTATTCTATTATATTCATTATCTAGTCGGTTTCATAATCAGTTTCCTATCAATCCAGTCACCACAAATTATAACCCCATTTATTTATATTCTAGCAAGATCCCCCGCTAAACTTATACTCTTATTGCTTATTTTGAAAATATTAAAGGAAATACACGCTCTTACTCTCGCCAACTTGCAACCAGCCATAAACAACCAACACCCGTAACGCATTTTCCTCAGGCGGAACAGAAATCACCAGCCATCTTTTCCACCCGGAGCCTCTAAGAATGATGCACTCCACTGACTTCTCTCCACTCGCTAAACTAAAATTTAATTCATACTCAAATGTACTATTATCTCTATCTCAGCAGTCCTCTTTGATGTGAGGATATCGCGAACTGCTACTCTACCCATTAGACTAAAACTATAATTTAATTAGTTATTATTTCGACCAGTATCTTACAAAGTTGCTACTACATGCTAAATGGCTAACGGCTTTAGCCTCCCGCAGACTGGATCCTCTTCAGTTTCTCAAATCAGTCCTATTAAAATATACTAACATTACATGAATAACCCATAATATAGCCATGGGGCAACCTTTTGTTGTACGCATTGGACTAACAATCTAATTTATTTAGCCACTGTTGAGAGACCATTTTCCTATTTATCTATTATTCAACTGGTCTAGCCATCGCCCCCAATCTGGTTGCGTGGCAATCAAAGTAGGACTATCTGATCTGATCTGATCTCGCTGACATTATAATATTAAACCCATTTAAAACATTGCTTTACTTTCATTTATTCCACCACTCACACGATCTGGCCAGATACACACATACTTAATCAATCATAGTCAATCATACTACACATAACACATAGCTCATAGAACATAACACATAACACAGCCTAAACAATAACACATTTACAAACGCGCGTTTCAATATCTCTAAAATCTCATCTCTTATTGCAATATCTCTTAAACTCTGACTATTTGCTTTTGGGCCCCAAGATCTATTTCCCGTGCGACTTCTTTTTCAACTTTTTAGAGTGTAAAGACACTCCTTTTCCCATTTTAATCTTCCAAAACTGCACACGTATTTTTGCCAAACGGTTTGTGTGATCCCACAATCAATCTATTTAAATCTGCGTTTTCTCAGCTGCCTTCCCAAATACTACACACATTTAATTACTTCCTAGGCAACCGACGACTTGGACGTGTACCACTTATTTTGCATAATTGATCAGACTATGGTCCATATAGCAGCACCAATCAATAATTCCTAATCACGCTTGGAGGGCGGAGGCTGATCTACTAATTGTTGTCCTAGTTTACATTAGACAAATTTACTAAAAACTAACAAACATTTATACTAGAGCAAAACTTAATCAAAGCAGTTATTGCACAATCACTCCCACACTGACTTCATTCTAAAAAACGATGTTCAGCGTGTTGGTTTCATTATGTGATTCCAAGTCTATCTGTATCAGACTCTGTAGCTAGCTAGGCTATCTGCCTTCTTATCAGTTCAGACTCTGTGTGCCAGTTAACCCCTGAAAAAGTATCTCTTATTCTCCCTAAACACTAACAAACATTTCTACTATTCTAAAATCATTGCATTATTATTTAAATTTAAACAGTTCCATCTTCACTTCTCTCTCCCTACCCCACTAGCGTTCGTGATGGTCGACGAAACAGAGCAAACACACAGCGCATCCCAATATTTTAGAAATAGGCCCACTCACCTGCCGTGCCGTTGCTCCATCCTGGCCGCCGATTAACCATCTCCTGGCTGGCTCGCCACTTTGTCGTGTTTTAAATGCATCGAGAGAAGAAGGAATGAACACAGAAACATGATGTCTATTTAAAGTATTGTTTTATTTGCATGTGATAGTTGACATGGCTCTAATAGAGTCATGGAGAGGTGGTCTTAAGTGTGTTCTCTGAGTGCCTTCTCTGCCCTTTCAACCTCCGTCCTCTGTATATGAAAACTTCCTCCACCCTAGGGCAACTCCCACTTTTAATGCTCTATCATCCAATCATCTCCCTGCTTAGATGTGTATGTGCTGTCTGTCGAACCACTACAGTGTGTCACCTATCAATCAAACCCCCATGACAGCTGCTCCCCTCATCCTTGAAAGGGCCTGCTCTTTCCTGCTTAGATGTCCCCACCAAATGGTTTTTATCTCCTTTCACGATGGCCTGCAGGATCATTTCCCCCCAGTATCCCCACTATCTCCTCTCACTATCACAACAGAATGTGTGCATGTGACTGCTTGAGAGCCTTTGAGCATGTGTGCTCATCCTCTCATAAACAATACAGCTGTTGCTTCTGTGTATGCGTAACCCCCTAAACTGTACTTTTGTGTGTAACTCTCCTAGTCACCCTAATCAAGCCTTTTGTTACTCCCTGCTTTTACTGCTCCCTCCCCTCTGGCGTTAAGGAGTCGGAATGTCTCCATCTGTAGTTAATCCCAGTAACTAACTGCCCTCCTCTCTCTACCCTGTACACCATAACTTAATACTTAAGAATCAAAGACAATTATAAGATAGTGTAGTAGGGGCGGTGGCAGCCCAGATACGACAATGGCAACATAGATATAGACAAGCATTGGTCTTGTTACACAGTCATGGAGTCAGGCTGGCCGAGAGATTTATGGCCATGTTTTACAGGGACAAACATAAGACTTATCACATGCTTAAAACATCTCATCAAATGACTTCATGGCCATGACACTTTCCTAATTACAACACACACATTATTCTGATTATTTTAAGACCAAACATGGATGATGTATCCTTATATTAAGGAATAAACCAAAATATTTCTGGGACAATATATCTTTACTGAATCTTGTATACGTGTACGTAACAAAACCATATCTTAATGTCACACACACATTAACACACTATACATTCCTACTTATTAAGTACGTAATACTAATTAACTTGATTAAGTCTCACATCTTGAGAATAGTCAGTTCCTCTTAGCGCCATACAGCCCACTCCTGCTGCTCTTTGACAAAAAGGAATGTGAAGTGGTTTATAGCCTTTGACCCCCCACTTCCATTCGATGACCTTTGGTTTAAGGAGGAAGATGGGACCGTGTTGTACATTTACAAAGCATTATTAAACATACCCACGATTTATATAATCAATGGGGGTTGCGATTTGGAGAATATTGATACCAAACACTCCATGAGTTGCACGTACGCTACACAAGTTCCTAAACTGTTTGCTTCAAGAGTCCTGTCCGGGGTCCCGTCCGTGTGACCTGTGAACCAAATCTCCGCCAAGAGAACGGACATTCTCGGACATTGACGAAACACACTCGTCAACAGTTAGAAATCACTCCTTTGGTATTTCCAGACAGGCTGACGCCTTGGGCCTTTTTTGGCTCCCCCCAGATGCAGGACGCAGGAGAGGAGAGATCTATACATTAAATATTCAATATTTAATGCACGTTACCAGACGATTTTCGCTACAAGACATATGTTCAGGGTGTTTCCAGTTAGATAAACCTTTATCATTAGCAAACTCAGCTACAACTACAAAGTCCAGTTTCTTCACAAGCTTAGATTCAATGGCCATCTGTGACAAGATTGAGGTGTTGCTTGTGTTGTTCCGAGTTCATTCAATGACTGATAGAAATGTGTTGCCTCAACCCTTCTGCCAAGTATTTGGTCGTCATCACGGAAAGCCAATCTTTGTTTAAGAACAGAATGACAGCTACAACCCATCTCAGCAGCTCTTGCCAGGCCCTCTTCTCTCCCTCTAGTTGTATCTGCTTTAACAGTCTCATGTCTTCTGCCTTAGTCATGGTGGGTAAATTGTTGAGACCATATATGAGGTGCATCTGCACAACTACATCTGAATGACAGTTATCCTTTCAAACTCCACTATGAAAGTAGGAAAGACATTGTGGTTAAAGCTGTGTGCTTTGCAATTAGAAGTATAGTAGAGGTTCAATCTAACAAACAATCTAGCAATCCTGAGGGTCCTTTGGCGGAACTTGAGATACGTCATCTTGTGGCCGGCAGCGGCATTACCTCCTGGGTAAGATTAACAGAAATTCTCAGACAAGGTTTGCTGGGATAGTAAGCTATGGAAAACCTGCACAGCACAAAACAACCCAGGTTTAGAATTGTCTCAGTAAGTGAACATAATTGGCTCAAGAGACATGCCAACAAAAATATATTTCAGGTTGCGTAAACCTCCCTTAAGTCAAACCACTACTAGTGGCTGAACAGTCAACAAGCTAGCATGGAAAATAGAAGTTTCCAAGGTAATCTTGGGCACAGTGGATATGTACAAGTCGAAAGTGCAAGCCTAAGTTTGAGTAATGGGAACAAAGGAGACAGAGAAAGGATTTCCACAATAAGAATTTATTAAATAATTCTGTGGCCTGCAGGCCAATCTTCACCTCAATGTTTAAAAAAAAAAAAAACTTTTCGCCTGCAAAAAGAAATGGAGCCCTCAGTAAAATCAGGAAGAAGTTTGAGTGGCAGGTTACTAAAGGCGTCATCGAGCTAGAGGTGGTCTTTGGCTGCGTCGGGATTGGTTGGGTTGTCATGGCTGCGTCGGGATTGGTTGGGTTGTCAGTCATGAGCTCGAGGTCGTCTTTGGCTGCGTTGGGTTTGGTTGTCAGTCATGGGAGTGAACCGGGTTATTTCATTGTCAGTCATGTCGAGTTGGATGTTGCCTAGTTGCAGCAGGGTTTCTTCTATTTCGTCGGTGGTCATGTCGGTCGGTGGGGTAGACAGTCGGGTGATGAATGGCAGTGGGATAGTGTATGCATGTTCTGGAGTTTTATTGTCGACTAGTACCATGATCTGTGTGTGTGTGTATCTTACAGATGGCAGATGTGGTTTTGCGCCGTTGGTTGCATTTGTTGCACTTGTATGTGTGGGTGTCTGGGTTGAATGTTTGGAGGAATGCTGTACAACTGCAAAAGTTTTTACGGGTTACTGTGGCTCCTCTGATCTCCCCAAAGATGTGTGTGACTGTTGGTGCTGGTGCTGGCATGTGAGGTCCGGGTGCAGTGGTGGGTGTTGATGTGGTGGTTTTGGTTGTGGATAAATATGTTTTTCCTTTGAATGATCTGATGGAGAGGTCAGTTAGGTTGTATCAGTCGTCTAGTCCGATGTCTGAGTCGCCCCCCATACAGCCAAGTCGATAGTCCCAGTCGAGTCACTGATAAGGTACTTGGTGATGGTCATGGTGGAGCCAGAATATGTTGTTGCTTCAGTGGAGGGTTTTAGGATTTTGGCAGTGATGTTGATCTGCGGATGAGAATAGCATTAAACAAGATGCATGGGGAAGAGGATGAAGCATGTTTTGCCTGATTGTGTGTGTTTTAACCTCCACTTCACATTGATACTGTATGACCATTTGTATAAAGGTTGACTGAGAAAATCGGGTGTCATGCAATTTCTAGCAAGTGTGGATTAGGCAATGATGTGTAATGCATATCTATAATAGACAGAGGCAGTTTATAGACTCGAGGGATATGGGCCAAGGCTCAGTAGGTGCAATTTGTGTTGTTTACATGTCATGTGCCATCCAATGTAACTTCTGTGGGATTGTATAGTGTGCAAGGAAAAGCAGTAGACTTACTTTTTGGTATTCGATGCCTTCAGCTATGATTTGAGCAATGCTGATTTGGGTGGTTTTTGACATGAAGGTAGCATCGTACATGAAGGGGAGATGGCACAGAGGGCTGATGGTAGAGTGATGGTTCATTTTGATGTCCAGTTTGGAGTGGAAGGAGGTGGTGAAACTCACATTGTCTAGTTTGACAGGGTGTCTAGAGAGAAGAGTATAGGCATGATGAGAACAAGCAGTTGTGATGAGTCACTGTCTGGCTGGGCAAAGGCATTGAGTGGCAGACAGCCTAATTGTAGGAAAGCAGTAATATAAGTGAAATAAATGTAGATTGTTTAGTGGCTACAGGAAATGGCTATATGTAATGTGTGGGTAGATTAGGTGAAATGAAGGCACAACTAAAAGGGGGGGCAGTACAGACAGACAATACAATTGCTAAGAATGTAAAATACATACTTGCTATTTTGAGCAGCCAAGAAGGTGGTGTGCAGTTTTGCATTGAAGGAAACAAGGTTGCTGAATCGGTCAGCTTCCTGTAGAATGGCGTTGAAATAATGTTTCGTTGGGTCCTTGTTAAAGCTTTTGAGGGGGCTTACCTCATGGAGGTAGCCACAAAACTCTAGCTTCTCCATTTTGGCTGGACTTGCCATTGTTAACTTGAAATGAGGTAAAAGTTGCAGCATTGTTAGTTTTTGGCATTATTTCTTGTCCATTAGTATATTGTATTGATAGAGATTCTAAAGAAGTCTTACCTTTCTTTGACGATGTAGCAGCAGACTAGGACTGTAACAAACTTGAACAAAGAATACATTTCAAATTACATCAGCACAGTTTTGGATAGAGATGCTGCGATCGAGATTTTTCAATTCCGATCCCGATATTTTAGCCTCAAAACCGATCCGATTCTGATCAAATTTCGATACCCGATTCGATACCGATTTCGATCCGATACCGATACAGCACATATTTAAGCCTCTCTATGCTGTCTGATAGCTAGCAGGCAACAAACATTTTTAGCTTTACTTTTTAGTACTGATTTTGTAGTCTGGAATGTTAAATAAAAGATTAATCAAGTGATATTACTCAAACAGAGAACATAACCTCCCCAGAATAATAGTCAACAAGTTCCACAACAGTAGGTTATGAGAAAAATGTACCCATTTATTTCACTTTAACACGTTGAGTGCCAAGGACGAGATATCTCGGCTTGCATGATCCAACCGTTGAGTGCCAAGGACGAGATATCTCGGCTTACATAAACATTTTTTTTTTTTGACGGTGGGACATCGATCAACCCCTTTTACGTCTCCTATACCAGAATTGGAGGAAGAAAATGTGTATAATCTATTTTACCGACCAGCTAGGTGGCGACAGTGCACTCCAGACAGAGAGAAAGCACAGCCGCGGGAGAAAGCCATTCTAATTTTCAAGGAAATAGCTGGGCGAAAACGCTTTCGATTTCACACACACACACACACACACGCACGCACGCACGCGCGCGCGCACACACACACACTCGAGTACCTTTGAGCATAAATAAGACCAGAATCGCAAAAGCGTCTTCAAAGCTCTCGGCGGCTGCTTCCTCCATTCTCAAGGAAATGGCCCAGAAACGAACGAGCCTCATTCTCATACTGTAGGCGGGGACGCTTTCGCGCTGCTGCGGTGGGGGGTTCCAGAAATGGACTGGGTGTGCAGCATAAAGCCTAGAGTCACACGGGGCTTCATCGGGGCTCTCAAACCCAAGAGACGAGTGAGCCCTATCCACACTCGCTGCCAGGGAGGGAGGCTGCTCAAACTCGCTGCCAGGGAGGGAGGCTGCTCTCAAACTCGCAGCAGCAGCAGCAGAGCACTCGCTTGTGACAAACGCAGGCTGAAAGCCACTAGACACGCCCACGGAGGGAGGAGTTGAAGGAGAGGGCGTTCGGAACTATATTGTTTGGATGTCTGATCTCTCACTGATGCCAAAAATAAATGGTTAAAGTGACTGTTCTGCCTGTTTGATTGAATTTCACAAAACTGCGATTATCTCAGCTTTCACTCTCAGACGCTAAAACCATGCTGTACTCAACGGCTAATATCTACATAACTACTAACTCTACAAACTAACTCTTTTAGACAGAGAAAGCACACATTCTATTAGTACTTTTGTGAACTTTGTGTTCACAAACTCCAAGCAGAAAATAATCCTCGGCTCTTGTAAAATGAGCCAGAATCCTCAAAAAACGGCTTGGCAAAAGCTACCTACAGCAAAAAAAAAAACGGCTGGCAGTCAATGTGTTAAGTAAGATGACATCAGCTGCGGTGGCAGAGGCAGCACTGACATTAGTTGTGAGCTCTTGAAAGGGGGTGAGAACCTTGGATGTCTCCGCGGCCTCTCACCAGGCAAGACCGCGGCTTCACCAAAGACCCGCTGCGGCCTAGCGGAGCGCTGCAGCCTGCACTCAGCTACAGGAGCAGCTGACTTTTTTCTCTCTCAGACAATTGAACACCCGCCACGATTTTATTTCACCGGAGGCGAAGGCAGCAACACAAAAGACTGATGGAAATATACATAACAGAAGAGAAGGTAAGCCCACTAAACTGGTATGCAGCAATTGCATATGACAGTCAGTAGACAGAGTAAACACGATTCTGCCTGACCAATCAGTCGTTAACAATGTTTTCACGTCACCGTATGGTACCGGGTTCACAGAATAGAACCACGACGAGGCAGGTACGAAAAGTAGCACGACTCGACCCCAATACAACCCGGGCTGGGATAGTTTTTAGTGGTGGAATGAGACCAATCAAGTTTTGCATTTGGCTGTTGGGTCCCCTTCGCTTTCTAGTGTGTAATATTCCCACACGGCGGACATCGTTGGGTTTTTTCGCTCGCTCTCTATGCCGTTGCCTTGTTCCGTGTAGTGCTACAGTGATACCAGTTGGCTAGCTGCCTGCTACTAGAAGCCCTGTTGTAACTTGTGATCACGTGGCCTCTGTGTGCTGCTGCATGCTGGATAGAAATCCTGGAGCGGAGTCATGGAATGGAGTGCTTATATCGGAGCCTTGGATCGGTCATTTTCGCTGGAATCCGATCCGATCCATGTTTTTTGGCTGATATCGCGGCGATATCCGATCACATGATCGGATCGTAGCATCTCTAGTTTTGGAGCCATATTGTCCCTTTAAAGTGAACAGAATTGGCAAAAGATGTTGATACATAAGGTTGTGTAAACTTCCAAACAGCCATTAGCTTATCAGACTACTGGTTAATAAGCTAGCATGTTAACCATTTGACTCATTCAATTCTGGTGGACATTATGAATAAGGAATACCCTTACACCTCATGTTAAGATAGTAATAATGAATTGGATGTAGGATGGGGTAGATATATACACAACCTGAGTCGACTCTGATTGGCTCACAGTGGTGTTAATTGCAGGTAGCCCTAAGTAGAAGACCTGGCAGCAGTGATCAGGTGCTGCCCGTCTCCAATCAGGCTAATCAGCCCAGCTCCCAGCTCAGCAGCAAGCAACCTGCAATGCAAAGCTGAACAGTATGCAGGCCAAAGTAAATGACGATAGGCCCTATGGCCGTCACACACATGAATTACGACTTTCTGTTCAAAACGCTCCCTCAGTTCTCTAGATCAGTGGTTCCCAAACTTTTTAAAGTCATGTACCCCCTGGAGCATTCAACCTCCTGTGGGGGTACCCCCTAGACCTCCACAGACGGGCAACTCTCGTTAAATATGAAGACATGACAGTGTTTTTAACAATTTTGCTGTTTATTCAGCCTCATAAAAAGTCCTCTTTACAAATGACATGTACATTTCCTCAAGCACGATATGAATGACTTATCTGGAAAAGTTATACATAAAATATGAAAAAAATATCCTCATAACAGACATGCATAATACCACAAGCACAAACTTCTCTGGAAAAGTCTAAAATAAAATGTTGAAGAAAGGGTCCTCTCATAACAACTGACATGCACAATACCTCAAGCACAGTATGAATTACTTCTATGGAAAAGTTATAAAATATGGAAAAAGGTTTTCTCTTCATTCAGCCTTGTAAAAAGCCCTCTCATAACACAGGGATGCAAACAAATTTGCTTTTTTTTTTAAGGTGACAGACAGACACACACACACACACACACACACACACACACACACACACACACACACTAGGGCAGGAACAAACTCAAATATTAAGAGTCCTATTTGGGGATTTAAAAAAGGTGACTGTCACCTAAATGTGACTACTTTGCATCCCTGATAACACGTGACATGCACATCAGCTAAGTACAAATGACCTCTCTGGAAAAAATACAGAAAATAAAAATTAATAGACTTTTAACCACAGACTAATGTGAGGGGTGTGCTTGACTTGATGCACATAACTCTGCAATTTTGGGTTGAATGGGAGACAGTTTCAGTCTCAAATCATTTTCCACACACAGTTTGTGCCTGCACTTAGTTTTCATGCCAGTGAGGGCTGAAAAGCCACTCTCACACATATATGTTGTTGCAAAGGGCATTATGGTCTTAACAGCACGATGTGCAAGGGCAGGATACTCTGTGCACAGTGCAATCCAAAAGTCTGGCAGTGGCTTGTGGTTAAACTCCACTTTTACAGCCCTCTTTGCAGATATTTCAATTAGACTCTCCGTTTTCATGTTGCATTTGACACTGTCAGTAAGCCTGAGTTCATTTGCACACAAAAAGGCATGCAGTGATGGCAAGACGTGTGTGTTGTCCTTGTCAACACAGTCAGACCAGAGCTCTAGCTTTTTAATCATTGCCTCAACTTTATCCTGCACATTGAATATGGTTGCTGAGAGGCCCTGTAATCCTAGATCCAGTTCATTCAGGCGAGAAGAAACGTCACCCAAATAGGCCAATCGTTTTAGCCACTCATTGTCATGCAAGTATTCAGACAAGGGAAAAGGGTGGCCAGTAAAGAAAACTTTAAGTTCATCTTTGAGCTCAAAAAATTGTCTCAAAACTTTACCTCTTGATAGCCACCGCACGTCAGTATGGAGTAACAGTGTTAAAGGAACACTCTGCCCATTTTCAACCAGCTTTGTATCATTAGAACATCAGTAGTATATCAGAAAACTGTAAACTCTTTTGAAGTCTGTTATTTAATTTGACAGTTATTGAGTGTTAAAGTGTGGACCAGTGACACTAACTCAAATGAATAACTCATTAACTCAAATCAACTCTCAATAACTGTCAAACTAGATGAATGACTTCAAAACCGTCATCTAGTTTGACAGTTATTTAGAGTTGATTTGAGTTAATGAGTGAATGAGTTATTAATTTGAGTTAGTGTGGACCAGTGATGTCACTGGTCCACACTTTAACACTCAATAACTGTCAAATTAAATGACAGACTTCAAAACAGTTTACAGTTTTCTGATATACTACTGATGTTCTAATGATACAAAGCTGGTTGAAAATGGGCGGAGTGTTCCTTTAAGTGGTCACTCCCCATTTCATTGCATAGTGCAGAAAATAGAGGAGAGTTCAGGGGCCTTGCTTTAACAAAGTTAACCATTTTCACTGTGTTGTCCAAAACTTCCTTCAGTGCATCAGGCATTCCCTTGGCAGCAAGGGCCTCCCTGTGGATGCTGCAGTGCACCCAGCTTGCATCGGGGGCAACTGCTTGCACGCGAGTGACCACTCCACTATGTTTCCCTGTCATGGCTTTTGCACCATCTGTACAGATACCAACACATTTTACCCATGAAAGGCCATGTGACGTTATGACGCTGTCCAGCAGTTCAAAGATGTCCAGGCCGGTTGTCCTGGTTTCCAGCGGTTTGCAGAATAGGATGTCTTCTTTAACGGACCCCTCATGGATGTACCTGACATATAAATAGCAGATTAAGTCATCAGCACTCACAAATGCAACATCACTTTTAATGATGCACAGCAGCAGAAGGGAAAGGATACAAGTATGCCGGTGATTAATCTTAACCTGCACAGTAACATGTTAGGATGTTAACATCTTAACACGCACAATAACATGTTATTTGAACATCCAGACAGATGATACAGATGATCAAAACGTCAGAAACGAAATACTAGTAAGATATTCTTAAATAGAAATACATAATACATTCTGATCTTGCAACAACCAGATAACTGCCCAATTTATTTACACAATAATAAAATATGCATGTATGCTGCATGCACATTATGGAAACTCGTGTGCATGCTTGTATGCGAAGTAGTAGTTGTTTCAACACGTCCTCTGCCATGTCAGTAATGCGTCGTGACACTGTGTTGTTTGACGAAGGCATCGTTTGTAACGTGCGTTTGGCTTTCCCACCCAGCATTGTCTCAGCCATATCTGCAGCAGCGGGGAGAATTAGGCTTCCCAGTCTTAGCCACTCTGTAGCTCACCATGTACAACTTCTAGCCCCTTCTTAGTAATGTTATCTGCTGCTGTTATACTTGTCTTACTGGTTGAAAGTTGTCTCAGCTGGCGCTCAAAAAACTCCCGTGGCTTGTTTTTCAAATGAGCATGGTTAGTTTCCAAATGTCTTCTTAAGAGCGAAGGTTTCATAGAGTTGTGCGACAGTACTTTTGCACATACAACACTGGGGTTTAGGGGCGTCCTTACTCCCAATACAAGTGAAGCCCATAGTAATGTAGTTCTCGTCATATTTGCGCTTCTTTTTAGCGTTAACTTCCCCGTCTCCTCTGGACTTTCCTGGGACATCTTGGGCTTCGGGCTCGGATTCACCATCACTTTGACCAGCGCAAGCGCCCGTGTTGACACTACTAGCTGCGAGGTTAGCACCGCTAACGCTACTGTTTCCTCTGATAAACATTGCTCCACTTGAGGCCCTGGATCTGCTTTGGACCGCCGGGACTCGACCTTCACCTGCTGTGCTGTTTTGAAAGGCAGTTTCTGCTGCTCCCGTGGACATAGGACGAGGTCTTGTGTTCCTTTTCAGCCAATTCTCGATGGCTAGGCTACAGGTCTCCATTCACTCAGCGTTTTGCACGGCACAGCTGTAGTGCTTTGACGTCTCATCACCCCTTTCCGCAATCAGAGGTAGAGTAGGGCGGGTCTAATCAGAATGCCAGTGTGTGTGTGTATAGTGTGTGGCGGGTCAGTGTGGGTTTAACTTTGCCGGAGGGGGGGAGAGGGGGGGTTAGATTTATTTTGGCGTACCCCCTGTAGTACCTCCATGTACCCCTAGGGGTACGCGTACCCCAGTTTGGGAACCACTGCTCTAGATAGCACTACACACCTGATGGTATATATTGACTGAGTTATGCCCTAGATTGTGTGAAGTGAATTGTGTATAGATCCATGAGTTTGGTTGTAGTGGGGCTTATGGTTTCTGAGATCCATACACTTTTAGGGCAGAACAAAAACAAATGTATAGTATGTGATGGGGTTCAAGCATCTGCAAGGTTAAATGTGATATACAGATGCCAATGGATAAAATAGAATAGAATAGAATAGAAAGTTATTATCATGTGGAGGTTGATTAGAATATTTTAGATATGAATGAGAAGCAATTTTTTTATAAACCTCTTCATCATCACCACACTTTGGAGGACATACTTTGTTTTACATGTTGATTGTATAGCAATTACATGTGTAGTTCTGAGGTCCATTTTGACCTGACACAGATGTAGATACACCACATAGTCTTAATATAATCTTAATATATATAAATATAGTCAAATATACATTAAACTATATAACAGGAATTGCATATAGGTCCACGGGATCTATCCATCCAACATGTACATAGTACAATGGTTATCCTAGGCAGAAACCTAACTCAATGGAGGAGCAATATTAAACTGACAATATTCAGAAAGACTCAGGAGATGGTTTGATTTGAGATAAAGGTACCTTGTAATAGAAAAACAAAGACAAGAAATATAGAAATACATTATGGCCAAATAGAATTGCATTTGGATACAGAATTAAATTTAGGATAGGTAGTGGAGTTGTGCAAGTAGGCTATTGGAAGCTGAATAAGCAATGTCAATATCAATGTGTTATCAAGTCTGTCATGAATAAAATCAATAGGAAATAGAGCTAGGCAATCTTAATTAACTTTTGCAAGAGATGTTTACGTAGCTGTAATGAGTAAGGAAAAAAGACCGTTAAAGGTCCCAATTCGTGCAGCTGTAACCTCTTAACACGTTCACTGCCGTCGACGAGTTGACTCGTCAAAAAAAACAACGGTTGACTGCCGTCGACGAGTTAACTCGTCAAACAGTTTTTTCAGTGGTTTCCACTAGCTGGCGCCCTTGGGCAATAGGTGAATGTGGATCTGACCTCTCCCGCTGCTCCGGAAGTACTCTAACAAAGATTTGTATATAAGGAAGGCGGGATCCTTTGTTCGGGGTGGGTTTTAGTAGGTTGGTGAGATACAGAGAGACATAGCGATTTATAGATACAGATATTCAGCAATTTATAGTCAGATTTAGAGCGAGTTGGTTAGCGTAGTTGATTTAGTTTGTTAGTTGTTAGTACAGTAGTAGTGTTTAGTATAGTCTTTATAGTAGGTCTTTAGTTTAGATAGTTAGTTAGCGCGTAGTTACTGTTAGTGTTCATTGTAGTTAGCTTAGCTCATTTTGCGTTAGCGTCAGTTCATTTTAGTATTTAGCGTTTATTCTAGTTCAGTTTGATCGAGTTGGTAGCCGGTAGATTAGGCTTATTTCAGTTCAGTTTGATCTAGTCGTAGCAGTAGTTGTTTTATTTCAGTTTAGTTGGGAGTGGGTGCGTGTTTGTGCCATGCCGGCCAAACGCAAGCGGGCTCCAGCCAGGCGATCGGCGGATCAGCGATCATTGCTAGATTTCTTTTCCGTCCGAAATGAGCTTGTGCCGGAGACCGATTCCGAGGTCTCGGATGATGAACGGGGTGAGCCCATGCATGTCGCGGCTGCAGCTGCTGGGCTGAGTGAGTCAAGTGACCTCACGTCTTCCCCAGACGCGGAAGACTCTGAAGAAGAGTGGGCCCCGTCCAGGAGCGAAGCTCCACAGAGCAGTGGTAAGACGATGTTTGAGATGACTTGTGTAACTTGTGTAAATGTAATTACTATGACTGTACAAAAGCCAGCAGTCAGTCAATTTATTTTACTGAATTTCAGACTCTGAAGATGAGCCTACTGTAGCCAGCTGTAGCGGTACAGCATCTGGTGCCACAGCCTCTGGTGCCAGGAAAATGGGTAAGATCACACTTCAGAATCAGGTTTATTTTCACATCACAGGTTCCAGCCAGAATTCCAGAAATTCTAGAACTCCAGAATTCAGTACCACACATATAAAAAACACTATTTTATGGTAATTATGTATTTCTATAATTTGCAGATTGTGGCAGGCCTGTCGGTGGAGCTGGAAGTGGGAAACGTCCTCAGCCTGCAGGTCCTCCTGAGTGGTGTGACCTTGACTGGGAGCCAACCCACATACCCTTCACAGCAGAACCGGGTCCTCATAGTGGTGGTGCTGCTCAACCAGTGGACTTCTTCCAGCTTTTCCTGAATGATGAGCTGCTCCAGGACATTGTAGTCCAAACTAACCTGTATGCACAGCAGTGCATCAGTCAGGTCAGTGAGGCTCTGCCACATTCAAGGCTTGGGAAGTGGAAGGACACTACAGTGGCAGAAATGAAGAGCTTCTTGGGATTATATTTCCTCACTGGGATCATCAAGAAGCCTGAACTGGCCATGTACTGGTCCACAAATGAACTCATTGCTACCCCCAAACTTCAGCAGAACCATGTCTCGCAACCGCTTTCAGCTCCTAACACGATTCCTCCATTTCAGTACCAATGATGATGTTGATGATGCAGACAGGTTGTTCAAGGTCCGGCCAGTTTTGAATGACCTGTTAGAAAAGTTCAGAGCCATGTTCACACCAAGTCAAAACATCAGTATTGATGAGGGGATGCTCCTGTGGCGTGGGCAGTTGGCCTTCAAAGTGTACAACCCACAGAAACCCATAAAGTATGGGATACAGTCTTACATACTCTGTGACTCCCAGACAGGTTACTGCTACAGTATGAAGCCCTACTGTGGTGAGCGGTCCTCCCTATAGGCGAGACGGTGGAGTTCCTCCTCGGGGACTTGGCAGTGTGGCACTGTTGCAATGTGTGCACAGCTGCTGGAGTGTCAGACCCATGTCTGTGGCACTCTGAGGAGGAACAGGGGCGAGCCACCTGCTACCATGGTTACCAACCACACCGTGAAGATAGGGGAAACGGTCATGGAGGTGAGGAGGTGGGGGGTGGGTCTTGGCTGGGCCTTCCAGTTTTTTTTCGGGACATGAAAAAAAGCCTTGAGGACAGCCCTGTTTATCAGCGAGGGAAAATCTTCATCAGTAGTCAGGCACTGTGGTGTTTGGCCCGATGGATCATCATCCCCAGGGACATCCAGACCTCCAACATCTGGCCTCAGGGTATATTCAGCCATATTTCACAAAATCTTTCAGGGAGCAAGTGTTCTGTGTGTATACAGGCCAAACGTGCGAGCAATTCTGAGCTCTGGAGCGGTGATTCCAGGTAGTTAGCCAGCTGGCAGGAAAGTATTGCGGGACTTGACGAGACTTGGTGACCGAGATCACGTTTGAGGTACTTTGATCCCTGGGAGAGTCCAGGAAACAGCCCGGGGGGAAATATCACTCTGGTGGTTGTAGAGGGATCAGATTATGACGATATGTGGTGAAAACGGGAATAAAAATAGCTATTTAGATGCAGGAAAGACAGGCTCCCACTTGGCCCCCACGGAGCTCCATTTTACGACTGACTTGGATGCTATTGATCTCAAAACAACGCTAGGACGGCCAGGAACGCTGCGGAGATCACTGGGTGAGTGGTCAAATCATAAATTTTGTGAGGAGAGGGGTCCAGGTTAAAAAAAAACGAAATTCTCCTTTAATGGGTCTGCAAACCCTAACCGAATTAATTAATTAAATAAGGAGCGGTGTACTGCTCCCTTTGCACTAGCAAGCGCAGACCGCAGTGAATAGATAGGCTAATTATTTTGAAATTAAAAAATGATTTAAAATAAAGATTTTGTTTGCTAAAAATTATGTAATAATATGTTATGTATTTATGAAATGATTAGGCTACATCTATATTTTGTCAATAGGCTACATTTTGACTGGGCCGGTAAATATTCTATAAGGCCGGAATTCTGGAATGTTGCCGCTCCATTGGCCGGCCAGAAAAAATCGTAGTGGAATCCCTGCTCCAGGTCTAAATAACATAATTATGCCTTAACTGCAGGGGACACCTCGCCATTCCGAAGTGTCGGCATTCCGATCATTGACTTCTATGCTTTCGGAGAGGCGGCCCTTTTTATCTCCAAAAAATGTTTCGCCGAGAGGTTAGGTTCTGGGGGAGGTTAGGCTTAGGCGTGGGGGGTGGGAGAGGTTAGGTTTAGGGTTAGGGTCTGGGGGAGGGTTCTTTCGCAATGGCGAGACAGATCTCAATTTTGTCGGAATGCCGGTATTTCGGAGTGCCGACATTTCGGAATGCCGAGGTGTCCCCTTAACTGCATGCTACCACTTCATGTAGGCTACAACTGTTTATCTACTACCATACAGACTGACACTCAATTTCAAACATTTATTCATGCAAAAATCAAAGCAGCAAATAATAAATAAATAAGATAATAATTAATGACTAACTATGAAATAACTAACAATAATTACTAACGAAAACATATTTAGAGTTTTTACAATTTATCAACAAGTTTCTCAAAAATAGAGAAGTAGCGCTCCGCGCTCTCTGAGGCTGCTCTCTCCCTGGCCTCCTCCCTTGCCACTGCCTGCTGCTCTCTTTCCTCCTCCTTCTCTGCCTGCTCCTTCATCAGCTGAAGAAGGCCTTCACCGACCCTGGCCTTCTTCTTAGGTGGCTTGGGAGGGGAAGAGGGCGGGGAGGAGGTGACAACGCCACCTGTAGTGGCAGTTAAATTAGCTGCCACTACCAGAGTTGGGTTCACTGAGTGCTGCCCCTGGAGGACAGCATCCATCATGCTGTACCACTTCCAGGTGGCAGCCGTCACCCCACCCTCCTTTACTCCCTAAGATCCTGAGAAATAAAACCATACAAAATGAAAGAAGACTGAAAACTAAGCTTGAATGGCTTCACAAATGTTGTGTTTGTTGGAGCCCTATCCTGCTATACATTCACTTCATCTGAAGTTATTATACAACAGCTATTTTGACTTGCAATAATTATGGAAGCTGAAATACCAATGCCAAAAACGTTGTGTAATACCAATTGACTATTTGTCTTCACTTTTCACTTTTTTGAGCTGATTAATTCCACAACGGGTTGACAAGTTATTTGTGTTGGTCATTGCATCTGTATAATACTGTACATTTTCTCTACTAGTCAAAAGAGTTGCATATTATCTTGGCTAACCTAACTGCAGTTAGTCTCAGGCATGTCCTACCACTTCAATGCTGAAAAGTAGATACAGTACATGCTATGTTACCTTGTATCTCTCCTTTAGGTTGTTCCATTTCTTCATGGCCTGCTTGGCTGTCATTGGCATGGCATACTTTTGGATGAAAACACTGGGCAAATAAAAAAATATAACAACTTAAAAATAATTGAATAACACAGTACTTGACAGAGATATTACAGTGAATAACACACAAGCTGACAGAGACTATTGACTGATGTAATTATGGTATGAGTATGATAATACAGAAATTAATTCTGAAGACAGTATTGCAGTTTGGTGTGCATGGCAGTATGCATACAGGGAATAATTGAGTGACAGTTCTACAAATCAGTTATTATTGTTAGTATTAGTAATGGTGTTTAACTTGATAACTAACTTACATCATAACTGTCAACTGTACTACTGTACGTACGCAGGCGCACGCGCGCACACACACACACACGAACGTTAGGCTACTCACTCCCATCCATTTGTGGCGGCGTGTTTTCTCCCAGTGAAGAGGGTCTCGTGGGCGCCTCTGAACTCGATGAGGGCCGTGGTTTGTTCAGCAGTCCCTTGATTTTATACACAGAATGTAATGACAATAAAACGTTAACGTGTTAACGTCAGTAGCCTACTCTGCTTAACCCATTGATACCGGATGCAGCATTTGCGTGTATATCCCTTTAACACCGACGGCAACGGGCGTGTCATTTTACCTTTCATGCCGGCTGCGACACATACGCGTAGTACGTGTATATCACTGTTTCAAGACATGTGACCGATTACATGCATCATGATTTGCTGAAATAGATGTGGCGGAGGTGAAATGCATTGTGGGTTTTGTAGTTTTTTTTTTTTATTGTTGCCTCGACCGTGTGGACAGTTTTTCAAAGCTCGAACTACACAGAAAATCAAGGAAGCACCGGTCTAGCAATACTTCCCATTAAACTTTAGGATGAAATTAATGCTGCTGACCTAATTTCAGATTTATTTATCTCATGTTCCAATCTGCAATAGCCTCAAGGTTTTACTGCACGTTCTTCTGCTGCACGCTGGCAATTCTGCATGGCTGCGTCTCAGACAGTAAGCTAAGTGAATGCTAACGCTGATGAACTGAACGGAGTATAACTTACTTTGAGGACGAAGACATCAATGAATAAGAAGATTCCACACCCAGATTATGATGTGACTGTTGACACGCTAGCCAAGGCTCATTGGGTGAGTGACTTTTGGCGAATTTGCCGTATTTCAAGACGACTGCAAAACGGAGGTCGCTAACGTTATTTTTTTAACGTTAACGTTAGGCTGCAGTAATTGTCATTTCCTCAGCTTCTATAGTAGCTATCAACATGAAATAAAAAGCATTTGTGAGCTCAAACCCGTGGCTTTTTATATGGAAGGGTTACATTTGCCGTAATCTTGATTAACATTTCTTAAAATGCGTTAGAATCTTTATTTTTATTTTTGGGGGTTAAAAAAAATAAATAATTAACGTTAGGGCAAATATAATACGAAAAGCCAAAGGGTTAAGCTCTCAAATGCTTTTTATTTTATGTTTATATGTGCTATAGAGCCTGAGATATGAAGGTTTTAGTGAACGCCGACCGCTCTGGCAACTTCTCCGAAAAAGGCCGGTGTGACAGCCTAACTGGTCGCTCCACTATCCTGTCTCCATGCGCGTGCATGTGATTGTTGTTTACTTCCTGCAGCAGCTGTTGTGCACTTCTGTCCGCAGATTCACCACAACTCCACAATGAAACGATGAAGTCTCCGGCGGATGAGAACTACTCTTCTTTGCTTTTTACCATCTTTTAATCTCCACTGTGCCTGTCCACAATTATTACAGCTTTTCAGAGCAGCGATGACTGCTAAAAAAATAAATGCAAAAAAGCCATTCCTTGCGGGTTTCGATCAGCATATACAAAAGGTTCCAACACTGTAACCCATGCACCTAACCCTCTTCGCCACCAGTCCACTCCAGTTTACTGAAGTCAACTCACTTTATAATGAATGACTACGCAACATCCGTATAGTTGAACTGAAGTTTGTCACATTAACTTGCTCATTAAAACGTTGAACTATTCGCTGCTACTGATAGTTGAGAATGCACGGTTTACAAGAACTGGCAAGGGCATTGATCTCTGGCACGAGGCAACTGAAAATAACTTGAAATTGTAAATTATTCCGATTTTAAAAAGCGATATTATTCGCGATTAGGCAAAACCACTGTGTAAGGAGCTACGAAACCCCATTTGCACATAACGTTATGAGTGGTGACTGTAAGGTGGAAGCATGCGCCTAAAAGGGCTGGGGTAGAAAACGATCAGCTTTTAATATGTCAGGCTCCTCCAGTCCAGAAACAGAAAGGTGGACGTGATGGTGTTTCTTATATTGTATTCAGGGGGGGATTGGAGGGTTTACCCACCCATTTGAAATAAGGCAGAGAGTTGACTCACCTAATTTCAGAACTGTATCAATCAATGAGGGGAAACAAGGTGGGTACACAACTTGTATTTTAAACTCTTTTGTACAGTATTTTGGTTGTTTCGTTTAGCTATAGCTAGCCTAGGCTATGATAATTGTTAATGAAAACTGAAGGGTCTTAAGTCTATAGCCTATGATCTCAGTGGTAGCCAACACGGCGCCCGCGGGCGACCAGGTGCCCGCGGGGTGGCGCTGTGGCGCCCGCAGGCCACGTTCAGAAAGATGTTAATTTTTTTTTTTTTTTTTTTTTTTTACACAAACAAGACAAAACAGACAAACAGGCTCAGACACAGGGGAAAGAAAGGAAAAACAAAAAAACAAAACAAAAAAATATAATAAGAAAAATTATTTTGTATTTGTTTTTCTCCTCCCTTCCCACAATAACACACAAATGTAGAAAATAATTGGTTTAACAATGCATACGTTTTAAAAGCGTTTATTGTCTGTGTATAATTTATTGTCTGTGTATAATTAATTATTGATTAACTATTTTGATCCACCTGGGCTGGGGTCAATGTTTAGTTTTACGTTACGTCACTACGTCATTCACTCTGCAACAGTGCGACTGCCAGCTGAAGAAAACACATTACCAATTTCAAGAGGAGTGGGAGGAAGAGTTCTTCTTCACAACAGTGAAAGAAAAGAGTGTATGTCTCGATTAAACGCATAATACTCATTATTTAAAGGTAAATCGAGCAAATTTCAACAGGTAGCCCCCCACATGACTCTCTACCCTTCAGGTAGCCCTCGACCTCAAAAAGGTTGGTGACCCCTTCTAGTAAAGCCTAGATTCTAGGCTTTATTAGAAGCATGACTTAACAATGAATCAATCCTAGTCATATTTACACAACTGTTTCATTGTTTTGTGTAAACATAATTAGACCTAGATGTCCAGATCAACTAATGTAACATAACATATCACATTAATGATTCAATAAAATAAATGAACAGTGTGTTGAAGAAGCAAATCCCATTTTTTTTTTCTGGTCAGTCATTTGTACATGATGGGCAGCTGTAATCTGCTTCCTGGCTTGGCCTTCCAACACAGTGCCAGTGGAACCAGAGGCCACATGTTGTGCACTCAATCTGAAAGAAAATATGACATTAAAAGGTCATTAAAAGTTTCAGTAATTAATTTCACCAAAGTAACAAGGAAGTCAGCTTTGTTCCTACCCAGTCATCGTGGTCTTGTTTATGAGGACCTTCAGAGAAACCACACAGTCTGCATAGGTTGGACAAGTCATCTGGTGAAAATATTAACAGGTATTTGAGTGTATTCCCTCAAAAGCATATTGGTAAACACAGAACGAGAGCTCTCACTAGTGCCTTAAACGCTGCAACGCAGCCCTATGGAAGACTGTTATTTTGCTCCAAAATTACTTTTCATTAAAACCTGACCACCGACCCGTAGGTGGCGTGGTACCCCCTGGGCCTGACACGGATCCACGTGACTACGTCACGTCCTGCCAGCCCAGGGAATAATCACTCTAATTTATTCCAGCCCGCTGAGATCCGACGCACCCCGTGACGCATCGACACAGCAAGGCTGGGTAGTGAGAGCTCTCGTTCTCACTCGTAAAACCTGGGTTGTAGGACAACCCTAATGTTTTACTTCGTTTCGAACTCAAGCTCTCACTAGTGCCTCCATTCAACCGACCTTGCTGCCGGGAGCACCCCACAGGGCGACCCGAAAGGCACCGGTGAACCACGGCCATATGGCAACGTTTATGCCTAACCGTCTGACATATTAGAGTGGCAACGATACTACTTTCTTGCCACCGACAGCACCGCGTGCGCGAACTGCGCACCGGACACGTCGAGACTGTAGTACCTGACAAAAGTGTGATGAGAGGACCATGAGGCCGCGGCACACATGTCCTCCACCGACACACCGCGCAACAACGCAGAGGATGTCACGCATTGATACCCTCCTGGGGAACCTTGCCCACGGCAGAGTATGCCAACGCGATCGCCTCCACTATCCAGTGTGATAAGCGATCCTTGGAAAGGGGTCCGCCCTGGGCCCTTTGCCCAAAGCAAACCAACAGCTGATCTGTAATGCGTAAAGAACGCGTCCTGGCCACATAGGCCGAGAGCGCCCTTACGGGGCACAGCATGAGCAAACGTCTCTCCTCACCCGTCTCTAACTGAACGGCGGGGGACAGAATGCTGATAAGTCTATGACCATAGACCTAAAGCTGACATTAATAATCTTAGGTTGGTAAGCCGGGTTAGGTCGCAACGTAACCCTGCGCCCATCATTACCACACAGGCCTGCTGCACCGAGAGGGCAATCAGGTCACCAACTCTCTTTCCTGACGACAAGGCCAGCAGCAGCGCGGTCTTTAAAGACAGAACCCTTAAATCGGCGGAGTCCAAGGGCTCACACGGATGACCCGTTAGCCCGTCCAGCACCGTAACCAGGTCCGATTTGGGGAAAAAACGCACCGCGACGGCGGGCGCAGTTCAGGTGGACCTTGGTCCGCTCTCAAGAGCTTAGCTGCGGACAAGACCGAGGGTTCAAGGCGCCTGTGCAGCGTGCTCGTGCCCAAGGCAGAACACGCACTTAACATGCCGATTCATACTCGGCCAAGTAGTTTTACACACGGCCCATCCCCTCCCTGACCTTCCCTGCTCAGGAGCAAGAGGAAGCAGGAAGCTAACCACTAATAGCAAGCTCCCGCAGGGCGCACCCTATTAGCGGGAGTACTGCTTAAGCCAGCTAGCAGGCTAGCAAGAAACACAGGCTAGACAGTAAGCAACCCGGAGGCTAGCGAACGTGCGCGTGCAATGGTAACGTAAGCGGCAATAGCCCATCCCGAAGGGGGGGCACCAATACCCACAACCTGTTAACCCGAGAGAACAGACGTGGAAGCCACTAGCTAAGCTAGCATAAGCACTGAGAGACAAGCGTGCGCTAACACAAGCCTGCGTACAGGCCGGTGCAGTGCGTCTCTACCCTGAGTAACACGGGGAAGCAAGCGTGACCGCAAGCAAAGGCCAGCGGCCCGCGAAGCTAGTCAATCTCAGAAGAAACTCCTCAAAGGGAGTTGCAATCTAGTAGATGCTAATTGCACGAGGCAAGCAACACTTAGCAGACAAGCAAGCTGGCTAAGATGGCGTAAGTACTGAGAGAAGCGGCCCACACAAGGTGCGGGGCGAGCTCACCTAGCTAGCGAATCGCCCAGCTAAAATCCCAGACGCCAGTAAAAGCTACACTACATTTATGTAGGTCACAGCAACGCCTGTGCGGCGTGCTCCTGCCCATAGGCATGCACACATCAAATGAATTGTGCCGGTCGTAACCGGCCAGCGTAGCCTCACAGCTAATACAGCACCTAGCTGTTCCCCCCTCTCTCTGCTAACAGGAATAATGGGGTTAACCTGCAAGCTAAGCCTGCAACGGTAAGAGCTGGAGTGCTACACATCACTAGATACTGGCTGCACGGGGGCAAGCTAGCTATCTAGCTAACTGAAGAGCATGGCTTCTAGCTACTACTCTGCTTAAGGCGCGCCCTACACAGAGGTAGCTGGCGCGAAGTACTTAGCACACAGACACTAACTGCACGTGTGCACGTTAGCTATCTGCCACAAAACCGGGTGCGTTACCCTTCTGGGGACGCAGCCAGATAGCTAGAGTGCTACAAGGTAGTCCAAGCTAGCTGCACTGAGCAAACTAGCTAACTATCTAACGCGCGTGCTATAAAGCCGGCGCCTAAAGTACCTAGCACACGAAACTACCCGCACGGGTGCCAAGGTAGCTATCTGTAACAACTGGGCTACTTAGCCTCTTTGTTCCTGTGCTACGTGGTACAAGCTATTTGCACGTATGCAAAGCTTAACAGTTTGAGCGCGGACCTAAATCGGCCCTCAAACGAAAACGCTGCCCCAGCCAGGGGAGCGAAGCAAAGCTACACTGCGGCAGCAATAACCACTATACGGCGATAGCAGTAGAGCTACACGGCGGTAGCAATAAACAGTTAACTAAGGAAGATACTCTTAGCTTTGATGACTTGTTCCGACGCCGCAGGGTGAAGGGTACAGGGTCGGGTCCCGAAGCCTGCTTTATCCCGTCCACGCGAACCTCCTTGAGGTGGGCAAATCAGACGAAACGAGCCTAGTATTTCTAAAGCTATGTAAAGAGCTAACTCAAAGTTAACCGTGGAGCTTATAGCAAACACGTCTTTCCCAGCGGCTGGAAGAAAACGGAGTAATTATTCCCTGGGCTGGCAGGACGTGACGTAGTCACGTGGATCCGTGTCAGGCCCAGGGGGTACCACGCCACCTACGGGTGGGTGGTCAGGTTTTAATGAAAAGTAATTTTGGAGCAAAATAACAGTCTTCCATAGGGCTGCGTTGCAGCGTTTAAGGCACTAGTGAGAGCTTGAGTTCGAAACGAAGTAAAACTAAATACAACAAAAGTGAATGTTTGTGTGGACAGATGCCTACCAGAATCTGTTAGCAGCCTACAACCTATGTCCATCCTTAGCCTTCGTATCCCCTCTGGATTAGTCGGAAACTCCATCTTTCCATTGATGAGGATTTGTTCTGCAAGCTGTAGAAAAAACCAATGTGAAACATTTAACTGTCAGACCATTCAGGCAATTGGACAGGTGAAGTGCACTCATAAATGCCTACCTTGCAAACCAAAGGACCACAAGATGATGCGTCTGCTTGTTTTGGATGTTTTATCGTACTGCATTTCCAATGTGAAACATCTACTTTTTTTCTCTTCATGAACAGTCTATAGAATGGACAAAAAGGGTTAGAATGTATTTATCATAATAGTGCAGTGTCCATTTAATCGGGTAGAATGGGGCAAGGTTGTGTTCTCATTGGTGGAATTGCACCAAATTTGACACTGCACTTCTGTGGGTCCCCAGCAGCACACCCGCCAAGTTCAAAGTCGATTGGATGAAAGGTTCTCGAGGTATGACGATGACAGACACAAAGACAGACAGGTAGGCCAAATTTCTGGATTAATTAGATTCCCCAATAACTCTTTTGTATATTGTACTCCTTTACTATTGTTACCCCATTCTGGAACTTACTTTGTCACTTTCTCCCATTCCATTATGGCTTTTCGCTGCGCTCCAAAGGGGTCCAAATACAAGGCCTTTTGGTCCTTTGGATAGATAACCTTCACAACCCGTGCAAATAATTATTTATCAAATTTAGGTCAAGATTAAGCACATATAATCATGTCAAATGTCTTCCTCACCACAAGTCTCCAGTGATCGTCATAACATACTGCCCCAATCAGTATATCGAAATCCATTGGTTTAAGCTGAAATAATATTTAGGATTATGAAGTGGAACTCATAGCAATCATAATGACGTGGTATTTGGATATCATTGCAAGATTACAGTGGTGGTTACCCATTTCAAGGCATTGTATGATCCTTTCCATAAGGCCAACATCTGAAAGGAGTCTATCTGAAATACCTTCTTCCCAGTGGGCAAGCTCCTAATCGTTGTTGCAATGAATGCATTCACAACCTAAAATGACAATTTATTAGGCATTTCATTTCACATTTGAGACATTTTTTGCATTAAAAATACATACTTCAGAGTGTCAGTAGCCTACTACAACCGATTGACAAGATTTACCTCACTCTAACCACTTCCCAGGTTCTAAATTCTTGAAGTCCATGGCTAAAAGTTTAAATGGCCCACCTTGCTCCACAGCACGCCTTGTCGGTGGCCTGCCCAGATTTCTTTTATTACTGGGGAGCAGAGTTGGGGGTAATCACATTACTTTTGTCGGTAACGAGTAGTGTAAGGCACTATTGTACCTAAGTGCAGTAAGCACATTACAGTTACTAATCAAACGCTTACCTCGTTACATGCGTACTAGCAAGATAAGTATAGAGAGAAAATATCTCCGTTTTAATAGCAGATCTTGTGTCCCATCAGACGGGTCATTTAACTGCACAGCAGAATTACTCATGGTGCCAACATTTCAACTTTGTATTAGCATGCAGAACAGCACTATTAGTCGACACATAGCTTATCAGATAACTAACATCATGCATATAGAACAATAAATCATTTTAACCTCCAAAACACATTGACAAACAAACAATTGACACAAAAACACAGTACCCCAAGGGCATGCTGGGAACTCCGCCCACTTTCCTCTTCCACGGGTCAAAATGTCCCAGAAGGCTTTGCATAACTTTTTACAATCTGTTTTACAATTAAATCAGGCTAAAGAGTGTTAGATATAAATAATATGTATTTTAACACAACATGCAATTCTGGAATATCTGAATATTGGACAAAATTAAATTAAATTAAATGTAAACGTAAACCATAAGTGAAACCCACATACAGCGATGGGGTCTGTAAATACCCCTTGTAAATATAACGTGTTCTAGGGAAGTGGGCGCAGTGCATATGTTCCGTAATACTCTGCCAGCAATCTGCCAAAAAGCGCTGTCTTCTACAACAAGTTTTTGTTGCGCGGAAGGACAAGAATGTGAAACTGCAAACGCCCTGGACAGAAGCAGCTAGCTACGGTAGCCTACGACATAAACCTCTCAAAGCATCTGCAGTGGAAACATGCTAACACAAAGCTGGTTGCAGACCCAAGCTGAGTCGCCTGCCTCGACTCCAAGCAAGCAGCAAAAGCTTTCTTTTCACCAGGTAACATCAAAATCAGAGATGGACAGGCTTGTTGCCTCCTCCTACATGGTAGAGGAAATGTTGCCAGTTTCAACAGTAGAATGAAATCGCCATTTTTCAGAAACATATAGAGCAAAATACAGATGGCAGGGAACGGACAGCCACCATCAGACAGGAAAAGTTTTGCAACCTACCTTATTACAATAGAGATTTGTGCTAATATATGGGCATATATGTAAGGATTAATGTTGTATTGTTAACTGGCAAATTACGTGACAATGCATCTCAGGCGATGTTACGGAGTAACGCAAAAGTAATGTAAGAGTAGTGTAACGAATTACTTTCTCCAGGGAGTAATCAAGTAAAGTAAGGCATTACTTTTTTTGAAAGTAATGTGTAATGTGTAATATATTACTTTTTTGAGTAACGGACCCCAACTCTGCTGGGGAGGAGGCGGGGAGGGAGAAGAGATAGATGTTAGCTGTGAACAAAATTCACTAAATATGTAGCCTAAATAGCATGCTACTTACAATCCTCTGGGTTGACTGAGGCTGACGTTTTTACAGCAGGGCTTGGAGATGGGGGGGTAGGAATAGGATTGAGGGTTTGGGATGATGGTGATGGAAATGCCTGACGAGGAAGACTGAGGTTTATGGGTGATGTTGGGGAGCCAGGAGGAGGACTGAGGGTTATGATGGATGGTGGTGATGGGGATGACACGCGATGAGGCAGACTGAGGTTTATGGGTGATGTTGGGGAGCCAGGAGGAGGACTGAGAGTTATGATGGATGGGGATGACACGCGATGAGGCAGACTGAGGTCTATGGGTGATGGAGATGGGTAGCCAGGAGGAGGACTGAGGGTTATTGTTGATGGAGATGGGGAGCCAGGAGGAGGACTGAGTGTTATTGTTGATGGTGTGGGAAAGCCAGGAGGAGGACTTGTTGATGGTGAGGGAGCAGATGGGCAGGCAGGAGAAGTGGAGGGGATGGTTTGGGGTTGTGTGGCCCATTTTTTCCAATTTCTTGGGATTTGTTCTTCTGGTGTCGTGTATCTGACCAGGTGGTCTATGTTAATTTTTGTTATCGTTTTCCCCTTTTCTGGTTTAAGGTCAGCACTTTTCCCCTCCAAGTTGACAATTACGAATGGCCCCAAAAAATCAGACTCCAGCTTTCCCCCCTTCCTCTGTTCCTGGCGGATATTTTTTCGGAGCACCTTGTCTCCTACAATGAAGTTGTCTTCTTCCCCTTGCTCCATTTTCCGTTTGCGTACCTTCTCCTGTTTCCTGGCTACATTCGCTCTTACCTTGTCATACACATCACCCATGTTTTTTAGGCCATCTGAAATGTCGTCAGTCCTCACCAGGTTCTCCACTATCTCATTGGTTATCTATAACAAAGGTTTAGATAAGTGAGCTGATTTATCAGAATACATAGAGTAGATACAGCAATATAACTCAATAACAATTTTGCATGTCTTACCTGACATTCTTCTGGAATCTGTGAAGGGTATCTTGCCTCCCTTCCATACATGAGGTAGTACGGGCTGTACCTGGTGGTGTCATGCATCTTGGTTCTTAATCCAAATACCGTTGACTTCAGGTATCTGTCCCAAGTATTTGGAAACCGTCCAACCATTTTGTTCAGAACTCTGAAATGTTAAATAAATTATATTGATTTCACACTTTATACAAGACTGAAATGTGGTTTTCTTTATGATCATTGATTTATAGTAGATCCGCATACTGCTGAACGGTGCAATTAAGCCTCTCCACCAAGCCATTTGTCTGGGGGTGATACGGGGCACAAAGGCTTCTTGTGATTCCCAGCCTGTCACACAGCTGTGTGTTCACCTAGGATTGCAATAGGAGATGTTATAGGAAAAACACTGAATCAACTACTTTTTCATTGTGGCACTATTATGTAGCTGTGAACTGATTAAGACTCACTGGTGCACTTCATATCAGAACAAGAGAACAATAGTTCCAGTTTAATTTGAGCCTAAGATTAACTTACCGAGTTGACAAATTCTCTGCCATTGTCAGTCAGAAGCCTTTTTGGGGCCCCGTGCTTCAAAAAGAAATCCAAGATGCACTCAGACACCTCTTTGGCACTCTTGGATTTCAGTGGATAGACCTCAGGCCACTTGGTGAAATAGTCCACCATCACACACATGTATTGGTGGCCATTGCTTGTTTGGGTTAATTTGCCCACGAGGTCCATCCCCACTAGCTCAAGAGGCTCGGTCACCTGAAATATAAGCAAACAGTGAATAATAAACACTGAGTGACCACTGTTTAATCCTGGTGAAGTAATTGTGTCATACAACTTACAACTATGGGGCTGTACTGCGGTTTCTCTTTGATAGAGGACCTTTTCTTCTGGCACTCTGGGCACTGGGCAATCTAATGTGTATAAAACATCAGATAGGACACACAGTTAAGCCCAATCATTTAGGGTGCCATCAAAAATGTTGGCCTTTAATTTATGTACTCACCCATTTGCTGATGTCTGCCTTCATCCCAGGCCAGAAGTACCTCTTCACAATGGCATCATGAGTTTTGTCCACCCCAAAATGGCCTCCAATGTCGCTAGCGTGGAACTCTCTGAAGAGATTACTTGCCTCTTCAGGAGTCTTTACCACCTTCGCCCAATGGTGCTGCTGCACATCCTTCTTGCGTCTACAAAAGTAGTGCAGCTCCCCATCTTGAATTATTGTTGAATAGAATTAAATTATAAACCCAGTTTAGGATTTTACAAATTGACCATGTGCCATTGATTTTCTTACCTATGATTTTGAAGTTGTCTGCCCTTCTTCTGAGGACAGACCTTTGATCCTTATCAAAATGGGCAGGATATACACGATCCTTTACCAGGCCAAGGATTTCCCTAACCATCTGGGGATCCATAGCTTCCCCCTCTCTCTACACCTGTCTCTCCCTCTCCGTCTCTCTCTCTCTCACTCAGTCACTCACTCACAAATTACCTAACCTACCTGAGTACCTTGAAAAGTGCTATATAAATCCAAGTATTATTACCTACCAACCAACAAACCAACTTACCTACGTAACCTACCTCTCTCTCTGTATCTTAGTGGAGCAGATAACTGTAACAATCGTTCATTTCCGGAAAGAAGCACCAAAATTGGCACACATACTCCTTGGGGATTGCTCTTTTGATAAAACCCGTTAGCCACCTAAAAATTCAAGATGGCGGCCATTTTTCAAGATGGCCGACATTAAATATACAGTAATCGCAAAGACTTGTCCTATTTGAATGATATTGGTGTCAAATCATACATTTCTGACTATGTAGAATCCGAATTTGGAACTATGTACCTACTCACTAGCTTCCTTGTACCATAATATCAGTCCCGGAATCATAATTAGGGTAAAAAGTGCCCATAGGCACCATCAGTCCGATATATTATTGAATGTACATGTAGGCAGTAGGCCTATACTTGTTTGTCACTTATTGTCTTGCTGCCTGGATGAGTATATACAACACTTCTAAACCTCGCATCTGCAGCTGCACAGTGCCGTGCAGGTCAGACCAAAGCAGTAGCATTTGCATCGACTGCAGCATTCCAACTTGCATCCGCACTTGGTCAGCTGCTGGCAACTCTCTGCAATGGGTGGGAGCTCTGTCCAAACGATCTGCCACAGTTTGGCCTTCAAGGCTGGTTTTACGCTGCTTGGTCTGCTTGGTCTGGCATTCTACTGGCTGAGCACTCTCTGCTCTTCTTTTTCTGGCTCTCTCCAGTTTCGTGTTGTTGAACATAAGGCGACAACTTTGGTGATACTGCGCCTTGTTCCTCCTCAGAGTTTCTTCAATGCCACTACCATCATCAAGTCTGGCTGGATTCAGGACAATAGGCATGTCAATAATTGTGTGAAAGAGGGGAATATTAGTCGCAATCATAGTGTAGCCATCATGTTCTTCTGCTTGTTGTGCACGTGGTGACTTGAGCTCTTCACTCATCTTCTTCTGGCAAAGACAACACTTGCCTGTATTTGCCATCTTGGTGAATGGTAATGAAGGTATCGCAGTATGATAAATATATGTATTCAGTAAATCAAGGCAGAGGGGCTATCCTTTTACCACCTTGATCACAATCATGCACAATAAGGTATGGGATACGACTAGGTTCGGGAATAAAAAATATATGACCTACACCTAGCCCGATCGTTCATCCAGTATCATTTAAGTCCGGTGCGATCTGTACACCATCCGGGTAAGTCCATGAACAAGTCATGTATAGCCCCCTTACCCTTGGCTCGGCTTTCCCGCGCTGGCACACCCTGTCAATTCAGGCGCGGCTGTCTAACTAAACATCTATGTTAAACTACATGTAATCTACACTAGCTAACTGATGTGGGGCTTATTTTTATTTTTTTTAATATTTTATTTTCATATTTAAAATTTTTATAGAACACAAACAAGACAAAACAGGCTCAGACACAGAGGAAAGTAAGAAAAAACAAAACAAAACAAAACAATATAATCAACATTACAAAGTGGTGCCGCCAGCTACCTAAGGTGCTTATGTTCTTGTAAACGGTATACTCGGGATTCCACCCAAGGGGTCCATGGGAAGCCAGCCGGGCGAATCACCCGTCACCCCTAGCCTCGTTAAGGTAGACCAAAAACGGGTCCCAGATAGTCACAAACTTTCTAATTGTATTGGTTCTCAGGAACCTAAGTCTCTCCATGCGTATAACAGAGGTCATGTCCGTCAACCACAATTGGAAAGAGGGTGGAGAGGGAGATTTCCATTCCTTCAGAATTTGTTTTTTGGCAACAGTTGTCCCCAGTGCCAGAGATTGTTGCACAGCTGTAGGAAAATTCAGAGAGGACTCTGAGCAGCCGAAGATGGCGAGTTCTGCCTCCGGCTGAAGGGCCACCCCGTAGGCCTTAGAGTACCAGTCAAATATTCTGGCCCAGAATCCCGTCAGTGAAGGGCAGAACCAGAAGGCATGAGACAGTGTGCCCTCCGACACTTGACACCTTTCACACAGTGGTGAGATAGTAGGATAAATCTTGTGTAATTTCTGCTTAGAGTAGTGGAGACGGTGAGCGACTTTAAATTGAATCAGCTGATGTCTGCTATTAACTGAGCAGAGTTGTACAACCGACAGGCTCCTTTCCCATATAATGGCAGATAATTCAGTACCAAGTTCTTCCTGCCATGCCTCTCTAATCCTCTCAGTAGAGGCCATGGTACAATCATCAAATAGACACACAAATCTAGAGATGAGGTGCTTGGAGTGAGGAGGGCTCAGCAAAACATCAAAAAGAGCATGTTCATTTGGGAGCGCTTCAAAGGCCTGAATCTTGGATCTAACATAGTTTCTGATTTGTAGGAATCTGAGCCAGTCCGTGCCTGGCAACTCAAACTTCCCCTTCAGTAAATCAAAGGATGCAAAATGACCATCTATATATAGGTCTTTGATGGAAGCCAGACCCCTCTCACTCCAGG
Source organism: Poromitra crassiceps (assembly GCF_964638095.1). Lineage (NCBI taxonomy): Eukaryota > Metazoa > Chordata > Actinopteri > Beryciformes > Melamphaidae > Poromitra > Poromitra crassiceps. The sequence goes on from NW_028152258.1 coordinate 1,766,970, forward strand.
CATGGTAGTTTCTATCTGTCCAAGGAGGCAAAAAAGAGTGATTCAAACAAATTGGAGTGTGGATGGAAACATCTGGTAGACTCAAAACTTTCCTAACTTGGTTTAGAATTCTGAGGGAGTTTCTCACAACAAAACCCAAATCTTTAAGAGTCCCCGGCCTCTCTAGCTTAGAAAATAAGATGGCTGGCAGAGAAGAGTTGGCAATAGAGCTAGCCTCCATTTTCAGCCACAAGGGGGCCCCGAAAGCTAAATTGTCAGGGGTCCCTTGCCGCCAAAACATTAGAGTTCTAACATTGGCAGCCCAGTAGTAGTGCCTAAACACTGGTAAGGCCAGCCCCCCTTCAGACTTGGGTTTCTGCAAGTGAATTTTCGAAATTCTATGATTTTTATAATTCCAGATATAGGACAGAATTATTGAGTCCAGTTCTTTGAAAAAAGCTGATGTAAGGAAGATGGGGAGGTTTTGACACAGATAGAGGAACCTGGGAAGTGAAACCATCTTAACTGAGTTTATACGGCCAATCATAGACAAGGGCAAGATTTTCCAGTTTTCTATACATTGTTTAAGTCTTAAAACAAAATCACCAAAATTCAACTTAAATATTAATTTAGGATCTCTAGGTATGGTCAGGCCAAGATAGGTGAGGTGGTCTTTTGCCAATTTGAATGGGAGATTTTCCAGGAAACCGGGAGTGAAGACATCAGAGAGAGGCATGAAGTCACTCTTTGTCCAGTTAATTGTGTATCCGGACAGCTTACCGAAGGAGGTGATTAATTCTAGGAGAAGGGGGATCGATTTCTCTGAGTTGTGCAGGTATATTATTACGTCGTCGGCATACAAACTGATACGCGTCTCAATACCTCCGACTTTCAATCCTGCAAGACCTGGGTGACCGCGTATTTTTAAGGCAAGGGGCTCGAGCGCGACGGCGAAGAGGGCCGGCGAAAGAGGGCAACCCTGCTGGACCGAACGAAGTAATGGAAAGCTGGTCGACTTGTCACCATTGGTTATAACGGAACACGTTGGACTGGCATATATGAGCTTTACCCAGGATATGAATGAATCGCCAAATCCGAATCTGTGCAGTGACTCGAACATATAAGGCCACTCAACCTGATCGAAAGCCTTCTGTGCGTCAAGTGACAAAATCGCTGCACCACTGGTCTTACTGTGATCTGCATATATGGTGTTGAGGAGACGTCTGACATTGAAGAAAGAGAACCTACTCGGAATGAACCCTGTCTGGTCAGGATGTATGATGGATGATAAATGTTTATTTAGCCGGGTAGCCAGCGTTTTAGTAATTACTTTTCTGTCGAAATTCTGGAGTGCTATGGGTCTGTAGTTAGCCGGGTCTAATTCCTCCTTCCCCTTTTTCAAGATGAGGGAGATGTTAGCTTCGTATAGTGTTTTAGGCAAGACTTTGTCCCTCTTAGAACTAGATGCCATTCTGAGAAGGAGTGGGGCAAGAGTGTTGCAGAATTTCTTATAAAATTCACCACCAAATCCATCCGGCCCGGCAGCTTTGCCTGATGGGAATGATTTAATGGCAGAGGTTATTTCTTCCAATGTGAAATCAGAGTCTAAGTCCTTTCTGGCAGCGTCACTGAGTTTGGGGGTTTCAAGAGGGTCAAAAAAGTCATTCAAGTCAGATTGAGTAGTATCACATTTAGCAGAATAGAGTTCACTGTAAAACTCCCTGAAACGGTTGTTTATCTCTTTCGGGTTGGTCAACAGGGCGCCCCTCTTTGATTTGATGGAGAGGATTGACCTGGAGGCCTGAGCACCCTTAAGCTGCCGCGCCAAGAGCCCCTCAGGCTTATCCCCCAATTCAAATTGTTTTTGTCTCAGTTTTAAAAGGAACCTATTTATTTGCCCACCCAGGATGCAGTTAAATTCATATTTCAGCTTCAATATCTTATTATAATCTTCAGGGGATTTAGAGACCTGGTACGTTGCTTCAAGGGCGGGAAGAGCGTTTTCAATCTCTAATATTCGTTTTTCTCTTTCCTTCTTGGCAGCGGACTCAAATGAGATAATATCCCCCCGAATGACAGCCTTTAATGTCTCCCATAGAGTGGAGTCTGATACCTCACCGTTGTCATTGAATTCCATGAAATGTTTTAATTTGGTGGTAATGTATTCTATGAATTTCTCTTCAGCAAGTAAAGAGGGGTTGAAACGCCAAGAGTAAGTTTGTTTGGGAAGAGAGAGACTTAATGACAGTGTTAAGGGGGCATGGTCAGAAATCAATATATTATGGTATTTTGTATTGGTGACGTGGGAGATCAAATGAGAATCTATTAAAAAATAATCTAATCTGCTGTACGATTTATGGGCATGGGAGTAGAATGAATATTCTTTATCCGTAGGGTGCAGAACCCTCCAGATATCGACTAAATTCCTGGACTTAATTAAGTTATTCAGGACCTGTACAGATGTGATGTTTGGGGGCGGACTTGAAGATAGCCTGTCTAAGTACGGATCCAAGTAACAGTTCAGGTCACCCCCTATTATTATGTTTGAATTGCTGGCATCGGCGGAGTAAGTCAAAAACCTTCCTAAAAAAGGTAGGGTCATCTATATTAGGACCATAAATATTAAGTAGGGTCAACGGAAATGAATGAATACTGCCAGAAACTAAAATATACCTGCCCAGAGGGTCTGAAATCATAGAAGTGAGTTGAAAAGGAATATTTTTCTTAAAAAGGATAGCGACACCACGGGCATGAGAAGTAAAAGAAGATTGAAATACCTGCGAGATCCAGCTGCGCCTGAAACTACGCTGTTCGGTTGCTTTGATATGAGTCTCCTGTAAAAAAATGATATCAGAAGATAAAGATTTGAGGTATCTGAAGACTCTCTCCCTTTTCATAATCTGGCCAAGCCCCTTGACATTCCAAGAAGTTAATGTGATGTCCCTACCACCCAGCTGAATTCTATCCTGAGGCCCAGGCATGTGAGAACAGAAGCGACATTTCTGCAACTAAGCACAGATAAACATGACAAAAAGGAGTGACTGGCGGTACTGTAAAAATAAGAAATACACAAAAAAAACACACAATACACCTGTCTGAGTTGAACACACAAGCAATACACGTTCCCCCCCACCCCCCCTCGCGCCCCCCAGAACTTGGCACGAAATATCCCATTTAACCAAAAACCACGATGGGAATCGAACTCACCTTTCCATTCAACCCCACCAGCTTAAACATAATAGGTTACCCCAACCAGCCGCATTTGGTAATAATCATAGGTAATACATTTTTTTTTTTTTTTTTTAATCAAATGTTGTTGTTTTTTTTAGACATTTAGGTAATAATAAAATTCAAACTTAATCTTTGTCGCCCTCTACTGGATGTCAGCTATTACAGCCACAGATTCATCCAGAACAGTCTGACTTTCCACTTGGTAAGTAGCCTACATCTAACAAAAATAGGGCGTGAATTCTTAATCAGAATAAACAAGATGTCAAAATAATAATAATAATAATAATAGTGATAAAAAAGTAGCCTATAGCCTATATATAGGCTATGTATATATATATATTTTTTAACATAAAATTATAAACTTTTTTTTTTTTTTTTCCTCGTTTTTATAGAACTACTAGAGTTATAAACATATTAATAGACTCCAACGAAAGTACCAGTTATTATTGTTTGAAAAAAGAGAAACTGGAGCCCATAGTTACTCGTTTACCCCACAGGATATCAGTCCTTGGTCATTTTCTTTCTGATGAACTCCGATGCTTCCTCGGGTGTGCTGAACCGATGACGAGCTCCATTGTGTTTAATCTCCAGGGTGGCGGGGAAGCGGAGAGAGTATTCCACTCCCTTGTTCCTCAAATCGGTCTTGACTTGTTTGAAGGAAAACCTCCGATCCGTGACTTGCTTGGAGTAATCCGGAAAAAACATGATCTTGGATCCCTGCCACACGATCTGCCCCTTCTCCCTGGATGCCCGAAGTATGTCTTCCTTCACTTGGTAACGGAGCATGTTGGCAATGATGGGCCGTGGTCGGCCGCCGCCCCCTTCTCTTTGATCACGCCTTGCCGGGCCAGTGGGGACCCGGTGTGCCCGCTCTATCTCCAGTGAGGTGAACTGGTGCTCCAGCATGACTGGAATCTCACGTTGTAAAAACTGGATCATGTCGTCTCCTTCTTTCAACTCCGGTATCCCCACGATTCTGACATTGCAGCGTCGTCCTCGGTTATCCAAATCATCAACGTGGTCTCGCAACTTTTGCATTTCTTCCTGGATAGCATCGGATTTTTGTTTGGATACGTCAGCGGCAGTCTCCAGTGTAGCAATCCGTCCCTCCGCCTCTTCTATACGGGAGCCCAATGCCTCGACTCTCCCCTCGATGCCTTCCACCGTAGTCTTGATTTCTTTCGTGTCTTGTTCAATGTTCTGTGTGGATATACGGATTGCTCTTATCTCCGCGGCGAGGAAGCTCAATGTGGGCTCAGTCTCACTGGTCCCGCCTGGCGCTGGAGCTACCTCACCTGTTGATAGCCTGCTAACGTAGCCATCCATTGTTGTGCTAGGATTAGCTTTAGCAATTTGCTGTGAGACAAGACGCTGATTGTTCCTAGTTTTTCGGCCAGAAGGCATTTATATTTCGGTTCCCGCGAGACAACCAACTGTGTTTTGTAGTTAACCAGCACTATGTTGTACAAAAAGACCGGGGTAATTATCGATAATTTTATAATCTGGTGTTAGGTTCCACGGAGCAACTTTCTACGCCGCCATCTCCCTCGAGAGCCCACGTGATCTCCCCGATGTGGGGCTTATTAGACAGCATTTGGGACACTAAAGTAATTATTTAGCTACACTAAACTAATTATTCAGCTGATACTGAACCCCATGCTGAGTTTCACAGCAGCGGTGCCACCAGTGTGCCCTGGCTGTACGTTGACATCCGCTCTGTTGAGCTACTACTCTACACCTTCCGCTGCAAGTCTCTCAACGCCACCCCCAGTGCATCGTGTCATGTTCAGTTTGGAAGCCTTGTACAGGAAGATGCTACACATATGGCACTGTGCAGCTGCGAGGTTTAAAGGTAAAGGTGAAGTCCCACTGATTGTCACACAATGTGTGACATTTGTTCTCCGCATTTGACCCATCCCCTGGGGGAGCGGTGAGCGGCAGCAGCGCTCGGGGATCACATGGTGATTTAACCCCCCAATTCCAACCCTTTGATGCGGAGTGCCAAGCAGGGAGGCAAATGGGTCCCATTTTTATAGTCTTTGGTATGACTCGGCCGGGGATCGAACTCACGACCTCCCAGTCTCAGGGCGGACACTCAGTCGATGCAAATGCTACTGCTTTGGTCTGACCTGCACGGCACTGTGCAGCTGCAGATGCGAGGTTTAGAAGTGTTGTATATACTCATCCAGGCAGCAAGACAATAAGTGACAAGCAAGTATAGGCCTACTGCCTACATGTACATCCAATAATATATCGGACTGATGGTGCCTATGATATGGGCACTTTTTACCCTAATTATGATTCCGGGACTGATATTATGGTACAAGGAAGCTAGTGAGTAGGTACATAGTTCCAAATTCGGATTCTACATAGTCAAAAATGTATGATTTGACACCAATATCATTCAAATAGGACAAGTCTTTGCGATTACTGTATATTTAATGTCGGCCATCTTGAAAAATGGCCACCATCTTAAATTTTTAGGTGGCTAACGGGTTTTATCAAAAGAGCAATCCCCAAGGAGTATGTGTGGCAATTTTGGTGCTTCTTTCCAGAAATGAACGATTCTCCTGTAATTTGCAGTTATCTGCTCCACTATCTCTGTTGCTCTCTGCCTGTCTGTCTCTCTCTACACCTGTCTCTCTCTCTCTCTGTCTGTCTGTCTGTCTGTCTGTCTGTCTGTCTGTCTGTCTGTCTGTCTCTCTCTGTCTGTCTGTCTCTCTCTCTCTCTGTCTGTCTCTCTCTCCTCCTATTGCTGCACCCGCTCAACAATCAGCACCATTTTGAAGTCTTCTCCAGGGCCCCGTTCTAATACCCATACTTGTACTTCTTTCTTGTAGTATGTACTGCCGCTGCCCTCACAAAGTATGGATTGTAGTGTGCAGCATGCATGCAAAATGCATACTATTGGGACACACTACATCTGTCGTCACGTGAGCTTCCTGAACTCCGACCTCTTGCTCACTTCCGCTGACGTCCGCAGCGCCACATTTGAGGTTTTTTTATTTTTTTTTATTCAATAAACAAAGTCTGGCAGTAACAAACAGTACATTATACAAAAAATTCAGACTAAACATTTACAAAATTGGAACAGACAATCAAATAAACAAAATAAAATAAATAAAGCAAAAACATTAAGTCAGAGATCTAAACAGGAATCAAGATATGCATGTTTTGGTACACACCATGCTTGTTTGGTTTTAACATATTTCAAGGCTTTCTTAAAGTTAATTATCTCATTCATGCACACGCAGCTCAGTCAGTGCGACGTAACTCCAGTAGGTAGCGGTAATGCACAAAAAGTTGTTTGCCAACCGCCATAAAACATTAGAAGAAGAAGAAGAAGACATAACTTCCTGCTGCGCAAAGGATTGTGGGGAAGTTTGGCTGAAGCAGCATGCATCGATGCATACTCCGAAATAGGAGCTGATGTAGTACAACATCCTGGTACTCTTGGCATACTGCATCTGACATACTATGTATTGGGACATACTAAATCTTTTTTTGCCTACTAAATAGTATGGAAGTATGGGTATTGGAACGGGGCCCATGTATATATACCCTTGCACATGCTCAGATGTGACTAGTTAATTGATTGGCCATGCCTCTGTATACTTGTGCACATGCTCAGATGTGACTAGTTAATTGATTGGCCACGCCTCTGTATACTTGTGTGTATGACAAATCATTATGCAAATGCACATTAAACTCCCATTTTCAAAAGGCCTACAGCCTATGTGTCATTGGTATTTCTGTATAGTTGTATAGATGTTACATGTGTATCTCCTATTGTATAGCCTTATAGGCTTTATTGTATTTATCACTGCTATCAAATAGCATTTCTGCTTTATTGGATAGTAACATTGGACACAGGAAAGCAGGGCAGAAAGAGGATGACATGCATATACAGCAGACTTTGAAACTATGCCACTGCAATAAGGACTTAGCATAATTATGTTACCCCATATTCTAAGTCTCAAAAGTGCACATGAAAATACATTGGTTGGAGAACCATGTCATTGTATTATTTTATTAGGTAGCCTACAGTATGTAAGGCAGAGACAGGAGAGACAGATCCAAATACATTAAGTGACTCCATAAAAGTGACTCACTATAATACAATGTCTATCAATGTAAATTATCTGGCCAAGCAGGCTTTGCTAAATAAAGAAACAGGGGTGACATGATAAACAAAATAAGATCAGACTGACTGGCATGTAATCACATCACAATACACACATCCTAGCTGAGCTCAGGCCAGAGAGTGATGTAAAGCAGAGGTAAGCAGTTGTGATCAATCTTAATGTTTTTGAACAAGTTGCACAATTATAGTCAAATGACTACATGCACAACTTCTTTACTTCCTGAAATTAGTACAGCTTCTTTATTTCCTGTCCTACACCATTGAACTGATTAATCAGGTGTGCCTGATCATTGTTGTGACTGCAGCACGCCTGACATTAATCAGTTCATCCAATAGTGATGACAGGAAATAAAGAAGCTGTACTAATTTCAGGAAGTAGTGGAGTTGTGCATGTAGCCCATTGTTTTGAACATGCAGGATCAAGTTGGTAGTAGTAGTTGTAGCACCAGATGTGTATGGTTTCTATGAGGCAAAAAGACAGGAGATAGTCAGATTAGGCAGGCAGTTAGATAATACATGTATCTATCAAACAAACATTTTGCTTAAAGCATGGTGGGTAAATTCAGTTCAAATGTCAATATCAAACAAGACAAAAAAGGCAATATTTCCAAGATTAACACACAACTAAAAGCACTTCAGCTGTGTGTTAATCTTGGAAATATTGCATGTAGGCAGCCTACACCTGTCAGGTTTAATCATCATTGCAGTGGGGAAAATGTTTTTAACAGGATGGCTTTAGGCAGATAAGTTAGGGAACTATCAGTTGGAAGAGGTGGTGAGTAGGCTGAGAAGGGTCAGATAGCCTATTATTTAATGGGCACTAATATGATCAAGAATTCAGATATGCAGTAACAAGAATAACAGCATTAAAGATCAAACTGGGCCCAGTTGCACAAAGCACCTTATTAGGTTAAGATGTCCCTTCGAGTCAGAGTTAAGGTGTCCATAAAATAGAATCGGCTGCACAAATCACCTTTAAATCTTCTCCATAAGGTTACAACATTGTAAGGAAAACATAAGCACAAGATTTAAGGGTGTTTTGTGCAGCCAATTCTATTTTATGGACGCCTTAACTCTGACTCGAAGGGACATCTTAACCTAAGGTGTTTTGTGCAACTGGGCCCAGATAATGAGATGCTAAACAGGAGTTTTTGCATCTGAATTTACGATGGCAAAACATGCATGATTATTCATTCGCTAGAGTTTGCTACTAGGCTATATAAATTCAACCTCGCTAGGTGCATGCGCCATTTAGCCTACTACATTGTGTTACAACAAAACAAATGAAAACATGCTATAATAACACGCTATGTTATACTTAAAATATATAGCATATAGGCTAATTTGGGGGGGAGGCACGGAGAGGTGAAAACTGCAGCGCAACATGGAAAAGGGACATAAAATCACACATTTCTCAGATAAGAAACTGCTGGTAACGAAGTTTAGATTCTTGTCAACAGAATACATGATTTCCAGAACACTCACTTCAGTTAAAGACGGTGGAAAAGCACTGCACTCTGGCATGCGGCTGTTGTTCGACTATCTGGTTCCCAATTGGCAAAAGGGCGTGTGGTCTCACATAGACTACATTTAAAGGAGGAGCAGTATCGATAAGAAGACAGAGGATCAAATTGAAAAATATGATATTTCAAGTTATTTTCAGTTGCCTCGTGCCAGAGATCAATGCCCTTGCCAGTTCTTGTAAACCGTGCAGTCTCAACTATCAGTAGCAGCGAATAGCAACGTTTTAATGAGCAACAAGTTAATGTGACAAACTTCAGTTCAACTAGTCACGGATGTTGCGTAGTCATTCATTATAAAGTGAGTTGACTTAAGTAAACTGGAGTGGACTGGTGGCGAAGAGGGTTAGGTGCATGGGTTACAGTGTTGGAACCTTTTGTATATGCTGATCGAAACCCGCAGGGAATCGCTTTTTTTGCATTTATTTTTTTAGTAGTCATCGCTGCTCTGAAAAGCTATAATAATCGTGGACAGGCACAGTGGAGATTAAAAGATGGTAAAAAGCAAAGAAGAGTAGTTCTCATCCGCCGGAGACTTCATCGTTTCATTGTGGAGTTGTGGTGAATCTGCGGACAGAAGTGCACAACAGCTGCTGCAGGAAGTAAACAACAATCACATGCACGCGCATGGAGACGCGCGTGGAGCGACCAGTTAGGCTGTCACACCGGTTTACAGGGGCTGTTTACAAACGTGCAGTAGGTTTAGAGGGCCACTCTAGAGAACGGGCGCCGGTATCAATGGGTTAATAACATTGCAAGAGATGTTACGCTAGATTTGCTATACAATTTCTTTATAAATGTAGGCTATGTAATAAGAGCAGTGGCACGAAAATTCAGATAATCTTACAATTGTGGGTTTTGCCGCTTTCCTCTGCCATTCTTGTGAGCTGATGAGGTCCGTGTGACTATATGGGCACGGAGATGCAACATTAACGTAAATAAACAAGCCGGGACTAATGAGCTAACCAGTAACGAAAAGTTGACATTTTGGTGCTGCTTGATGTTTATAGTAGACAAACGGTTCACACACTAACTAAATTCATATTCTACGAGGTGTAGGCTAGTAGTTTGCCAATAAAGCCACCAATAACGTTAGCCACTTAAATAGAGTTAACTCCATATAGCTTTTTAACATTTATTTTTGCTCCACTTTTCAACACAAACTTTCGTAAAGTGGCAATTATTGAAACCCAGTACCCTGCTCGTAGGCATCAAATATCGTCAGAAATTACTTTAGTGATGAAATAAAACTTTTAATTGTAAAAAACCTACCTGAGCTTATGGCGTCTTCTGCTGCATTCAGCTTGCGACAATTGATGTAGAGCTCACGACCAGCCAGAGAGCATCCTCAGTAAAGGGGGTGTGTCGAGAACACATCCGGGAACTTTAAGCGTTCTTGGCAAAATGTGAACTTTGTATTGGAACAGTACTTGGGCTGCGACTGATGACGTTTCACAGGGACACAAGAACAGACCGAACCCAAATTTAGAAAGGGCCGCGTTATGTGTGCTTGTGACCTAGCGAGTTCATTCTTCCAAGAACGACTAGCAAGAACGTTCTCCCCAAGAACACAAGAACAAGAATGCATTCTTGGTATTGAGAAAGGCCCCATGTCTTGGTAGGCTACACAGGTGCAGCAGATAATCAATAAATGACAGTGGCTTGCTCCTGTGAGCAGTTTCATGCCAGTCAAACGCAACTGAAGGCTGTGTGTGTTTGTTCTTCCTCTGTCATGTTAAACCGGTATTCCAGCCCCTTTTAATGATGGCAGCCTCAACAGGTTAGGCTCAGGAAGGAGTTTGGAAGCCGATGAATCATTTGTGTTTTGATGGAGATGAGAAAAACTATGAGTTGTGGGAAACTAAGTTTCTCGCACACCTGCGTCTGCTTGGCCTGCAGAGCACCATTCTGCAAGAGCCACAAATGCAAATTCTATTATTTCCTGCCTTTGCTTTCCCCCCCTCTCCCCGCCCTTTTTATCCAAGTAGGCTTGCCGTAGTTGTCCATTGCTCACCTCTCCCCGCACAACGCGCCTTTTTCAAAGCAACCCAAATGCGCATTAGGTACTGACAGCTGTCAAGAAACAAGGTGGATTTGCGTGGAGTCTTGGTTTCTCCAATAACATTTCCGATTCGAGGTCTTCAGTTGCACTCGTACAGGTTGAACCGAGTTGTGACTGATTATCCAACAATTCCAAACCTACTCTCCATTCGAAACTGTTGCATCGTCTTCCGAGTTCTATCAAGAACTTTGACAGTGCTGTGTTCAAGGATCAAGTAGGCTACAACAGGTTTGTCATATTAATAACATTTTTTTGTATTGTACGTTGTCTCCTACCTGTTTATCTCTTATACCAATTTTGGTCCATCCTTTCATAAATAAAGGTCTAAAAGTGGTGACCTGTTTAAAGTGCGAATGGAGTTTCTACTATAAGTGTGAAAGAGTAGTGGGAGTTGCAGCATGCTTGAAAAGTCTGTCCATAGGATTCCATAGTAAGATGGAGTTTTCATATTTAGGTGATTATCAAAATTTCCACTCATATTTAGGTGATTATCAATATTTCCAATTATATTTCGCCTCATAGGACTCATCAGGATTTTTTTTGTTTCCTATCATTCAGGACAGATTATCACTTGCATCAAAATGCATAACTGTTTAGACAAAATCTAATTCAAAAAAGGAAAAGGACACCACTCCAAGTTTTAAAGATTTAATGTCAAACACAATGGACGTCTCGGGCCCAAGCCCTTCTTCAGCGTGTAATGGCAATTACAAAGATTACACGCTGAAGAAGGGCTTGGGCCCGAAACGTCCATTGTGTTTGACATTAAATCTTTAAAGTTGGAGTGCTGTCCTTTTCGTTTTTTGAATTAGACATTGTTTTTGGGGATCCAGCACCCAGTTTACATAGCCTGCTTGCTACTAAGTAAGGAGTTGAGCGCGTTATCTTTGATTTTCTATAACTGTCTTAGACAAACCTTAAAATCTGATTTAATTTGTGACTAATGCCATTAGTGTTTTTGCAGCCAAAACCAATTACAATTAACATAACTTTGATATATTTCTATTTGTAGGGTCTGAAATTAATGCACATACTCCTTGTGCACGCACATAACTTGTGCAACTTGATCCATCTTGATCATCATGGGCCGTGCAAGAAAAGGTGGGGAAATCCCCAAAGATGATTTGTGGAAAAGAGCTGCCGGTAAACAGAATGTAGTTAGCCAATTATTACATTTGAATATTACTCAAAAGGAAACATCTTGGAACTCGGAAGTATGGCCTCACTTAGTTTATTTGGCCACAACGAAGAAAGATTAAAAAAATTGTTAATATTGTATGGCATCAAGACAGACGAGGAGTAAGGACTGCAATACAACAAGCTGACAACAAGCCGCAAGCTGACATGCAAGTAGGAGACCAGGAGAGAGGAGGAGACCAAGTTGGTTCCTGCAGTACACCGGTGCATAAATCAAATACAGATACAGGCGTTGTCAATGTGGATGAAGTGAGGAGTGAGGTGAATCTAAGCCTTCAGTCTGAGGAAGAAGAGGGATGATGCAGGCGTTGTCAATGTGGATGAAGTGAGGAGTGAGGTGAATCAAAACATCAAACCAAAGTACAGGCCTAATCAACCTGGACCAAAGAAATTCCACATTCAGATTAAGAGGGAGGAATGGAATAAGATCAAGCCCACTTCTGGTTCCTCCAAACACACGTGATACACAGGAGCTTTCAAAAGCATAACCCCTGCTGTTCTCTTGCATTCAAATACATGCATTTACGAGGTCCAAACACCCAGAAAAAGTCAGCACCCCACTTAAAAATAAAAGCAGTGTGCATGTTCTCCACTTGCAAAGCCAGATACAGCTTCGAGATGCCACATAAACCCTCCAAGAATTCAAAAACCATTGGACTCCATGTATCTCGAACAGGTCCAGTCAAACATTTACAGAATGAGACGAGATCGTGGCCAGCCAGCAATATGAAGAGAGGGAAGATCGGCAAGGCAATCAGAAGTGGAGTAAGCAATGCCTTTTATAAGGAGCTTGAAAATATGCCACCCTTGGAGCTTCTTGCTGGTAACCTCAGCCGAGCACTGTCTAAAGACATTCTAAAGGCAGTGTCGGCTGAGATCAACAAAAGCACAAGGCTTCATGATGACATGCTGATGGAGCTGATTTTGGCACAGCAAATATTGAAGGAGGCTGACAGTGGTTTTGTCTTTTGTCCAGGCTACATACAGCACCTGCAAGTTGATCCGTTTGGTGTCCACTTATACACAGAGCATGGCATAGCCATTACGGTAGAGCATCGCCACAAAAGTTCCCCAGTGACCCTTTTCCTTGATGCCACTGGTGGGGTTGTGCGTCGGCTCCCAATCAACCAAAGAGAGTGCTATACTATGCGCTCTGTTTGTCAGGTGCTGGAAAAGACAAACCTCTTCCTGTCTGTGAAATGGTTACCAATGACGAGACTGTGTCCAATCTGTCCTTCTGGTTGATGAAGTTTTTGACGAAAGTCAGACGGCTCACTGTGAACAACGTCAGCCAAGTGGAAACGGACTACAGTTGGGCCTTAATGCAGGATACCTTGAGATGGTTGTCAAAGTCCTTCAATGCTCCTTTACCAAAAAAGAGCTGAAGTCCTTCACTGTGCTACACCTGTGCTCTGCACATATCCTGAAGGCCATTTCAGTTTCTTTCTCAAGGAAGACCAGCGATAAAGGCCTGAAGGAATTTGGAAGTAGGCTCTGTACTCCGGATGTGTCAAAGAGCCTGGAGGTCATCCAAACGTGCATCAACAACAAGAGCAATCACGATGACTACAGCACTCAGTCCAAAACACCAACACAACCTGAGCCACCAAACTGTTCTCGCCAACTCACCCTTTCGCCATTTCTTCAAAGATGTCCTGCAAAATGATGAACACAATCTGAATGATAACACAGAGGAAAATCCCTACTACTGCTCTGAGATCCTCAATGTGCTGCTGCAGGATTACATGGGGATCTTCCCACTCTGGTCAGGCCTTTTGTTGGGGGATCTTGCAAGATATGCTAGTGATGCGGATCCAGGCAAACCAAAAACATTGTACATCAAAACAAGGGAAACAAATTGCCACGTGGAGAACTGGTTCTCTATCACTAAGAACCAGATTATCCGCAAGGAACGCTTCCTCAGGCCTGGCGCTTTCATTCGAAAGCTGCACACATCTCTGTGTGGACGCTACAAAGAACATGTCTTACAGTACGGTCATAGTCAGGAGCTGTTATTCAGACCACTCAAAAGGAAAGCAGAGCAGCTGGAGCACTCTGAGGAACAGTGGGGCAAACGGACTGGTAGTTCAGCTCGTAAGGGGACTAAATACTTCCACCCTCCCCAAAGAATGCTGGCTCCAAAAAGAGTGTTCAGGAAACGGATGAAGACCAAAACAAAGGTATGAGATAGATAAATTGACTTTTACTTTTGATTTTTACTCAAATGCTGAATAAGTTAGTCTAATATTTAATAGCCCCTAAAATGTAGTACATCTTCTTGATTTAAATGGTTTTCTTTTGATTTAATTGATTATCTTTTACCTGATTTTCTAAAGGTCCCCCAGATCTCACAACATGGTTGAGAGCAGAAAACTGGAGACACTGGACAGGTACGGCATTGTAGCCTTCTATCACAAATACCCCTATTGTCTGTACTCCTGGTCAATACACAATGCAGGTTATGTCATATAACCTGAGTTACATGCCCACCATCTGAGCCCTCTAGGGTGCTCTCTACCAGCTCTCTCTATCATGGTGTCAGAAGACCTATGACGGACCTTAGTCACGGACTGTGCGTCCTCAAGTGAGGACAACAACGACCAGATCTGTTAGCTGGCGCAGCTAGCAGTTAGCCTGCATATCTGAACATGGCAGAAGGATTTCGGCGACCCGATCCCCTCCTCTTTGATGGTAACATCGCCAAGAACTGGCGTATTTTCGAGCAGGAATATGACATTTTTATAGCGGCGGGACACTCTGACAAGCCGGCCCGCACACGTGCATACATACTCCTCAATTTGCCAGGACCAGAGGCCATTGAACGTGAATGGTCTTTTGTGTATGTGGTGGAGGTGATGGAGCCAGGCGAGGGTGGAAGACTCCTCGTCGCAGCGGAATCCAAAGAGAAACCCGAATGTCTCAAGAGGAAATTTCGGGAGATGTGTAACCCACAGACTAATGTCACCATGGAAAGACATACGTTCAACACGCAGAATCAAAAGGCTGGTGAGACAATTTAACTCATTGAGTGCCAATGACGACAGCTGTCGTCAATTCAAATACTGACGTAGAGTGCCAAAGACGACGACTGTCGTCAATTGCGTTTTTTTGACGGGGGGATGTCCATCGAAGCCAGATCCATGTCCTGTAAAATTCTGGGACATGTTGAATGTCTATAACCTATTTTACCGAGCCATTAGGTGGCGACAGTGCTCTCCAGATGACAGAAATGTCAGGAATACAGCCTGACAAAGCCGTGATCAAAGACAAACCGCGCTCATGCTGCAGCGCAGAGCCATCATGTAGATGGCTCTGGGCTGCTTGCCAACAGCAATCAATCCGCGCACACAACTGAGCTCCTCTGCCTGTCTGTCTGTCTGCATAGTTTCTTCACACGATTACCCACCAGAAAGGCAGCACCCCACGCCGAAGGGCCAACCCTTACCTGCAGTAGCGTTAGGCATTTCCTCGTTGCTGCTGTGAGCTGCAAGGAGCCGCGCGGCGCAAAAAGCGGCTCCGAAAATAGACTTTGTGCGTGTGGGGAGGAGTTTCCAGCTCAGGGGGGGAGAGAGGGCGAGAGGGGGGTGGGGCACGCATGCACCACAGAACTAAACCAGGTCACATCATCAGAAGATATTATCTAGAGTCAGTGAATGTGCTTGAAATGCTGCATTTCACAAAAGGGTGAATATCTCAGCTTCCTGATAGAAAAGCATATTTTTGCTGTTTTTGACCTATCTTCTCCGGCTGATAACTAAAGAAGAAAAATGGTATCAATAAACTTTTTTTGCTGATGATACAATAGAGTCTCCTTGTTCTTTTTGCGTGTTCGGTGTTTACATAGTAATATCACACAATATTCTGTGGGCCTCGAGAAATCACTGAAAACGCTCTGAAACTCTGGCACTGGGAGCGTCCGTGTGGCACTCAATGAGTTAATCATGTGTCAGTGATTTAGGGATCAAAGCGAGAAGCTGTCATTTCGGCGATCTCTATGAGGAACTGATTAGAGATAGACTAGTCTGTGGTAGGGATGTCAACGGTTAACCGTTAATCGATTAACCGTCGCTAACGTCGTTGTTCGGTTATTGCTGTTGGTCTATCAGTTAATATATAAAAAAAAAAAAAAAAAAAAAAAAATTGACACGTTTTTTGAGTTTCCTTGCAGATTTTGCACAGTGTTTTGCATCATGCAACTATTTTGTTCAAATTTTGTTCAATTGTTGGCAGCAAATCGAAATAGGCTATATTTTGTTTAAGTTTTTATGCTGCAAAAGACAGTAGGCCTAATGTGAAAAAATCAAAAGAAATAACAGATTGTTGTTGTTGTAATGTTTACATAAACAGGAAATAAAGCTCTCAAAAATATATTTCCTTGTCATCCATATAAGAGCCAGAATGATTTTGGAATGATTACCTGATCAAAATGTGGCAATAAACTTATAAATTTCAGCAAAGCCAACAAAAAATAAAGGCATAATTCTAACACAAAAAGCATTAACATTTCAGCATCTAAATAGACACGCCTTGTTTGGGCATGAGCTCATTGAGTAAATAGACAAAGAAAAAAAAAGAAAAAATAATAATAATAATAATATAAAAAAATTATGAATTAACCGATAGGTTAATCGATTATTAGCGTCGGTTAATCGAAAGTGAAATTAACCGAAAATTGACATCCCTAGTCTGTGGTATCAACAATGACACTTTGAGAAAGGTGCTCCTGTGTGATAGTGATCTAACTCTGACTAAAGCTATCTCCATCTGTCAAATTCATGAAGTGACTGAAGAGCACAATAGAACGCTGGCTTCTCCACTGCATACAGTTACAAATGTGGATGCAGTCCAGGCTTTTAGCTGCGCTCATGCAGCTAAAAGGGACAAATTCCCAGCTCTTGGCCAGCAGTGCCACACATGCAAAAAAATTAATCATTTTAGGAAGTGCTGCAAATCTAAACAACAGCAAACCTACAATAGGTCGAGACCTAAGAGAAGTGTTCATCAGCTGGAAGCTGTTAGCGATGATTACACGATGAGACATTTTATGTCGAAGCATTTCACCAGAAGTGAATGTTGATTCAACTGAAACACAGATAGAGAAAAATTAAGAGGCTTTTGTCACGCTGCAAGTCAATGGCACACCTGTAGAGATTAAAGTCGACACTGGTGCCAAGTGTAATGTTTTGTCAAGAGAGACATTTGAACAGTTAGAAACTAAAGAACAAATAAGAGCATGCAATAAAGCCACAAGTCTCGTTGCATATGGGGGCAGTAAAATCAAGACTGTTGGTAAAGTTGCAATGCCAGGGACAGCCTTACATGTTGCCATTCTACATCGTTAAGGAAGATGTTTTGCCACTGTTAGGACTACGTGCAAGCAGGCAACTGGGGCTAGTCTCATTCAGCAAATATGTTTCCAATTAAGCCCCACAGATGATGATTTGTCTATTCAAATTCAGACAGAATACAGTGATCTCTTCTCAGGTGAGCTTGGAAAACTACCTGTAACATACTCCATGACACTCAACCCCGATGTGAGACCCATCGTTCGTCCTGCACATCCTGCCCTGTAGCCATGAAAGACAGAGTCAAAGCTGAGCTTGATAGGATGGAGAAACTGGGTGTCATCACTCCAGTCTCAGAGTCTGGGTGTCATTCATGGTCGCTACAAACAAAAAGGACAAAAAAGAAATAAGGATATGCATAAATCCGAGAGACTTGAACACCGCTTTGAAAAGGCCACACCACCCTATGCGGACTGTCGAAGAAGTGGCCGCACACATGTCAAATGCAACGGTGTTTTCTGTCTTAGACGCTAAGAGCTCCTTTTGGCAGATTATGCTTGACAACACGTCCTCAATGCTAACCACTTTTAGCACTCCCTTTGGTCACTACAGGTTTTTGAGGATGCCATTTGGACTCACCTCTGATAGTGAAGTGTTCCAGCGCTCCATGGAAAAGATCTTCGCTGGATATTCCTGCCGATCATAGTCGACGACATACTCATCGGAGGCGAAAGTGTGGAGGAACATGGTGCCAATTTGAGGAAGGTACTCAACCGTGCCAGGGAGGTTAATTTAAAGCTGAATCCTCTCAAGTGCAAGTACCGGCTGAATCAAGTCAGCTATGTTGGCCATGTTTTCACAAGTGAGGGGCTCAAAGCAGACCCCACCAAAACAAAAGCTATCAAAGAAATGCCAGTGCCAGCAGACGTTTCAGCCCTGCAAAGGTTTCTTGGGCTGGTCAGCTATCTTGGAAAGTTCATTCCAGACTACAGTTAGCTGACGGCTCCACTGAGGCAACTCACACACCAGGACACAGAATGGACCTGGCACGAACAGCAACAAAACGCTTTTGAAGCACTAAAATAGGGTTAGGGTTATGGGAATGTTCTGTCATTCTATGATGTCAGTAAGCCAGTGACACTTACATGTGATGCCTCACAGTATGGGTTCGGGGCAGCATGTTTGCAAGAAGGGAAACCCGTGGCCTATGCTTCACGGACACTCACTGACACAGAAACCAGATATGCGCAAATTGAGAAAGAGCTGTTGGCAGTGGTGTTTGCATGTTCAAAGTTTAATAACTACATCTACGGCAAGCATGTGACCATTGAAACTGACCACCAGCTCCTGGTCACCATAATAAAAAAGCCCATACATGCAGCACCAGCGAGACTTCAAAGGATGATGTTAACACATTCACTGCCAGCCGTTTTTTTTTTAATGTAGGTAGCTTCTGCCAGAGGTTTTTTTTTAGGATTCTGGCTCATCTTTCAAGACCCGAGGATTCTTTTCTGCTAAGATTTTGTGAACACAAAATATCTCAAAAGAACTAATAGAATGTGTGCTTTCTCTGTCTAAAAGAGTTAGTTTGTAGAGTTAGTAGTTATGTAGGCATTAGCACTTGAATACAGCATGGTTTCAGCGTCTGAAAATTTAAGCTGAGATAAATAGCTTTTTGTGAAATTCAATAGAACAGTCACTTTAACCATTCATTTGTGGCATCAGTAAGACGTCAGACATCTAAACAATAGTTTTGAACAGTAATTTCCTCCATAACAGCAGGAAACACCCCTCTCCTTCAAACTCCTCCCTCCGTGTGTGTTCTTCTTGGCTGCAGCGGGCGTGTCACAAGCTCGTTTCTGCTGCTGCTTTGCTGCTGCTCCTGTCTGCTGGCGGCCGCTGGGCAAGTCTGGATGGGCTCGCTCGTTTCTTGTGGTTTCGGTTGAGAGCTTTGATGGAGCTTTTGCGATTCTGGTCTTATTTATGCTGCGTGTTTCAAAGTGTGTTCCACCCGTAATCTATTATGCAAATTTGCAATCCCGCACCGCCAGCTCCCAAGCGCGAAAGCGAAAGCGTTTTCGCCAATCCATTTTCATGAGAATGGCTTCCTCACACTGCTTTTTGCTTGCCTTCCTCTAGTCTGGAGAGCACTGTCGCCACTTAGTGGGTCGGTGGAATGGGTTGTACACGTTCGGTGGCTCCAATATTTATATAAGAGATGTAAAAGGGTTAGATGCACATCCCACGGTCAAAAAAAAAAAATCTTTTTTTTGACGTATTAACACATTCACTGCCAGCCGTTTTTTTTTTACTCTAGGTAGGTTCTGCCAGAGGTTTTTTTTGAGGATTCTGGCTTATCTTTCAAGACCCGAGGATTCTTTTCTGCTAAGATTTTGTGAACACACAATATCTCAAAAGAACTAATAGAATGTGTGCTTTCTCTGTCTAAAAGAGTTAGTTTGTAGAGCTAGTAGTTATGTAAGCATTAGCAGTTGAATACAGCATGGTTTCAGCGTCTGAAAAATTATTCAGAGATAAACGGCTTTTTGTGAAATTCGATAGAACAGTCACTTTAACCATTCATTTTTGGCATCAGTAAGACGTCAGACATCTAAACAATAGTTTTGAACAGTAATTTCCTCCATAACATCAGGAAACCCCCCTCTGCTTCCAACTCCTCCCTCCGTGGGCGTACTCCTCCGCCCTCCTTGGCTCTGCAGCGGGTCTGTGACAAACGAGTTGCTGCTGCCTGGCAGCCTGGCAGTCTGGATGGGGCTTGCTGGATGGGTTTCGCTCGTTTCTTGGCGGTCCGGTTGAGAGCTCTGATGAAGCTCTTGCGATTCTGGGCTTATTTATGGTGCGTGTTTCAAAGTGTGCATCCAGTCTATTCTTGGAACCCCCCACCGTTGCCACCGCTGTGCGTCAGCGCGAAAGTGAAAGCGTTTTCGCCATCCATTCTACAGTATGAGAACGGCTTCCTCGCGCTTTTCCCTCCAGTTTTGGCTCGCCTCTTCCTACTGTGGAGAGACATGTCGCCACTCAGTGGGTCGGTAAAATAGATTATACACATTCAATACCTCCAATTCTGGTATAGGAGACGTAAAAGGGTTAGATCAACGTCCCACCGTCAAAAAAAAAAAACACGTCATTGGCAGTGAACCGTTGGATTTTGTTTGACGTAAAAACACGTCATTGGCAGTGAACGTGTTAACACGTCATTGGCAGTCAACCGTTGGATTTTTTTTGACGTATTAACACGTCATTGGCAGTGAACGTGTTAAGACTCCAAAAGTATGACATCACTCTCATGTACAAAAGTGGAAAGCAAATGCATCTGGCTGACACTCGTGTCTCGAGCTCCCCAGAGTTCCACGGTGCAGCACGCTGATGGTAACTGTCTGCCTTTCCGAAACCCTGCCTCTCCGAACGTTAACTTCCATTATTCGGACTGGCGGTCCTTCACCTTTTTTTCATAGGTCTAGCCATTACGAAAATTCCTTCCTTCATTATTCGAAATGTCGGCCCTTCCTCCTTTTTCAAAAGGATCCGCCATTCCTAAGTTTGGATATTGTGGAATATGGCACAAAAGTGCAGACATTTCAGTCGCACACTGCGCGTCTCAGCGGTGCCATGGCACTAGACCGACACCTCACGAGTCCGACAGCTCACGAGTCCGAAAAATGATGGACAGACACCTCATTAGTCCGACAGCTCGTTAACCCGACAACGAAAATCTCACTAAACCGACCGCTCGTTAGTCAGAAAAGAATGGCTCTGACAGCAGCGCAAGAGTCACTTCTCATTCAGTCTAGACTGAATGTAGCTACAAAACAGCAAATGTCTCTGCTGATGTTAGAGTGTGAGAGTGTAGGCTATTTGGACCCAGGAGCAGAGACGACAGAGGCAGGAATCAAATGTAGTTTTACTTAGACTTGAACAAAATAAACAAAGAACAGCAATTAAGCTTTCAGCTAAATCTAGCCGATACTGGATGTCGGACGGCCGACAACTAACTAAAGTTTCTTGGCAGAGTTTACACAGGGAAAAAGTCCACTGAAGTCTTTCAGTATATCTCGAACAGGAGCCAGGGCACAGCATCAGCAAGGCAACGATCAGCAACGGGGTCTGCAAGCAGAAGTAGTTATATTGCCAACCAGGTGCAGAAAATCACAGTAAATCAGTAAGGTTATGTCATGGCAATTTCTCATATCATGGAAAAGTTAGTTTTTTTTCCATAATTCAAAGTTAAACTTTCATAGATTATAGATTAATTACACACAAACTGAAATATTTCTAGCCTTTATTTGTTTCATTTGTCATCATTTTGGCCTACAGCTCCAGAAAACCCCCAAAACAGTATTTCAAGAAATTAGAATAGTGTGAAGAAAATCAGCAGTTACTTCTCAGTTATGACTCAGTTATGCCTCAGTCCACTCCCTCTGAATCTCCGCAAAATGTTTGGATCGTCTTTGCTTGACAATCCGCTGAAGCCCACGGTCATCCATGGTATTTCCATGATATTCAGATTTTTTGGAAAGGATATATGTATATATATATATATATATATATATATATATATATATATATATACACATTGATCGTGATCTTCAATAACAGTCATAACAAATTATCAGAGTTCATTATCAGAGAGTCATGTTACTCTCAAGTGGCGCTAATAATGTTCCCTAAATCGATCACTGAAAAATTCCTGTAGCCTATTCCTGATTATTTCACTGTAGAAAATTGGAAACTGTATGGCTGCGCTGGTCCCATTTCTATTACAGCGGTTCGCGGTCTGTTTAATTAGGCTATTTGCGTGTGGATCCTGAAAACCCATGATCAGCTCAACAGTGATCAGCTTGGATGCGCGCGTGGAGAGACAGGGCGGTAAGGGCGCACAGCGCAGACCGCTGGTTTGTGATGCTTGAGTCGGATTCTGATCCGCTCCCAAATGAAGCTACAAACAAAAACATTTTACGCACGACATACAGGGCTAGGGAGGGAATGAAGCACGCAACATTTAACATGAATGAAATAAGGATTAAAACTGTTGGGGATATTTTTACCAGATGAAGCGCTTGGTTGTAAGACAAGCTTCCCCAGGCTCTTTTACCAAGATCTTTAACCCACTCAGACTCAAAGATAGACAAACTCGAGTTCTCAGTTTTACTTGCTGAACAAGGAGACAGTGTCGAGCGGCACCTCTGCCCGTCTCCAAAACACTTCTGCTCTCCATGCTCCGTGCTTAGTCTTTTATTTACTCGTGGTTACACATGAAGCAACATGAAGAAATGGTCCTCCCAGTTCCTGTTTAACAGATAGTACACGTATGCATAATTTCAACACACATCAACGACGGTTGGACTGAACGCTGACTGCGCAAGCTGTTATTCTGCAACTTTAGATGAAGACTTCCTCATTTTAAAGCACAGCAAACACAAGTGAACATCCGTTTTGCATAGGTCATCTCATTTTGACAGAGACACACACACATGACTGTTCCATTCCTGCACAAGCTGTAAAATATATAGGTCACAGTGCAGTAAACCGTTCAGTCAGCAGAGTGGCAGAAAACACAGGCCAACAGATAAATAAAACATGTTTAAGGAAATATGAAAACACTTTCTTCAAACCCTAACAATCCCTACTTTTTTTCATTTTTACCTTATACATTTGTTTCTCTCATATTCAGATGCAGGTTAACTTGTTATTCACATTTTCTAACCTCATTGTCATTATAAAACATAAGTACTTGGCTTTACAGTTTGGTTTGATCGTTGGGACGTGTGTAACCTTCTTGTACTGCTTCCACTTGCTGCAACATGACATATTGTACAAATGCATTTGACACCAGCCGGGTTGTCAACATTTTAACACCTGAAATGCAACAAGCCATAAATATGCATATCACGATAATTACACACAGGACGACGATTCCTCCTCTGATCAGCCTCTGGACCCAGCTGCCCGACCACAACCAGCTGAACCAGTCATAGGTAGTACCAGCATGGTCTGCGGTCATGGCTTTCTGGAGAGCCAGCAGTCGGTCCATCGCAGCAGTCATATTCGGGGAATGTACTTCATCAGTAATGTATGTACAACAAGTTGTATTCAATAGCACACAGGTCCCTCCTGAAGCAGCTGTGAGCAAGTCTAAGGCCATTCGGTTTTGCATCACCATAGTGCGTAGTGCGCTAATTTCACGATTTTGGGCAGATTCAATTATTATGGACGCATTCATAAACACGCCCAGGCGGTAATCAACCGTCTCAAGTCTTAACATGTTCTTGGCCACGCCTACCCAAGGGAACAGAGCTAGCATGACTTTGGTATCTTGATTCCAATGCTTAAATTCAGCTGGAACATCTGTCCCATAAATCGAATCATGTGGTTTGAACTGGGGCACCTCCCTCTTCCTGCGCAGACCAGTCGGGGTTCCAGTTTTGCTCTCGGTCCCCAGGAAGAAGGTGTGGTCTGATACAAAAATGGGTGTGCACATCCCTGTCCAATTTGCAGGTAACACAGGATATGCATTAGCTCCACACAGCCACCAGCCCCCCATCACCCAAAATGTGCCATTTGATGCCATATTAGACTCTACTGGGGCGCCCTCTCCGCTTATCCAAGTCTGAGCACAATTTGTGGTATTTCCCATAGGAATAGAGCCAATTCTCTGCCTGTAACACATAGTGTGTTTAGCCACTTTTTCCAAAATGACTTTTTGCGGGCGTATTTTCCCTTGTTTTTGAGGGCGGATGGTTAGGTTCAAGTTCACCCAAAACTCTGAATCACACACCCCCTTCTTTAAGCCTGTGCTATAGGGGTCTGTGTCATCGACTATGATGCGGTGGGATTGGTAACCCACCCCTGCCATGCTGGCAAAACACTTAGCCTGCCCCTTGCTCATAGCTCTCCCATAGAGAGTAACCTGGTCAGATGAGAGAGGCATTTTTGAACACACATAGCAATCATTTTTATCAAAGCTCTTTGCTAATTTATGCACATAAGCGTACCACTTATTTCTAAATCTTGGTTGTGCGTTATCTTCTTCGTCTGGGCTCCACTGGTCTTGTCGGTATGTCCACCTCTTGTCTCTGTCCGGTAGTGGACTGTCACTTGTCAGTCTGATCGTTATCAGTACCACTGTGACTGTGAACAGTCCAATTGACACCTTCCCGACCATCTCTAAATGCTAGTGGCTTCAGCTGTTTTCTTCACCGAATTGAGACTAGCGTTTATAAGAAACGCCACCCTTTGTAGTCGGACTTCCTGCCACTAACCGTCGGCTGGAGGGAAAGGTATCACCTTTTTGCAATGTGTCTGATGAATCCAAGTGTCTCTTTCAGCGATCTTCAGGGCAGTCAGAGTGGTCAGCAGGACTTTGTAGGGGCCGATCCAACGTGGACTGAACCAGCTCTTTCGCTTGATCTCTTTGATGAGGACTTCGTCACCTGGGTCCACACGAGTGTCCTGTAGGGCAGAAGAAATCTCTGGCAATTTATTTGCTCGAGCCACTGTCACTGTATATCTTTTCTGGGATCCCATGGTTTGGTATTATGACTTTGCATATAGCGTTCGCTACTGTAATGGCGTCTGCATGTTTGGCTGGGATTATTTCAACCCATTTAGAGAAAGGACATATCAGGACTAAACAATACTTATATCCTTGGCATGGATTTAGTTGAATAAAATCCATATGTAAATATTGCCAAGGAAATGATGCTACAGGGAACTTTCCTCTCGCAGGTCTCTCATTTCCCTGTGAATTATGTCTACAATATATCATACACGATCTACAAAATTGTTTTGAAAATGTTTGTGTAGTTATATGTGTAGAAGTGTTGTCTCATGTTGTCTTATGTCCTATTTATCTCATTCCCCCTGTTGAGACATGGCAACGCCCATGGCTCAGGTGTGAGGCTATTTTATAGAGACTTTTCTCGCCCATTGTGCAGCGAACACGTGAATAGTGGAGTGAGCACACCGACTGTCTCTCCACATTGCAATATCTCTGCCTTGGGCCTGTTTGCCTGCTTCAGTAAGAGCTATTAGTGTGTGAGGGAGCCTTCCTGCTTTCACATCCTCTTTTTCTGAGCACAAACTGCCTGTACACAGAGGGGAAGTGCCATTGACACGGGATCAAGTCGCTTTGTTTGGTTCCGTATTTTTGGGTAAGGACAGATGTCATAAATCCATTTTTGCAATCCACCATTTGTACAAACATTTTGTCATAATCAGGTAAAGCTAAGACGCACGAGCTTACTAGACAATGTTTTGTTGTTGAAAACGCCTCATTAGCTGCAAACGTCCACTCAATCTCTTTGTTCATGTTCTTGGAAAATTAGTATTATCATAATAATAATGTACTATTTTCTTCCATGCATTCGGTCTACTAGTTGGGAGGACATATTATCTATGTGACGCCTATTATATCTATTTGTATAATCCATAGGCCATAAAATAACATTCCATATCTATACCTCTATCGAATCCACCATATCTATTTTATTGTCTCGCATTTTGGTCACAAAAGCTAATTTTACTTTGAAAATCAGTTCAGTTAAAAACGGAAACAGTTGCATTCTTAGTACTGGCTAACTTCACCCCGCAAACTAAAAAAAAAAACATTTTAGCCTGCTGGACATCAATCAAAGCCAGGATCGGAATATGATTATTATCCAGCAACAATTTGAAACACATTGGGGACATATTTTACATCGGAAGACGTTAATCAGAGGAACCGCGTCAGAAACAGCACGATTTATTATCATTCAACCGAGCGCTCTCACTCTTTCCACCTCTTCTCCTCCGACTTGCATCCACTGTGAAGCCGTCTCCATTTCCGCATCGTACATTATCTCTTAACAAATCAACCGTTATTATGATTACTACAATACTACCGTGATGATGTTCAGACTCGCTTTCATGCATAGCGTGACGTATCTCATGCAATATTAATCCTGGCTTCACGGTCGTTTTACTGTAGGCTAAGTGTGAGCTGACTTCACAACAGCCTATTTACGCCCATGTCGCAGGACGGCCTAGCCGCAAATTTAGGGTGCAGGGCGGAGGCCAGACTGAGGCAACAGATCCCACGTTTGCCAAAAAACATGTCATTCACGCAGCCTGATCATACATCGATTCCTCAGAATTTGTTTGCCAAAGGCTCTTATTTTAAAATAACATTACCTCAGTGATCCCGCGCATGCAGCCAAATATAATCAATAATATAATAGGCTATAATAGGCTACAGTAACAGCGAGCCTATTCATAATGCACAGTGAAATAGCCACACCATCGCTTAATACTCGAATCGTTCTCCAATAAATTGCATAATTTGGAGGTCACATTCCATGACCAAATTTACCATTTATAACAATATCTATTTACAATTCTCTGCTCTGTAGCCGCATCTCCGCCAGACAGGCGGCGCTTCCTCACAGACTTCTCCTGCTTGAACGCCAAAGCTCACTCACACAGCAAAAGTGCCAGCACATCACACCCGCGGCCATTTGGCTGCACCCGGACCCTTGGTTAGAAGCTGCGCGCATCAACTATGGTGTATTTTCTTCCACAAACAGTTTTTTCATAAGCGTCAAATTACTGTTGATGTTAATAAAACTCCCAATCTTTTAATAATAACTATTAATACAGGCATATAAAGTCACTATACTCGCCTATCTTGATTAAATCACTATATTCCTGCGTATCACAGTTTCACTGTAAAATAGGGCGTCCCCTCATACAATGAAACTCTGCTTCGCAGTATAATACCCACTCCTTTCACAAATGAAGGTGTGTGCCTAATAACACAATTTATTTCGCTCTCTGTTATATATATATAAAATGTTCCTCTATAGGTGAGGATCATTTACCCCTATTCACCACTCGTGTACATATTGTATATATTTACTCGATTTGATTGCACTTGCAACCTTGCGATTGTCTTTAGTTATCTTCCTACTTCTTATCTCTGTATATTGATGTACCCGCTACGCTGCATACAGACACTAAGACAAATTCCTCGTATGTAACTTGCATACTGTGGCAATAAAAGTGATTCTGATGTCTGCAAAACTGTTGACAGTTTTCGGATATGTGTGAGATCATGTGCAAAATAAATCAGCGTTGTTGTTTTTTCGGTGGAGTTTTTTCTTTCACAATTAGAGAATGAAGAAGAATGACTGTTTTGATCATAGTTTCACTGCTATTTCTCATATAGTCATGAAGTTCTATTTCTCATATAGACATGAAGTTATATTTCTCATAGAGTCATGAAGTTATATTTCTCATAGAGTCATGAAGTTCTATTTCTCATAGTCATTTACATTCATTTTCCCCAAATAAAATAATTTTCTTTAGGACTTTTATTCCTCATTCACCCACTTTGTGTACTTCAATTCAAGTCCACTGGTGACATTCGTATCACTCGCACATACAGTACACACTATCTTTCACTTCATTCACCACAAGTACTTTCACTTCTCTTATTTTAACCTCCTCTCCAGGGAGAACTATAGTTTTCTTTCACAAACCTCCTTTAGGTGGAGAAACCTTATATTTACCGTGTATCTTTGGTCTGTGGTTAGATCTGGATTCCCGTCGATCGTTTTCCTGAAGAGAAGAAGGTTGGACAGGTCTAATTCACCGGCCTGGCCACGAATTCACGTCCCAGGACTTTTTCAGGATCGGCTATGGAGCCCGGCTGTCGACAGACTTCGGTGCGTCGTCCCTCCCTCTCTCCTGGTCAACGATGTTGGGATCCGGCTCGAAGGACCAATAATGTTGGGGATATTTTTACCAGATGAAGCGCTTGGTTGTAAGACAAGCTTCCCCAGGCTCTTTTACCAAGATCTTTAACCCACTCAGACTCAAAGATAGACAAACTCGAGTTCTCAGTTTTACTTGCTGAACAAGGAGACAGTGTCGAGCGGCACCTCTGCCCGTCTCCAAAACACTTCTGCTCTCCATGCTCCGTGCTTAGTCTTTTATTTACTCGTGGTTACACATGAAGCAACATGAAGAAATGGTCCTCCCAGTTCCTGTTTAACAGATAGTACACGTATGCATAATTTCAACACACATCAACGACGGTTGGACTGAACGCTGACTGCGCAAGCTGTTATTCTGCAACTTTAGATGAAGACTTCCTCATTTTAAAGCACAGCAAACACAAGTGAACATCCGTTTTGCATAGGTCATCTCATTTTGACAGAGACACACACACATGACTGTTCCATTCCTGCACAAGCTGTAAAATATATAGGTCACAGTGCAGTAAACCGTTCAGTCAGCAGAGTGGCAGAAAACACAGGCCAACAGATAAATAAAACATGTTTAAGGAAATATGAAAACACTTTCTTCAAACCCTAACAAAAACTTAACTCGCCCAGCTGGCGAGACCACCCCCCCACCGCCCCCCGGGTAAAAACTATGGCTTTTGGTTGGTGGTGATGACGGCGCACGGACAACGCATAGACTTCAATCAGTCTATGATTGCGCAATGCCCCCCCCCAAACATCTCCTCCCACAACAGGTTTACCACATTATGTTCAGAGAGAGGGGGGAGGGAGGGAGGGGGTGAGAGAGAAATGAGAGAAAACCAGCGGAGAAATGTGGCGTTTGCGCTGCAGTCAGAGCACATTATTTTCGGATTAACGAACTGTCGGATTACTGAGATTTTCGTTGTCGGGTTAACGAACTGTCAGACTAACGAGATGTCTGTCCAATGGGCCATTTTTCGGACTCGTGACGTGTCAGACTAGGGGGCAGTCCCCCTTTCAAGGACCCATGTCAATTTGGCTGGCTGGACTAAGGTGGTGAAATCAAGCAAGCTGACTAACTTACGCATTTAGACAATCTGCAATTTTTTTTGCCAGCCCTCCTTTCTGTGATTATTATGTGCAGCAGTGTTGCCTTTGGTTTTTATTACATCTTTGAATTCTTCATATTTCCTTACGATAACCATTATGTGAGTTGGCCCTGCAGCCCCATCCTGTATAAAGAACCTCTGGACACGTTTGCAGTCAACTTAGAGAAAAGAAGGTGCCTCAGGCAGAAGAAAGCGAGGTCGTCCTACGCCTTTCACCAACGCTCTGAGAATAACAGAGCAGATTTATTTGGAAAGGAACGCCTATTTCTAATCCTGGTGTTCAAGTTTGGAAGCGTGACCTGGAGAACTGCAATGGAAAGATGCCTTTGGTGGTGGCAAAGAGCATCCTTCACCAGGTTATAATGGCGTGTGGCCTTGCCGGACAATATGGCACTGGGCCTTTCCCCCAGTATGACCCTCCCCCACGTGTGGGCTACCTACAGGAAACGAGGGTCCTTTTGGGAGAAAACACAGTGCAGCGATAGAGAGCCAAAGTGAAACGTCACTTCCTGCTTTCTCCCTGTACCAGCGCTGGGAAAAATATGAATGGTAGTGAACGGAGAATAACGTTACTTTTTTGATCCCGTTTGAATTGTGCCACGGGGTGCCAATGTTAATTTTGTAAATTTAAAACATGACTTTGCATGTAAAGAAAGTCGCAGTTTGTTCTCAAACTGAAACGTAGGGGTTAGTTCAGTATAAAAAGTAAAGTAAGTATTTGCCGGTAGAGAAAGTGACGTCACTTAGGCCGTATGTCGATCTAGCTTCTTTTTCTGACCGTTAAAACGCTGGAAGGACGCTGGCGAGCGCTGATCTCAGCGCACAATATGCAAGGAAGCAGTCTGAAAATAACGTTAGTTCAGTGCGGTAGCTAGCTTGATAGCTGACAGCTAACATTGGGGTCACCCCTATGTTCCCACAGCCCAATGGTCCCACAGCCCTATGCTCCCACATTTAGGGTTAGGGTTGGGTTAGGGTTTGGGTTAGGGTTGGGTTAGGGTTGGGTGGGTTAGGGTTAGGGCTGTGGGAACATAGGCACGCTCCCCTAACATTAGCTAACAACACACATACAGTGATTTAGCTCAACACTCACCAGAAATATTGTCTAGCCAATCTGCTCCCACAATTGAGCCTTTCTGTTTCTGTTGCGATAGTTTCTACATATGATTATTATTAGCCAGAAAAGGTGCACCCGACACCAGCGTCTTTCTGAAAAGTTAAAATATTTTCTGCTGGGAGCCGGCACACAAAAACGCCGGAGCGCTGTCAGAGCTTAAAATTGTGACGCCCGGCGCGGGATTGCGAGAATCGCGCGTATTTTTGTCAATTCTCGCATATTTGTCATTTCTAATGTGGGAGAAGACGACGGACTGTTTTGCTGAACGTAGGTTCACTCGGCAAGCAGCAAACCGCTTCTTGTGACCAAATATCCCCGCATTCAAAGAACTTCATACTCCCAGAGCTGGCGTAATCCATATACAAAACCCTTATGTTTTACCCGAAATGAAACGTGCAGGTTTTGTGTCGGTCGGTGACTCCACAAAGAGCCGCTAACGGGAGCTAACGTCAAATTCAGTTAAATTGCAGGGTAAGTACTCTACTCTATACCTCTATAACTCTATAAACCATAATATCTGTGTCCTTTCACTTTTGATTGAAAAATGCTTCTACCTGATTAAAAAAAAACATGTAGGGCTCTATCGTTGCATCGGCCTATAAACTGCGCCCAGCGCCCAGCGCAGATCAGTGGGCGTGGACCAGCCCACTCGATATCTTGGTGTCGGCGCTACAGGTGGCCTTAAGCATTACAACCACGCCTTTTAACTCATTGAGTGCCAAGGACGTCGATCGACGTCAAAGTAAATAGTGACATAGAGTGCCAAGGACGTCGATCGACGTCAAATGCGTTTTTTGACGGTGGGACGTGGATCAAAGCCTCAGGCATCTCCTGTACAAATATTGTAGCTATTGAAGGTGTATAACCTATTTTACGGACTCATTAGGTGGCGACAGTGCTCTCCAGATTAGAGAAAGGTCCGGAAAACAGCAGGAAAAAGCCCCGTGAAGAAAAAGAAACCGCTCATGCTGCAGCCAGAGCCATCTGTCTGGAGCTGACGTTGGCTGCGAACAGCAGTCAATCCGCGCCCACAACTGAGCCTCTCTGTCTCTGCTGTATAGTTTCTCCACATGATTAGCTGCCAGAAAAGCAGCACCCGACGCCGAAGGGCCAAAGCATTCTCAGCAGTCCGGTTTGGCTCTTCCGTGTCGCGCTGGGAGCCGGCGCACAAAAACGGAGGCTCCGAAAATAGACTGGGTGCGTGTTAGGCTGTGTGTTAGTGTGGGGAGGAGTTTGCAGCTGAGGAAGGGGGGGGAGAGGGGGGTGGGGCACGCAGGCACCACACAACTACACCACGTCACTACATCAGAAAATATTATCTTCACAGTCAGTGAATGTGCTTGAAATGCTTAATTTCACAAAAGGCGGAATAACTCAGCTTCTAATTTGAAACGCCTGTATTTGCTCAAAACGACCTATCTTCTCCGGCTCATAACTAAAGAACGGAAAATGGTATCAATAAACTTTTTTTTGCTGATGATACAATAGAGTCAGCTCGTTCTTCGTGTGTGTTCGGTGTTTACATAACCCTAACCCACTGGTGTTTAACCTTGACAACGCCACCTTCAGTTTCACTGAGCAGAAGGAGCTCAACACCAAGAATGTATTCAAAACCACCAGTAACTGACTGGTTCGTAAAAGTCACCCAGAATGAGGCATGAATCAAGTTTAGCCAAAAATATACAGTCTTTAATACAAGAAATGTTCAGGGTACAAGATATATATATGTTAAAATGTTCAATTGCTCCGACAGGTATGCTATTCTTCCTCTGGCCAACCGTTAGCACAGCGTCCGCCCGGGTGCTCGAAGTGCCTGAGTGCACGCCCGCACTCCGCTACAGCAGTGGGGTGCTCTCTAAGAGTAGAGAGAGCGAGAAGAAGAGCCACAGCACCGCAAGAGCAAATCACGCTTTAAAACTGAACGGGGAACATGCAGTCCCCGGACCACTATAAACCATGTGCACACTTATTCCTTATCACTACACCACCTGAGTACAAGAAGATTGCCCTCCTACACCAGCACCACACCAGAAGCTGCAACGGGGTCGGAACGGCACTCTGCAAACTACCAAGGACCAGGACGCGCCCTGCCACAGCGAGACGGTGGCCAACTAGGAGTACAATGAGAACAGAGCATTTAGCACATAACCACACCACGCACAGTGGTATTAACTGGCGGTTTCACAATACCAGATGGATAACAATGAAAATCAAAGCCCTAAGGAAACAGTGGCTGATCCGGCATATTACTGTAGTAGTCTGCCCGCCTGGACTGAAACAGAACAGCCACATTATAAGAAACATCTTTAACAAAGTACAGAATATGGATTGAGCAAAGGCAGGAGATGCATACTTTCTGAGTTGTTGTATTTGGCCCTGCCAACATATCCAGGTTGTCTCCTGCATGCACAAGACGTCTGAAACCAGCAACATTACAGTTAATACAGGCTTTACATTGAGTATGCAAAATAACAGACATTAAGAGCTACATACTTGATGATTTAACAATTGGTCAGGCCAGTGAGTCGGGGACTCACTGGCTTGACAATTGGTCAGGCCTCCGGACTCACTGGCTTGAGTCTGTGGGCGTAAAGGGAGAATTTAGGACACAATCACCACCACACATGAAGAGTCAGGTCATAAAACTAAACATTGGTGCTTACCCACTTTGAAGAGGAGCAATTATTACCAAACAGTGGCATGACCTGTCTGAGAGGTCCACACCCATTGAAAGCCAAGCCAACTCTGGCTCCCTGCTCCCTCCTGGAGTAATAAGCTCCCCCCCCCCACACACAAGCAGTGGTGGTGATTGCACCTGTAATTGGCGACCAGCCCTGTTCAATCAGGTCCAGGGCACCACATTAGTAATATCACACAATATTCTGTGGGCCTCGAGAAATCACTGAAAACGCTCTGAAACTCTGGCACTGGGAGTGTCCGTTCTCCAAAAGGGGCTGGCACTCAATGAGTTAAGCATAAAATTATGCACAGTCGGCTCATTGGGGAAGTGCAGTAAACGAATCACAAGCTTGCCTTTTAAGCTCCAATTCCACGGAGCGATCCAGTGAAGCCAGAAAAGCCAAGCGCTCTCCTCCCCCCCCTCCCTTTCATCCCCGTCTATCTGTCTCCATATATAGGCTATTATTCCATATTATTATGCTTCTCAAACCAATAAACTGAAGTTTAAATACTGCAAGCATGTAAATACGCTACACTATAGCAAGATCAAAGTGAAAAGAATGTTCTAAACGCATCGGATAGAAAAAAAAATAGCCTATGGCTGGATGTCATAATTAGATTGGTGAATGTTTGGGCAGAATGATATCGTTTTCTCTATTCTCCCCCACTGCATGATGCAACAGCCTCTGAATGACATCACTTTTACTGGATCTGATTACTTTATTCTATTTTATTTACTGGATTTTATTATTGAGTATTGAGTGTATTTTATTTTGCCTATATATGCCCCCCCGCCCCCTTCCTGCCCACAGGCTCTGACAAATATGTTCATTCTCAATAAAATCTTCAGTAATCAATCAATCCGAGTGGCTTTAAAAGCCAGATTGGCAGCAGCTGGCGCAGTGTGATCAATATGGCAGACCACAACCGATCCGCAAAATTCTCTGCCGAGGAGAAAATGGTGCTGGCGATTTAGGTGATATTTCTGTCCACCATTCATTTTGAATAGCTACAAAACGGGGTCATCCCTATGTTCCCCGGGTCCTATGTTCCCCGTTTTTAACACTCTCCGTAACATTTGGGGTGTCTATCCGCTATGCCGACCACCCGCAATGCCGACCTTAGGTTTAGGCGTGAGGGGTGGGAGAGGTTAGGTTTTGGGTTAGGGTCTGGGGGAGGTTAGGAAGGGTTCTATGTTCCCCGGTCCCACAAAAACGGGGAACATAGGACCTGGGGAATATAGGACCCGGGGAACATAGGTACGCTCCCTACAAAACAACTCTTTACTTAAGTCGTTCATTCATCTATCCATCCAGGTTCAACTGTACCATCGAACACTGTTTGGGGAGGGGAATTACCCCGCCGGGAGGGCCGAGGCCTGGCGAAGAATAGCTGCCAGCGTCAGCTCGGCGTCTGGCATTGTCAGAACACCAGAGCAGTGCCACAAAAAACACGACACTGTCAGATGCCGAGCTAAAGAAAAGCTGGCAGCCTCTCGCCGGGCCCAAAGCCAGACCGGCGGGGGCCCCTCTCAAAATCACCCCGACACGGAGCTGAGCCCTAGCGAGGAGCTGACTGCGGCCAGCATCCCCCCCGGAGATGGTGGGGTGTTTTGGGGGACCACAGGTGGGCGGTAAGTAATCCAATTACCGTAAATTCCGGACTATAAGCCGCGGCTTTTTTCCCGTTTTTTGGCCTTTTTTGCCCCCTGCGGCTTATATAACGGTGCGTCTTATCTATGGATTTTTTCCCAAAAAAAAAAAAAAAATCTCTCTTTTTTAGCACTCTTTCTAACTATAAATCCACTTCTGTTTTAATTTCCTCTCTTGCCCTCTTTTAACAACATAACATAACATAACATAACACAACACAGGTAAGCAGAAAGAAAAAGACGAAGCAATCACGCCATGAATGAGGAAATGACTCACCTGCTGGAGGCTGGAGATACACCGCTTGGGCTAAACTTTTACTCCGTGAAACACTATCGATTAAGTCCGACATCGCTCAGAGGTTTTGAGCAGCTTGAAAACAAGTTTGAAAACGTGCAGAAGTCCATCCACTCACTCACTAAAGAAAATAATGCAACCGTGAAGAGTTTCACTCGTGTCCAGCCATCTGGCCGAGTTAGAGCTGAAGTCCCGAACACAGTGAGAAAACCTCCCGAAGCTGCTGCTGCCTGCTGCAGCGGGGTGCATATTGTCCGGCCAGCCGACCGAGAGGCATGCGAGCCGGGCACTATTAAACAGTTGGGGTGTGTGAGGTGGCTGGCTGTGGAGGTGGCGGTTTCTCCTCCTCCTCCTTTCTCCCGCACACCGGGCGCCTCGGCCACGTCCAGACCCCGGCCTGCCACCGAGGGCCATCTTCATCTGCCTACTCCGCTGGCCCGACCGTCAACTCATCCTCCAGGCTGCGGGGAAGAAGCCCCTCACCGTCCGCGTTGGTGCAACAGAAACGCGCAACATACAACAGCATCATCGAGTCAATGGATATCGCTTTGGCGTACTGTACCCAGCGAGACTCGTCATAACCATTGATGGACAGCGGCGGAACAAGAGCTCAAAGTGAAACTGCCGAATATCTTTTGAGTTGGACTGGTCAATAGTACTGTGAGTAACTAAAATAAAAAAATAAAAAACGGAATTCTCTCTTCTTTAGCACTCTTTCTAACTATAAATCCACTTCTGTTTTAATTTCCTCTCTTGCCCTCTTTTCACCACACCGCGGACACTGTGTGCACTGTAAAAAAAACAAAAAATACCACAATGTGTGATTTTGTCTGGGGATTAGTGACCTGACTTTTGTTTTGTTGAAATGTTAATAAATGGGAGCTTCCCCAAACAGCCATCTATTTCCCGACAATCCCCTCTGTGCACGAAGCCTTTCATATGGTAATTAAACATCAAAACACCCGCGGCTTATAGTCCGGTGCGGCTTATAGAAGAAAAAAATAGTCACCTTTGAAGGTGCGGCTTATAGACCGGTGCGTCTTATAGTCCGGAATTTACGGTAACTCTTCATTTATTCCCTTTGTTTAATTATAGGAATAATACCATACTAATCCAATAACAATAGATAATCATATAGGCTAGCGGGAGACTACCACACTATCATTAGAACATATCAATAAATGTGTATTCAGTACAGAGTAATGAGCAGTGTGCGGTGTGCGTAATGACTGCAGGCACATTTGTTTGTTGCACATGTGCTTTGCGCATGGATGGGATCAAGCACACCATTGTGGAATGGAGCTCCTGTCAGAACAGCAGACGTCGTAGGCTAATCAGTGCAAATATTCACATAGAACAGTCTTCATTCAGGGTCGGTGACAAACAGATTGAGTGCTCATACAATTATTTTATTTACAGCAGTGCACATGGACAGGGACACCACTGAGTCTGAGGGCTCCCCTCCCATCCACTCCCCCTCCCCTCCACCGGGACCGTCAGGGGGCGAGCGCTCCCCTCAACTGGGACCGTCAGGATTGAGCGGCAGCAGTGGCGCCCGCAACCGGCCAGGGTCGCCAGGGACAGGGCGCTCCAGGACCGGCCGCCTGCATGCGGAGAGCGAGCGCTTCCTCCAGCTCCAGGAGGCCGGCTTCAACATCATGGAAGTCGGTTTCAACCGTCTGGAGGCCGGCCTCTTGGGGCTGAGGGAGGAGCTCTCCCTCGGCCTCCAGGAGGTCAGGGAGGAGATGGCCTCTCAGAGGCAGATGCAGGACGGCCACCTGGGGCAGCTCACTCAGGCGGTCCAGGACTGGGCGCGAGGCGCGCCGGCTGCTGCTGCTGTCGCTCCTCCACCACCGCCGCGGCTGCAGTCAGCTCCTCCACCACTCCATGACCCACCTTCGCCACCATCAGCGGCTCCACATAGCGCACCAGCGAGGCTGCTCCGCTCCCCGCATCGGTTGCGCGAAGGCCGGCATCCTGTCAGGAGGAGGGGACGGCCCCATGGACGGAGAGGAGAGAAGAGGACGCCCTTATTAATTTAATCTTTTGCTTTGTCCAAATTGTTTATTTCATATTTTCTTCTTCTCTATTTCCTCTGTTTCCACCCATGTTCCTTGCATCCTGGAGGTGCTCCCCTCGATCTTCTGCCTCTTCCAACCACCTCCTGTTCTATGTTGGGTTCAGCAGGTAGTTGTGCAGAATGCACGCAGCCATCACAATAGAGTCGGTGTTCTCTGGTTTCAAGTTGATCTGTGTGTAGAACACCCTCCATCTCGCCGCCAGAATGCCAAAAGCGCACTCAACTACCATTCTGGCCCTGGACAGTCTGTAGTTGAAGACCCTCTGCCATCTTGGAGGCCGTTGTCCAGGGAATGGCCTCATCAGGTAGGTTTTGAGTGGGAAGGCAGCATCTCCCACCATGGTGTAGGGAAGATCCCCTTGTTGGCCAGACCCAGGCAGAGGCCTGTCTGCGGGAACATGCAGAGTTTTCCTTTCCAGACCCTTTCCCAAATCTGAAGCGGAGAACGTGCCTCCATCACTGGATCTACCGTAGTCACCCACCTGGACATTTATGAACCGGTAGTCGGCATCTACCAGTGCGAGCAAAACCACAGAAAAGGTCTTCTTGTAGTTGAAGTACAAGCTGCCTGATAGGTGTGGTGCTCTTATCGTCACATGTTTCCCATCGATGGCCCCTAGGCAGTTTGGGAAGTTCCACTTTCTCCAGAATGTGGACGCGATGTCTCTCCACATCTGCTCTGTAGGGCTGGGGAACTGTGTGGCCATCATCCGCCTCTCTATAGCCCGGCAGGTCATGTGTACCGACTGGGAAACTGTGCTTTTCCCCAGTCGATACTGGAATGCCAGGCTAGCAAAGCTCTCTCCAGTGCCTAGGAATCTGTGAACACAAAGGCAACAAATATGGAATTTCATTTTTAGAATTGTGAGGTTTCATTAATCTTCAGATTGCTATAAAAAATGAATAAATGTGTAATAACATTGTGTGTTGCTAAAATGCATCTGTTTGTTTTTATCTCATAGTGACCAAAGCCAAAGAAAGGTGGAAACAACTCCGGGACCAGTTTGGAGCCCACCGGAAAAAGTACACACCAAGTGGGTCAGCCGGCAACACAACAAAAAAATGGAAACTAGAGGATCACATAGGCGACAGTGTATGTAGTCTTTTCTGATTTACAACTGTGCAACAGTTTGGCAACAAACTGCGACTTTCTTGACATGCAAAGTTATGTTTTAAATTTACAACCTTTACGTTGGCACCCCGTGGCACA
Source organism: Poromitra crassiceps (assembly GCF_964638095.1). Classification (NCBI taxonomy): domain Eukaryota; kingdom Metazoa; phylum Chordata; class Actinopteri; order Beryciformes; family Melamphaidae; genus Poromitra; species Poromitra crassiceps. The sequence continues at coordinate 1,805,292 of NW_028152258.1, forward strand.
ATTCAAACAGGATCAAAAAAGTAACATTATTCTCCGTTCACCGCCATTCATATTTTTCAATAACACAGATCAAAATAAACTAAAACTGGAGTTTAGCTTCAGAGTAGGCAAAGCCAAAAATGTACTAACTAAAGGATTAAATCTTACCTAACAAAATAAGAACTCCCTAACTACTAAAACAGGAGGAAAAGGGGGTTAAACTTAAATGGCAGCCTACTCCTACAGCTCCAGCAAATCATAATCTAACAAAGATCCAGTGTGGCTGGTTGGGATCAGGGAAGAATGGGTTATGGCCCTGCGCGCACCAGCGTCTGTGGTCTGCTCTCTTATGAAGGCTGGGCCTTCCCACCTCCAAGCAATCAGTGCTCCTGATTACACAGACACTCACACATACACACCTGGAACCCATTCACACAATCACTCAGACAATCAGGGGAGGGAAACACAAGCAATTAATGAAAATCAAACTACATAAACCCAAAATACGACAGCAGTCGTAACACCTCCTTTCCCCAAGAATCAGGCATCCCCCTAAGATGCCTAATATCAAGTGAAAGAGTGGAACAGTGCAGCAATTTCATTAGGCTATACAAAACAAATCTCCTAGTTAAAAATTGTGTCTATTTTTTTTTTTTTCGGTGTAGACTTGCACCGTAGGCTACTAAAGACAAAAACACACTAACGGACGAAAATACTGTCGGACGAAACACACTATTTCAAAACAAGCTATTGTAAAAGGCACATATTCTCCAGCACATACTGTACTGGATACCACCGATTACACACAAACAGTATTTGGCTCCCGTCTGTGTCTTCTTGAGCGAGCCTTTTGAGGGGACGGTCGCAAATCGCCACCTCCAGACTCTAACCAAACACAGACTAGGCGTAACCTGGACAAAATCACCAGACCACGAGGGATACACTCCAAACCAATGTCTGATTTGGTGATGGGAAACAGCCTTTCCAATAGAAATGAAGCTCAACAAAAGTCATACGGACATTTCTTGAATCACGTAAACTCAGCTGTCAGAGAACAGACCAAATCCATTCACTGAGTTTAACATGCTACCACAGAATATAAGAAGAGACACAACGAGAGCTCACTCACCTAAGTTAATCATAAACTCAGACAGATCCACAACTTCACACATTTTATGAGCCTTGCGCGCGCGTAGTCGCACACCTGAAAAACAGAGTTGGCTCAAACGAGGCGACAGGGGCACACAGACACAAACTTTGGGTGAAGCACACTTCTCCGGCTAAATCTTACAAAACATCCGAAACGGAGATCCACATCCCCATTCTGCACAGGCTGAGGGTCAGAGAGAGGACTGTTGTTTTCTCTTGATAACAGGACAGTTACCAATCAAATGGCCAGACTCATGACAATAGAAACACTCACGGCTCTCACCAAAAGCCAGAAATGCATTTTTACGCGCAACATTTGGTGACATATTACGCGCAGGTGTAACGGCGTTGTGTAGGTGGTACTTGCAGCAACCCATGTGTAGGGGCTTGTCCAGGAGTGGATTCGAACCGCCGACCCTGGCTTGGGAGTCCGACATGTTAACCGCAACGCCAAGAGAGCTAGCTCCCTTGGCGGAGCTGATTAACATGCCTTTATACCTGGGGAGTGAGTTTAACCAATCCACTCGCTACCACTCGGGACTCACAGTACTCGGGGTACGGTGGGGCAGTGGTAAGCCCTGTCACCTCACAGCTCGAAGGTCCTGGGTTCGATTCTCACCTGGGACGCTGTGGGCGCTGGAGTTGTGACCCCCCCATATCTTCAGTGCCTACTGCCCAGGTGGGCTATCTCATCGAAAGGGCCTTTCTGTGTGGAGTTTGCATGTTCTCCCCGTACCCCCCAGGGGGCTCCTCCGTACATAACCCCCCACTAAAAACATGCAGAAGATCGTCATCCGACCAGTGACAACGACATCTGAAGTTGGTCCAATGAAGTCCCCGACCATCATTGGACCACTGCTCCTGGCCTGCCCCCTGGAGGAAAGGACAAGCCTGGATGGGTCAAATGCAGAGGACATATTTCACCGGCCACTGTCAGCATGAGTGTGTGTAGTGGCCGCATGCATGTGTTGTAGTGTGTTCATGTGACAATAAAGACGGGCTGCCGTCTGAAATCGTGTCGTGTTGTGTTCACGAGGAATCCGCGCTGATTCAACTCGGTTACATTCACCCCCTTAAACTCACTCCACACCCACTGGACATCCGGGTTCACGGCATCAATGTAACGTCGTTGTGTAGGTGGTACTTGCAGCAACCCATGTGTAGGGCTTACCCAGGGGTGGATTCGAACTGCCGACCCTCGGCTTGGGAGTCCGACATGTTAACCGCAATGCCAAGAGAGCTAGCTCCCTTGGTGGAGCTGATTAACATGCCTTTATACTGGGGAGTGAGTTTAACCAATGCACTCGCTACCACTAGGGACTCACGGGGAATCCGCGCTGATTCACCTCGGTTACACAGGCATGAAGTCTTGACCACGCGAGACTGGCAGAGCGAATTTATGAGTCAAAATGAACTCCTCTGCCAGCACGGCGGCATTAGTAACTTACAGATGCAACTTTTTGCTCATTAAGGTAAACCACGATCCTGTCGGGAAGACACTTTTTAAACTCCTCCAGCAAGATCAACTCTCTCATCCCCTCCACAGTTTTAACACTACATGCCTGGTACCACTTGTCAAATAACACACTCTTCTCGCGCGCAAACTCAACATATACGACTGATTGGCAGTTTTCTCACCATTTCTTAAACGTTGTCTGTAGGCTTCAGGCACAAGTTCATAAGCCTGCAACACTGTTTTTTTCAACAGCTGATAATCCTGACTTTGCTCAATGGACAAACTTGCACAGACTTCCTGGGCTTTCCCAACAAGTTTGCACTGTAATAGAAGTGACCCGAACTCAGTGGGCCATTTTAATGTAGTGGTCATGCGCTCAAAAGCGCTGAAATAGGCATCCACCTCAGACTCATGAAACTGTGGGACTAAACCGATGTGCTTACTGAGATCAAACGCCAGGACAGAGCTGCTTGTGCCTTGATAGAATGATTGGACGGGGGTGGAGATCACAGGTGTTCCCCGTTCCAACTCAAGAGCCCTGACATGGAGATGCATGGCCTGCACCTCTAGCTCTCTGTTCTTCCTCTCCGCCTCCTTTATCTGGAGGGTCATTTGGAGATCCTCACTAGCCAAACCCCCATGAAATCCCCAGATCTCAAAATCAGCCACCAGAACACAGTTGGTTGAGTGCAAGCAATAACAATTAATTTATTAAAACAAGAAACAAACAAGGGTTTTCAATAACACAGATTAAAATAAACTAAAACTGGAGTTTAGCTTCAGAGTAGGCCAAAGCCAAAAATGTACTAACTAAAGGATTAAATCTTACCTAACAAAATAAGAAGAAAACCAAAAGACATCAGCTTACCTCCCTAACTACTAAAACAGGAGAAAAAGGGGGTTAAACATAAATTGCAGCCTACTCCTACAGCTCCAGCAAATCATAATCTAACAAAGATCCAGTGTGGCTGGTTGGGATCAGGGAAGAATGGGTTGTGGCCCTGCGCGCACCAGCGTCTGTGGTCTGGTCTCTTATGAAGGCTAGGCCTTCCCACCTCCAACCAATCACTGCTCCTGATTAAGCTTCAGGTTGCACATAACGATTGTATGCAGATTTTGATGAAAAAACCTAGGTGGAGTAGTGCAAGTGACCTGTTTTGTAAGGCAGGAGTCTACACTTTTCAGGCCCTCCTTAGAAACCTAATGTATAAATTTATCGGCAGACTAAATGTGTCCCAGAATGCCATCATAGTACTGCTAACCAACCCTGTGTTTAGTGCTGTGAGATACAACTCACGAATGTGGTCCTATTGGTATAGGTGCATTCTATTATAGATCTTAATTCTTTCTTGTGTGTTTTATTTTTCTAAAGTGTTGTTCATGTATGTGTTTTTCTATGGACCTTGTGTCTGATAATAAAAGTTGATTGACACATACACTCACACATACACACCTGGAACCCATTCACACAATCACTCAGACAATCAGGGGAGGGAAACAGAAGCAATTAATGAAAATCAAACTACATAAACCCAAAATACGACAGCAGTCGTAACAAGTGATAAATAGCATTTATACAATTATAACTACTGTTGTTGCGCGGATCAGCCATCTTGGATTTTTGAGGTTGGGGCTGCTGAGGCTCCTACGAGTTTGGAATGGGAAATACCAGCTGGTTTGCAGTGAATGCGTTTGGAAAAGATATGTAGGCCAAACCGATGGCCTGTATTTCGTTGTTTTGGCATGTTTTGAATGATCTCTCCTGTATCAATAAAGTCTGTTTTTCCCCGTCGACACCACCCCGCCTCAAGTCATTGGAAATGTTTAGAACGTTGAACAATCATACCAGCCAACACTGGATTGTTTTTCTCTCCCTCTGTGGTTAATGATTTAAATCCATGTTGTCATGAATGGGCTGTTAATGGTCATTTGCAAAAACAGATTTATTCTTAAAGCCCCATTCAGCAACTTTTCCAAGTTTTTGCTATTGGGGAAACTGCGCCCTCTGGCTGCAATAGCATCGGTATCGATATCGCCGTTCAAAGTCAACAAAACACAGCGCGAGAAAGCTCTATGTACATGTTACATCGGGTAGTCACCACGTGATGAAATAATAATCCATAGTTACGTGAAACGTCATTTTCGTAGCAAATCCGCACCAAGTTACTTCCTTGTTTTACCGAGCACATCGCTTCAGCTGTACAGCGCATGCGCAGTATGTGCCTCCAGGCTGCCTCCGAGACGCAGGCATGAAATAGCTTAGTCCCAGGAGAGGCCTTTGGAGGGCGTTGTGTGACCAATAGAGGCGACATTCTGATAATTGCACCTAAGGCACAAGGTAGCACAGACAGATCTTCAGGACAAAGGATTCTCTATTTCACCATTTTCACCAGAGGCGACATTCTCTCTGTTATAAGTCACTGTACCATCTCCAATGACTAAAAAGCTGTTATATTAAAGGGATAGTTCGGTTTGTTTGAAGTTGGGTCCTATCAGCTAGTCAGATACACTAACGTAATTAGGTACAGTGGTCTGGAAGCGGGGCGCAGTGTCTAACGAGATCCGGCACCCAGAGGAGCAGCCTCGCGCAGCCTCACCAGCCTTTTCTCTCTCAGTACTGGGGGTCAACAACTAAAACGTAATTTAGCCACCTCAAACAACGCCCACCTAAACAAATCGATATCTGTGTACATGCACGCTCTATTTGAGAATTTTCCGCGCTTTACTTTTCCGCCAAACAGTCATTTCATTCGGCACTACTTTTTCTCCCAACCGTATCACTACCGTATTCCTCCGCTAAACTCCTGCACAGAGCCGCGGTGCTGGATCACTCCGCAGATCACAGGTTATCTCAGTTCACAAAGTAGTTACATCGCGACAGCACGTCTGGAGTATTTTTCCCATCAATAATTCAACGATGGTGCGTGTTTGTGTATTTCCTGGCTGTTCAAACAGACAAAGATCCTGGTCTGGTTATCGGTTTCACCGTATTCCTTTGAAGAACCGAAGTATTACACAGTTGTGGCTTGTTGCACTGAATAGAGACATCAGCACTCCTCCCGAAAGGTGGCAGAACTTCGCGTTTGCAGTGCACATTTTTCTGAAGAGGATTATCCAAAACCCATAGCAGATAAGAAGGACAAGCACTTTCTGAAGAGCGATGCTGTACCTAGACCACAGGTGAGATATGAAATAGGAATCACATCATGCTTGTAGGCTACTATCGCAATTTTTTTTCCTCTTTTGTCTAAATGCATGAGGAAATCGGCACGTTTTCACGTTATTTATTTAGTTATTAGGTGGGCGTTGTTTGAGGTGGCTAAATTACGTTTTAGTTGTTGACCCCCAGTACTGAGAGAGAAAAGGCTGGTGAGGCTGCGCGAGGCTGGGTTACATGCTGCCACTCCGACGTGCTGCCACTCCGACGTTCTGCCACTCCGAAATATCGGCACTCCGAAAGGGGGTCTATATTTCCCGTTTTTCACTAACCTCTCCCAGCCCCCACGCCAAACCTAACCTCCCCCCATGCTTAAACCTAACCTCCCCCAGACCCTAACCCAAAACCTAACCTCTCCCACCCCCACGCCTAAACCTAAGGTCGGCATTGCGGCTTCTAAGGTGAACGACCGCCAGTCCGAATAATGGAAGTTAACGTTCGGAGTGGCAGCATGTCTGAAAGGCAGAGGAACCCCGCGAGGCTGCTCCTCTGGGTGCCGGATCTCGTTAGACACTGCGCCCCGCTTCCAGACCACTGTACCTAATTACGTTAGTGTATCTGACTAGCTGATAGGACCCAACTTCAAACAAACCGAACTATCCCTTTAAGGTGATTTTTTTGGGGCTTTAAAATTAGCCCAATAGACAACACATGCTAATATGCCATAGCCTATCAAAGTGAAAATGATTAGGTGAAAGTTGTAGGCCTAGTTATTATCTATAATAAGAGGGAATATTAAAAGATAAAATGTTTATATTATATAATACATAAATATATACAAGGGATCAGCCAAGCAGCATCACTGGGTGGCAACGGCAATGGAACCCTATGGAGCACAAGTGGCGCGATTGGCTTGAGTGTCAGACTCTAGCTGGCTAACTCTGTTTACATTTTAAAAACTGCGACAGTTCACGCAACTTTAACACGACATGTATATATTATACATTCTGAGTGAGAGCAGAAGTAGCTCAAGAGTTTGATGTATAATATATGGTTACATGCTGCCACTCCGACGTGCTGCCACTCCGACGTTCTGCCACTCCGAAATATCGGCACTCAGAAAGGGATCATGTCCTCCCCCAGACCCTAACCCAAAACCTAACCTCTCCCACCCCTAAACCTAAGGTCAGCATTGCGGCTTCTAAGGTGAACGACCGCCAGTCCGAATAATGGAAGTTAACGTTCGGAGTGGCAGGGCTTCGGAAAGGCAGACAGTTACCATAATATATGCATGTCGTGTTAAAGTTGTGTGAACTGTCGCAGTTTAAAAAATGTAAAGAGTCATGCCGGCTAGAGTCAGACACTCACGCCTCGCGCCACTTGTGCTCCATAGGGTTCCATTGCCGTTGCCACCCAGTGAAGCGGTTTGTTTACCAAAATGCTGCTCAGCTGATCCCTCGCATAGGCTCAATAAGAGGCATAAGATAAGGCGATATTCCTTTCCATGTTCTACCTTTCCTGTATTCTCAGACTTGTAGGGAGATGTTGCTTTATCCTCAAAACTACATGATAATGTCAATCTAAGAAAAATAAGAAATAAATCTACAATAGGCTATCAAATAACATGTCGTTGATGTCAGGTGTCGGACACGATGAGATGTGAGTGCCAAAATGCGACATTCACACTTCAAGTTGTACTCTTTGATTGAACAGGGATAAGAACATAATTGACACATAATTAGCGAGCAGATGACAGAGATTACAGATAAATGTTTTAATGACAGAAAGCGGAGAATCCATGGCTACAGGCAGGTTGCCTGCGTCTGTGCACATTTGGCACAAGAGGAGGAGAGGAGAGCCACGCCTCGGAGCTGCCAAGTGAATACAGTGATTAAAGGTCCCAATTCGTGCAACTGTAACATCTTAAAAACGTGTGTCTCTGGTCCATAAAACATGATTCTGGATTAATTTGTCGAAAATATAGCAACCCCGTTTGTTGTGACGGAGTTGTCCCTTCCTCATCTCGTTGCGTCCCAAGAATGGTCTGTTTCTATAATATATTCAGAACTAACAGGCCAATCAGATTAGCGTCTGTGGACCAGCACGCTAGGTTGTGTCCACAACTAATGTTAGCAATGAGCTATCGCTAACTTAACGGTTGCTACGCTAAAGAGGACATCTCAAAATGCCTAGACTTACCGAATGCACCTCCGCAGTTGCTGGATCACGTACAGTTGGCGTCGCTCCAGCTAGAAGTGTTAATTTTGTGGCTATAGACGAAATGGTGCAGGTAGCTTGTGTGAGAGAGACGTGCGCAGTATGCTTGAGGACCATCGTGACGTCCCAATACCCTGTCTGGGCAACAGAGCGTTAGGGGGCGTGGCTTGAAGGAAACTGCAGGGGGAAGCTGGATAGGGACAAATCCAACTGTGGCAGTTCTGAGCGGGATCATGTCTATGTTCCCCGGGTTCTATGTTCCCCGGGTTCTACTGTATATTCCCCGTTTTTCACTAACCTCTCCCAGCCCCCACGCCAAACCTAAACTCCGCCCATGCCTAAACCTAACCTCCCCCAGACCATAACCCAAAACCTAACCTCTCCCACCCCCACGCCTAAACCTAAGGTCGGCATTGCGGGTGGTCGGCATAGCGGGTGGACACCATTTGGGTAAAATGGGGAACATAGGACCCGGGGAACATAGGGATGACCCCTTCTGAGCTTGTGACCACTCATTACAGGGAGGGATGACAGCAGTATATATGCATTTACAAGTAAAAACAGCTTTTGCACGGAATGGGACCTTTAATACATGTTTCAGGTGCAATGTTACATGACTTTCTGATTATCGCACCAAATCCCCCTTTTTTCCCTCCATCTCCAAATCGGATCACTTTTCCCCCCCTCTGTTGCGCTCACTGCATTCACCACAGCCAGCAGCATGTTGCCACTCTCTATTTTCTTTTGAAGTGATAATCAGGCTGGTTTATATGCACTGTGACTTCATGTTGTGATTTGCATTGACCATTGGTTGGAGTTGAGCATGCAGGGGACGGGATATGGGGCAGATCCCTGTGCGTAATCACTGTGGCAGCTGCGCTGCTGGTAATGGGGAATTGCGTGCAGGTGTGCGCACAGTCAATCTAATCTGGATTTCACTGAATGTTTAGAAGGGGCTCATGTGTGTTGAGCAGAGGGTGTCAAATGGATTAGACTAGTCTAGACTATCTATCTCTATCTCTCTCTCTCTCTCTCTCTCTAAGTGTCTGAGATGAACAGTGATGGGGATATTGCAATATATTAGATATTGGGTCATTCAGTTACACTTATTGTGTATAACTAAACCCTTGATCTACCTATTGTGCTGTTATTTCAAAGCTAATTGCTAATTGGTTGTGTGCTTGTCGATTTGTGCTTGTAGGAGGGGCTTAGAGTATTTAACAGGCTAGGTCCCACGGGTGCCGGCCCTAGTGCCATACTCAGTCCCCATCACAGCCCCTCTCTTTTTGAAGCCGATGCGGAAATTGCATTCTCTCAAATGGCCAGTGGGGGGCGCAGCCTGTGTAGCACTGTGTAACATCCATTCAACTCTATGGGAAACGAGGCAACTTATCTCTCGGTCTATGTCTTAAATAAACACTTTACAAATGAGTTTATGGTCTGAAAAAGTATTTTTCATGCTCTCAAGGCCTAATTGTTTTAAATTATAGCCCCATTTCGAGGAAAATAGGCGATATACTTCGGATAATGGGGAACAGTAATACTTCCGCCCGTTAGAGGCAGCAATGTGCCGCAAGGCATCTAGGCCCCTATTCTCCCACAGGCCTTTGGTACTAAAACGGGCCTTAAACGCAAAAAAACGTGCCTTGCGCCTGCCTCGGGAAGATATCAACATGGCTTTAGGCTGGTAAATGTGCTTTAGGCTGAATGGGCGTGGCGCACTCCCTGAATGGGCGAGAATGGGCATTTCGGCCTTAAATATCGGCCTAATGATATCTTCCCACCTGGCGTACATTTAGCGCTTTGCGCTTTTGAAAACCAGGCCTATTCAGTGCGCCAGTTGAGCGGGGCGCTCTTCTGCCTCTCCCCTGTCACCCTTCTCTGTCTCTCTCTGAAACCAGGCCTATTCAGTGCGCCAGTTGCGAGGAGCGCTCCTCTGCCTCTTCTCTGTCTCTCTCTGACTCCCTCGCTCAGACAGACACAACACACGTCCCATAGTAAAAAGAAGTTGTAAGTTCACTGCCTGTGAAATGTCCCAGCATGCATTGGGCTACTCCATTTCGCTACTAAATAGCAACCAAATGAGCCGAAATAGATATAAAGGTAGATCTAAATAATGTGTAATGGTAACACAACCTGCTATTGTAGAACATTTCAATATTGGACCAAATAAAACATCGAAATGAAAACACCACCCTATGTGAAACATATATGTCATCCTGGGCCTATATATATCCCTCGTCGACGTCGATTTAACGTCATTTAGATAAGTGACAGCGTAACGCGCTTCTACTGTCTAATGTGCTATACTGTGATGTCTGCTCCAATAACTTGGCCCTACTTCACATTTAGTTTTACAATAAAAACACATTTCTGCAATGACTTTACATAATGTAGGCTATATTTATGTGCATCATCCTACCTGCAGCAGGGGAGAGAAAATGATATCTTTCTGGACAAACTTTCACCAATCTAATTAATCCCATCATATAGGGATAGGCTATATTTTTCTAGCTGATGCGTTTAGAACATTCTTTTCACTTTGATCTTGCTATAGTGTAGCGCAGTGGTTCCCAACCTACGGTACGCGTACCGTAGGTGGTACTTGCGCCCCCTGCTGGTGGTACTTGGAAGGCTCTGTAAAAAAAAAAAAAAAAAAGTTTTTGTGCAAAATCCATGGTGGTCATTAGTAGTAGTTTTCAAACATGTGAAAGTGAAATAATAATAATAATTATTAATATTATTGGCAGTGTTTCTCAAGGTAGGTGGTACTTGCGCCCCCCCCCTGCTGGTGGTACTTGATCCCTGGAATCCCAATGTTTAAATTATGAAATAAACCCAACTTTAAAATCAATTGTAAAACATGTTTATCTATCAAAATAATACTACAAATGAAAATAAACTTGTGATCATTGAAATTGAGGTTTATTTTGTTGTCTTGAGATTTAGAAACAAATATTTGTTTCTGACGGACACTATACCTGTTGCGTATGCACAATTACCTGCCCGCCCCGCATGGTTACACAAGTGGTGAACAAAGACGAGGAGGGATGCTAAAGTGGATCAAAACGGGAGGGAATCGTAAAAGAGCTGTAGTAGAGGAGAGCAGCAACGATGAAGCACAAGGAGGCGAAGACAGCAGTCAACCCAATCAACAGCAGCAAGTGCAGCTGCTGCAGGTTGCACATAGGCTGCAGGTTGGAATAAATTTGCCTCCTGCGTGAACTGTGCATAGCTGAATAGACTGTATTTTAACGTCGGTCATATGGTGGTACTTGGAGAGCCAACTACTTTCTCAGGTGGTACTTGGTGTAAAAAGGTTGGGAACCACTGGTGTAGCGTATTTACATGCTTGCAGTATTTAAACTGCAGTTTATTGGTTTGAGAAGCATAATAATATGGAATAATAGCCTATATATGGAGACAGATAGACGGGGATGAAAGGGAGGGGGGGGAGGAGAGCGCTTGGCTTTTCTGGTTTTACTGGACTAATCCGTGGAATTGGAGCTTAAAAGGCAAGCGTGTGATTCGTTTATTGCACTTCTCCAATGAGCAGAGGGTGCATAATTTTACGCTTAAAAGGTGTGGTTATAATGCTTGAGGCTGCGTGTAGTGCTGACACCAAGATATCGAGTGCGCTGGTCCACACCCACTAATCTGGGCTGCGCCAGGCCTTAAACGCAGTTTCTACGCCGATTCAACGATAGGGCCCCTAGTCTGCGGAAAGTACACGAATAAGAAAACCTGGCAAACAATGCTAGCAGATAGCAAGTATTACTTTAGCAAATTATCAGAAAATAGCGTTACTTTATGATATTTTAATAATGTTAGTAGACACACGTAACTGTATAGATGGCATACATGTAACGTGACGCTCATAACATGGCGGACCATTTAACGTTATCTAACGGTATGTAAAGTAGCCTAACGTTAAATGGTCTGCCCATGTTATACAGTAAGCGTCATAAGGTTATATGTTAACGTGACATAACATCACAAGTTTTTGCAGACTTGAATGCTGTTGGTCGTTTGTTCAATTTGCTTTTCTGTATGGTATTGGACATTTAAAAATGATACACACTTGTCTTGAGGCATCCGCCAAGCTCAGCAATTTGTCATCCTTATTTTAAAACATACTTTATCAGATCGATAGAACTCAACATAGCCTAAGGTCTTGCACGAATATGTCTTCTGGTAAATTAGGCATATATAGATAATCTACCAAGCAACACTTGATACAAATATAGGTAACCATTTCACAGCAGTCCAGCCTACCATGGTGGAAAATTAACCATTCTTTAAGTTTGAATTATATCAAAATATATGTTGCATGGTGTAGCCTTTGTGTATGTCGAATTGTTACAGATGTAAAGTATTTATTTCAATAAATTTGATTTGAAGCAGTCGGTTGGTTCTCCATCTTCATTCTTCTTCCTGGTCATTTGGTCCAAGCTGGTTCACTCGACATCAAATATCTTTATATCACATCTTATTAACAACCTGCCTGCTCTGACCAGACAACTATAATGGGCTCGTTCTATGATATTTGCGGTACATTCGGGTACATGATTTAATTTAGTACATAGTACAACAAGGTTCTTTGTTGGCAATGTTTATTGACAAAAGCACACTGGCAGATACATACCAAATGGTTCAAAGTAAATCTATCAAAAGTCTCACATCTGTCAGCATTTGGCTTATGTTATTGCAATATCTTAGGTTGAACAACAGATGATCAGCAATATTCTCACAGTAATATGCACATGGGAATCAAAACGTAGCATTAATTTTCACAAATAATTTGACCAGGGGACAATGTGCCTCTGTTGTGTTGTGCCGTTCCTGCTCCACCATGGTACTCCGGCGGCCATCCCTTGAAGAAACAAACAACACCGTGTTATATTAATTACTATAACATAACACCTCCAAATTTCAGTTAAAGTAGGCTATAGCAACGGTGCTCACCCCCTTGCTCACACGTTAGCACACGATGCTAATTGAGCTAGCGTTAGCTTACAAACATGAGCATCACTCAAACAGTCCAACATAGCAGAGCACCAAGTCCGCGATCAAATCCACCTCAGTTATAAAGTTTAGAGTTTGCCCGGAGATAAGTATAATAGCAGTTTACCTTGTGGAGGGTTAGCAGCAGCTAGCAGGCTGGAGGCTCACACCTAGTCAGGTTCCCAATGTTCTGATTTCAACCTTCGTTCAAAACGTTTAGAGAGTTTGTAAACTATACATTTTTGGAAAGCTTAGAGTGTGACGAAACCCAAAACCAATGTTGGCATTTTTTTCAAAGTCTCTATGGTCGCCATCTTGGCCTTTCAAAATGGCGACCACCGAAATTAAACGCCTGCACTGGAAACCCCTATATGGACCAGCAATGTTATTAGTGGCCGGGCCAGCGAAGCGGCAGGGCCACTTATTGTATTTGCCTTTATTATTATTATTATTATTAGTTTTCTTCTCCCGGGAAGTTCGACTTCCCATGGATGAAAACTAACCAAACTTTGCACAAAGGTCCAATCTCATGCCAAACGTCTTTGACACAAATGTGGGGCCAATAGTCCTAACGGTGGCATTACAGCGACCGTCTAAAGTTTCAAACTTTAAAAATTAATAAAAAATCAGGCATACGTGCTACAGCTTTGCAACTTTCACCGAAATGTGCGCCCAAATGAGGAGAAACTTTTGTACAATGCAACCTATGGCCAATTATGAAGTCTAAAGACCGCAAAACTGCAAAAACTATTATTACAAATCTGAGACCCGGCCCCGTACAGATCCGAGAAATACCGAGGCAGAGACTAGTGGTGTCGACGTCAAAGTTGCTTGTTAACTGCTACAAGTTGTATATCAAATGAAACTTTGTGCATCTTAACGTTATAGCATTCTCACCTGGTTGATGCTGCCTAACGCTAGTTAGATAGTACAGTGGCAGTCTCTCTATGCTACCGCTGTTCCTTCGCCCAAAAACACACACAACAGCGCTAGAAACAATCACATACATGTTGTGACTTGTGTACTCACCATGCGATCATCGAATAATAATCCAAAAGTACGGGAAACAGTCATCTTCAATTAAATCCATAGCGAGAGGAGCCAGCAAGAGGGTTACCTCTCTGCAATGAAAATCACTTCCTCCGCCTGAGGCGCATGTGTGCGCATGTGTACGCATGTGGTGGTCACATGCGCCTCATGTAAACGAGGAAGTAATTTTCATTGCAGATGGGAACGCTCTTTGCTAGTTATTTTCTCTATGGATTTACTTGCAGTTTGTGACAACAAGCCTCACGTGTGCTGTTTTGATGCGTTTCTCTCGTGATCAGCGCTGATCGCCGGGTCCACTCGGGTCTTATTGGACCCGGCATTTCACTGTCAGAGCCCCGAGACCCGTGACACGGCTACGGAACCGACCCAGACCCGGAGGCCCTTCTTTTGAATGGACCCAGACCCGACCGCGTCCGGGTCAGAACCTCGGGTATTCGGGGGGTCGGGCATACCCGAAGACCTCTAGCTCAAAGCCTTGAGACTTGCCACGACCCATTGCTGCGCAGCAGCTATAATTTCCTATTATCTTTTATGACTGAAATGTCATCTATAGGCCTAGTGGATGAAATTAAAAGTGGTTTCTAAAAGTTGCATCTTGAGCAATTTGAGTAATTAGCATAATGAGCTAATTAATCGCCAAATCGCTAAAATTTTGCTTCAAGTTAACCTAGAAAGGCGATCTAAGAGTCCAAGTCCATGTTTGTCATGTCCAGAAATGCATCTTTCCTAATTTGCATGATTTGCATAAGGTATGTAAAAATTAGGTCACAATTAGGAAATGGCTAGATCTTTCACTTTTAGTCATCTTAGAATGATGATCTTTCTTTGATATTGGGTCACCATATACTGATACGCTTGGACAACACTGCCACGGTGGCGTATATCAATCGCCAGGGCAGTGTCTGGTCGCAGGCCTTGAACGAACCAGCGACGGACATCCACGAGTGGGCTCGTGTTCACCTGCTATCCCTGTCGGCGGCCCACATTCGGGGCCACCTCAACCTGGGCGCAGACTAGTTGTCGCGGGGCAACCTGCACAACTCGGAATGGGCTCTCCACCCACAGGTGGTGGAACAAATTTGGGCCAAGTTCGGTTCGGTTCGGCGTCGATCTCTTCGCATCGCGGCTCGCACACCATTGCCCCCAGTGGTTCTCTGTCCTCGGGGAGGACCCACCGTTGGGCCATGACGCACTGGCGCACGTCTGGCCGGGGGAGGCCCTCTACGCGTTCCCCCCAATCCCCCTGATCCCACAGGTGCTAGCCAGGGTGAGGCAGCAGGGCCTGCAGCTCATTCTGGTAGCCCCACATTGGCCGTCGCAGATCTGGTTCGCGGACCTGATTGCTCTGGCGCAGGAGGCTCCGTGGCTGTTGCCACATCGAGTAGACCTACTGTCGCAGGCGGGCGGGGAGATTCTCCACCCTTCCCCACACAAGTGGAAGTTGGCAGCTTGGTTCCTGAAGGGGAACGGTTGTTAGCCCAGGGCCTACCGATGAACGTGGTACAGACCATACAGATCGCTAGAGCTAGCTCCACTCATGCACAGTATACTCACAAGTGGCAGTCCTTCGCGCGCTGGTGTGCGGAAAAGGACCTGGATCCAGTGTATTATGGCATACAGTGCATTCTCTGCTTTCTCCAAGGCCTGTACAAAGCGGGCCAGTCGCCACAGTCCCTCAAAGTATACTTGGCCGCAATCTCTGCCTGCCACATGGAGACTGAGGGCAAGACAGTGGGAAGCCTGTCTTTGGTTTCTCGCTTTATGAAGGGCGTCCGCAAGCTTCGCCCCCATACGAGGAGCGTCTTCCCTAAATGGGACTTGGTTACGGTGTTGGAGGGTCTCTCGGGACCTCCCTTCGAACCGATTGACACAATCAGTCTGAAACACCTTTCGCTGAAGACGGCATTGCTGCTAGCTTTGTCTTCCGGCAAGAGTTGGTGACTTGATTGCCCTGTCGGTGCAACAGTCATGCATGGTGTTCTCTGATAATGAGCGCAGGGTCACGCTTCGCCCCAACCCCGCTTACCAGCCCAAGAACATTAGGGCCAGGTTCAGGTCTATGACCATAGATCTGGTAGCGTTTAACCCTCCTTACTCGGATCCAATGGAGGAGAGGAGACTCCAGGCGCTTTGCCCCGTACGGGCGCTTCTAGCCTATATGAATATGACGCGCACATTGCGCACTTCTAACCAGCTCTTGGTATGCCATGGAGCTCAGGCTTTAGGTAAGCCTCTGTCCAAGGAGCGCTTGTCGCATTGGATAGTTGAGGCCACTAACCTACTCTGCCGTTGGGAAGATTCCACCGGAGGGCATTAAAGCTCACTCTATGCGGGGTGTTGCTTCATCTTGGGTGCGATTGCGTGGTGTATCGGTAGAGGACATGTGTGCTGCGGCATCATGGTCAACCCACGACACCTTCGTGAGGTATTATAGCTTGGACGTGGTAGGCACGACGTTCGCTCACACCGTCTTATCTTCTTCCCGTGCGCTATGCCATGACGGCCCTTTTTCGTTTGAAGGTCGCACCGCGGTGCTTCGTTGCAGCAGTTGTAGGTAGCATTAGTGAGAGCTCGAGCTGAAGCGAAGTAAAACGTAGGGGTTGTGCAACAACCCAGGTTTTACGAGTGAAAGCGAGAGCTCTCACTATCCAGCCTTGCTGTCCGGGTATATACTTGGCTCAATGTTGAATGCTTGGAGTGGGGTTCCCTGTCTGGCAGGCCGCTACAAAATGGCTGACGGTCGCATCCAATCACAGACAGGGTTCGGCCAGGTGATGCCTTCAGGAGCGGCTGCGGTGTTCCACGTCACCGTCACGTCACCTGGGTGGTTCGAAAGGTTCACTTTTATGGAATAAAAGGTAAGAGCATTCAAGTCTGTGCACTATGCGTGCTAAAGTACGGAAGCTTTCAGATGACTCCAGAGTAACGGAGGAACAACAGAAATGCTTGGCTAGGTTTGTGTGTGCTGCCCACTGCCCAAAAGCAATAAACATAAGAAACATTCCAGAGCTGCGGTGGCACATGTTCTGCAAGTATATGGCAGAGAGTGAAAAGCTACCACCTACAGAGGGTGCCTTGAAAAAGATCATTGATAGGGTACATGTGCAAGCTCATGTTTGGGGACAGGCAAGCGTTGAGCAGCAAGTACCTTTAAATCCTCTCAAAAATGGCTACTTCAAGGATGATAAAGGCCAGTTAAGACCCACTATCACTGATGTATCACCAGCTCCTGAGTCCAACATTAAAATGGTGAGATGCCGCTGCAAAGGAGATTGTTCAACACAAAGATGCTCCTGTAGGAAGAGAAACTTACAATGCACTGACCCTTGCCTTTGCAGTACACAATGTGAGAACGATGAGGACTCAAGATCTGAAAACCGGGATTCAGATGGCAGTGATGCTGAAGATCTTGAATTAGATGGGTTTTTAACTAACAGAAGTTAGTTATAATGAATTTCAATATGCCTTGACGTACAGAGATTTTTGTTACAATCCATTTGTTATGGATGCTTGAATTCAAATTATAAATATATTTACTTTATATTATATCCAATTGATTTTCCTTCCCTTTTTCCTTAAAGTGTTTTGAACATTTGTCTTTTTTTAAATCCAAAATGGAATTGACTAAAGCCAAAATATAGATGTCCATTTCAGCCTAATCATATAATTTATGCTAATTATGCTAATGAACAAAGGTTGCATGATTTAGTTATGGCAAGACATTAATTTCTAGACATCAAAACATAGACTTAGACTCTAAGATGATCGTTCTAAGTTGCCCAAAACAGATGATTTCCTGATTGTTACCTTTTTTTAACCAAATTTATACTAATTATGCTAATTAGGAAAGGTTGCATGACTGCACTATGGTAATAGATGAATTCCTGCACATAACAAAGATGGAGTTAGACTGTTAGATCATCTTACTAAGTTAACTGGAAGCAAAATTATAGCCATTTTCCAGTTTTCGGCAATTAATTGGCTCATTATGCGAATTACTCAAATTTCTCAACATGCAACTCTTAGCAACCAATTTCAATTTCATCCACTAGGCTAGGCCTATAGATGACATTCCATTCATAAAAGCTCATAGGAAACTACATTGCTGGGTCATATAGGGATTTCAAGTGCAGGTGTTTAATTTTGGTGGTCGCCATTTTGAAAGGCCAAGATGGCCACCATAGTGACTTAGAAAAAAATGACAACATTGGTTTTGGGCTTTCCAAAAATGTATAGTTTACAAACTCTCCAAAAATTTTGAACGAAAATACATAAGGACCTGGACTAACCAGACACAATGCACCAGGCTCACACCACACCATGGTCTCTTGGCCAGGCCCCGGACAAGACGATGGTCGGCTGGCTGGACTCCTTGTCAGGCTTGGTGTAAGACATGTGGATCTAGTTGCGGATAGTTGATGGCCAAGACACACTTGGTAAACTGAAGTCTCGATGAGTAGGAACGCTGTGGAACTTGATAGCTGGGTCTGCAAGGTTCGAAGTTGGGAACTGCAATGGACCTGCAGAACCGAACCTTTATAGATCCCGAATATGACAAAAAAAATGGGTCGTTATTGAGGAACTAGTCAGGAACTAACCATTAGTTCATGAATAGTTAATGATTAGTTCATGAATAGTTAATAGGTAGTTCCTTAATGGTAGTTACTTAAGAACTGACCATTAGTTACCATGTTAACTCATTCATGGCCAGTTTAGGACTGCCAATATTTAGCACAGGCCAAAGATTTTCATAATTGTTGGTCATCTTTCAAGACCCACAGTAAATTATCTATTAGCACCAAAGTGATTTGCAATACCTCAAAATTAAGATGTACGTCTCTGGGTTCACCAGGAAAAAAAGTGAGCTTTTAGCATGTTCTGTACTCTACTTATAGCCATTTATATACACCCTGTTTTCACCAAAAAGGTCTCTCGGAGAAGAGAAACAGCAGAAAAGGCAATTTTTGTAAAAGACACAATCTCAGGCAGAACTCGCTCTCAATTATTTTATTTTAAACTGTATTGACATCAGACATGTAAATATTATTCATTATGACACAAATGACAAAAAATATATATATATATATATATATATATATATATATATACATGAAGTGCTTTTTTTACATTCAACAATACAGTTTACTCAGTGTGAGTGAGTGTGCAGACAGACAGACAGACAGACAGACAGACAGACACACAGACAGACAGACACACAGACACAGACACACACACACACACACACACACACACACACACACAGAGAGAGAGTTCTGTCCACAGCTGCTGCTGGATCGCACCTCCTTCCCCCGCAAATTAGCATAGGAGGGGAACACCAAACTGGTTTGAGATCAGCGTCTAGCCTCCTCTGCCTCGCATCGTTTTCCTCCTCTTGTTCGCGCTGGGACGAATGCTGCGACACAGGAATGGGTCCGGCTTGGCTTTGGGACCAGGCGCTGGAACCGGATCGATCATGTTCGTCACGGGTTTGACTACTGCGAACAACTCAATCCAGGTTCGCCCTGCAGCAAGGCGAGCAGTGCAGCGCGCCGAGGGGCGTTTCAATGGCGTTTCTCCTCTCTACAAGGAAGCGCGTTTCTCTGTTTTTCCTCCTGCTCATTTCAAAACAACA
Organism: Poromitra crassiceps; assembly: GCF_964638095.1. NCBI lineage: Eukaryota > Metazoa > Chordata > Actinopteri > Beryciformes > Melamphaidae > Poromitra > Poromitra crassiceps. The sequence continues at coordinate 1,824,936 of NW_028152258.1, forward strand.
GCTGCGGTATGTGTTTGATCGCGTGTTGTCGGCTTGACTTTGAGGCTAGGGACCTGATAACATGTCACAGGCTGGGGAAGTGTTTGAACTACGCGCTGCACTAATAAAAACAAAAACACGTCAAACACGTCATTGGCTGGGTATATTTTTAGGCTGAATGGCAAGACAATATATCTCTGTATTTTCTACGAAGTGGACTAAATGTCCAGTTGTAACTTTGTGCTTTCACAAAATATGAGATTTTTGATAAATAATCATCAGTAACATGGATATAATGACTAAGTGGGTAATGGAAGAGTTATAGTAACAATATTGAGTTATATATAATCTGTGTATGGTGTATATTAATTTCTGGACGGTTGTATATTGTATATATTGTATTGTATTGTATATTGTAATGAAATATAATTATGAAAGTGATTATTGTGGTTATAATAATGATTATAATGATAATAATTATTAAGATATCCTATGTATATATATGTATATATATATATGTGTACCGGTATATGTGCATATTCGGGTAATGCAATGTATATGCAGTGTAATTGTCAATTGTGTAATTATTTGAATTTGAGAATTATTGTCTCTGTTTTTGTTTATAATTGATTATTCGTTAATCATTTTTCTGTTGTATAGCTTGTTTAAGTAAGAAGGGTAGGCGCTATAAGCTATAGCTTCAGCCTACACCTTTTCGGTCTATCAGCCTTGTGCTGCTTGTTTGTACTTTTTCGTTTTATTTTATGAAATGTTTTAATTTCCCATGACCGAAATAAATAAATAAATAAATAAATAAATAAAAAAAATGGCAAATAAGTTCAGAAAACTACATCACTTTACAGTAATACAGCCTTTAAAACAAGTAAAATACAAGCATGGCATATCACGATATTAATATACACAATTTACAACAATATTTAGTCTCATATCCCATGCTCATATCACAATATCTATATAATATTGATATATTGCCCAGCCCTACTAGTACACACATATCTGCATTTTTTGTATATCACATCAAGTATCTGCAAATAAAATCTAAAATGCATCCATATCGACACTCAACCATATAGAAAGAAAAGCAGTATAGGACACCACACCTGGAGAGGCTTCAGCTACAGTATGCTTGCAGCAGACACTGCCGCCCTGCCTGGCCTGGTCTTCTTTGCCTTCTTCTTTTCTTTGGATATAGGTGACCTCAGGAAGTCGGTGTCTGTGAACTTGTCTCCATGCCTCATTTTACTGTAAAAAAAAAAAAAAAAAAAAAAAATCCATCATCATTGGTAGACAGTACACACAAAAAACAACACTACTCTGTTGGTTACATTGGGGCTTTTCACACTGTATGCTCTTAGCCTGGGGCTATCTTAGCCCTGGGCTAACTTAGCCCCTTTGCACACTGCAGTTCTACTAGCCCACCCAGGGTTAGTAGAGCCCAGGGCCATTGGAACCAGTGCTGCCAGATACATACAGCCAATGGCCCCGTCTCACACTGACAACTTTTAGCCCCGTGTTTAGACGAAAAGCCGGGGTTAACCCTGAAAAGTCGGGGTAAGTCGCAACCTTAAATTCCCACATTTTTAAACTGAATTTGGCCCGTAAATCCATCGCTGACTGCGAGCCCGTTTTTAAAGCATGAGTGGTAATCTTTATACCATATGAAAGTAGAAGAAATAAGGAATTGATTGGGACGAAGCATGTCAACCTAGCATGTCGGGAAGGGGGGGTAAATAACGCTCCAAAGTTGATGAATTGGAATGTAACTAAACGAGTATGTTGATAGTGCAGGGGAAGGCACACTCTGGTTCCAGATGCAATAAAGTGTAATTTAACGCTATTTGACAACAGTTTCGGCCATAGACTTTGTCAAGTATCATACAAACACAGTGCAAGACAGCCATTATAAAGACAGTTGGGCTGATTGAATGGACAACACCTGTCTTGTGAAAGCACACCTGAGTGTGATTACAATGACATCATAGGATCAGTCATGCAGTAATAGGCTACATTTTTGGTACTGGCGCAGATTAATCAAAACATTGATGTCACAGGTAGGCTGTATACCATAATATATCATGAATCTAGAGGTGGAGCCAGGACAGCCACCAGAGGTGGAGACGGGACAGGCACAGCCGTCAGAGGTGGAGACGGGACAGGAACAGCCACCAGAGGTGGAGACGCGATAGGGACAGCCGTCAGAGGTGGAGACGGGACAGGGACAGCCGTCAGAGGTGGAGCCGGGATAGGGACAGCCGGCAGAGGTGGAGCCGGGACAAGCTGAGGAGGTGGAGCCGGGACAGCCGCCAGAGGTGGAGACGGGACAGGGACAGCCGTCAGAGGTGGAGACGGGACAGGGACAGCCGTCAGAGGTGGAGCCGGGACAGGGACAGCCGTCAGAGGTGGAGACGGGACAGCCACCAGAGGTGGAGACGGGACAGGGACAGCCGTCAGAGGTGGAGCCGGGACAGGGACAGCCGCCAGAGGTGGAGACGGGACAGGGACAGCCACCAGAGGTGGAGACGGGACAGGGACAGCCGTCAGAGGTGGAGCCGGGACAGGGACAGCCGCCAGAGGTGGAGACGGGACAGGGACAGCCACCAGAGGTGGAGACGGGACAGGGACAGCCGGCAGAGGTGGAGCCGGGACAGGCACAGCCGGCAGAGGTGGAGACGGGACAGCCACCAGAGGTGGAGACGGGACAGGGACAGCCGCCAGAGGTGGAGACGGGACAGGGACAGCCACCAGAGGTGGAGACGGGACAGGGACAGCCGGCAGAGGTGGAGCCGGGACAAGCGGTGCAGGTGTTGACCCCGCTGCGCTGTAGCTGACTGCATCCTATGAGGAATCTGTGGGTTTTCCGTTCTGAACAGTCTGAGGTGGTCAATACTGACCCTGTTCAAAACCCTCCCACTGGATTCTTCCAGGAGGTCGGCACTTTTGTCCAACAGGGCTGTTATAACAAAGGGGCCAAGAAAGCTGGCATCCAACTTGCCACCTTTGCGCTGCTGGCTCCTCACGTTCTGTCGGAGCACCTTGTCGCCAACAGCAAACAGGCTTTGGATGTTGTGGGCGGCGAGTTTCTTCTTGGCCCTCTTGTGACTCTGTGAAACATTGTCATCGACAATGTTCTTGATTTCATCAAGAAGTTGTATTCCTTGAGAGACTCTATCTTCCTTGACAACATCCTCCACACTGCTGTCCACCTGTTGGTGAATAAGTGAAAATTCTTCAAAATGCACTATTGCTACTCTTTTCCCCAAAATCGAATTAAAAGTAATGTTGGTAGTACTTCACTTATTCATACGGTGTCAGGTAAAAACATTCCATCCATAATAAATTTAACCAAAATGGCATTTTCCCACACCTCATAGTCAGTAGCGGCTCCAGCCAATTGTGCCTGGGGGGGCTAAGGGGGGGCTTAAATATTTACAGCAGGGGCTAACTTTTTCTACATAAATAGACAGTGGTTCTCTTCTCAACCTGTGGTACAGGTACCACTGGTGGTACGCGGGGGCCCCTCCCTCTCATACATTCATATGGTGGTAATTTCTCAGGTACTTGTGTAAAAAGGTTGAGAAACACTAATATAAGAAATTATAATAATATGATAGGGTGTGAATTAGGCTCTACTATTAGACAAGGAGGGCCCACTGCTTTTCCTTTGAGAGCCAAATCGCCAACCCAACATTATGCATGTAAGTGCTTCAATGAGCTGAAGACTGACTGTGTATTTAGCCCTTTGTCACACTGTATATGTTGAGACTGATGAGTCCAGTTACACAAGGCTATATGCAGCACACACATTTAGATGGTAAATCAAGAGTTTATATTCACAATTTACACAAAAGATTTAAAATGTGCTATATTTTAGAGACAAATTAGGCTAATCACTGCATATAGGCTATATGTAAATAAACAGTGCCACATACACAGGCACATCCATTCATCAATAGTCTGTGCCAGAGTAAATTGATAGATTGCACTTTATAACAATCACGCCAGTGACAACAAGACTGTATAGTGACTGAGGCGTTTTTTGATACTTTTATCAAAACAGTGTCCGCCCTGAGACTGGGAGGTTGTGTGAGTTCGATCACCAGGCGAGTCATACCAAAGACTATAAAAAATTTACACAGCAGAGCAGTCAGACAGAGGAGTGCACAGACACTCCCCCAGCCACACAGTCACACACAGACCCTCACCTGACGTTAGTCTGCCAGGACTCATGTCATGACATGTAGCTTTCTGCTCAGTCAGCGACAGACAGCGTGCTGTCAGTATGTAAAAAACAACGAAACAAGCCATGTGCCGCGTGTCCGTCGGTGTACAGCGCAGACAGCTCCCGAACAGAGAGAGAGAGAGAGAGAGGGAGAGAGAGAGAGAGAGAGAGAGAGAGAGAGAGAGAGAGAGAGAGAGAGAGAGAGAGAGAACAAGCCTTGTGTGCAGCAGCCTACCTGGCTAACATCAGTGCGCTCAATCCTGTCCAGTCCAGTGTACAAAGCAAAATAAAGTATCTCCTTTGTGATGGCCATCAACATAAACGCTTGATCAATATAAAGGCGTGCGATACTAACGCTAGACGCTTGTTTTATGTCCATTTTCCGTAGATATTGACCTATGATATTGACATGTATGTAAGGAAATTTAAGTTCCGCGGACCAGCTGAGAGAGAGACGCTTTGAGATGGAGCAGGCCACTTTGAGCAGAGCAGAGGGGAGGTCCTTCTATCACACCATGCCATAATCACTTGCCAGTAGGGTGAGAACCCCTCCATAACAAATGGGCCGGCCCGGTGCTCAGACAGTGCTGTGCTGTGTTCAAGGACGCTGGGAATTTTCACTTCTACTATGATATTAGCCTAGTTTAGTTGTATACATTAAGTTTTTGTTTTTCTCCAAAGAAATTTCCAGGGGGGGCTTAGGGGGGGCTTGGCTAATTTCAGGGGGGGCTAAAGCCCCCCCTAGCCCCCCCCTGGCGCCGCGCATGCTCATAGTGCTCTGGAATCTCCAGCGGATAACGGGCTTCCCGACCAAACATGAGGAAGTAGGGAGAGTACTTGGTGGTCTGCTGGACTGTGGTGCGTATGCCAAACATGACCGCATCCAAGTACTCGTCCCAGGTGTCAGGCTTGTTTCCCACCAGCTTGGAGAGAGCCCTGAGGAAAAGAAACATTTACTGTAGTTGGTATGTGGCACTGTAGCGAAGTGCATTCCTCTCTAAATACTACACTCAGCAAAACAAATGTCACCTTCCTAAAACAGTTATCACACACTTTTTAGACAGTCAATTTCTGACTTGTCAAGCTTTGCTTTCCTTACGTTTGAATGGTTGAGTTCATCCGCTCAACGAGGCCATTGGTCTGCGGATGATATGGCGCGGTGAGGCTTCTTTTGATTTTGAATTTTTCCATCACGCACCTGTTCATCTGTTAATACAAAAATATGATTTAAGATTACTGTCAGGTCACGAATTTCACTTAAACTCAATCCCTGCCAGAGTTTCAAAGGTAAAGTCGCCAGCCACCGCCATGGTTTCTGATAATTTTCACTCATTTTCCCAGACCCACAGTATGTATTCTTCTATGACTATTTAAACAGTGAATATCTCAAAGGACAGAAGAGCACATCTACTTTAATCCAATAAAAGTTTGATTCTACCTTCATCTATTTGTTAGTTATTGCCACTTGAATGTAGGTAGTACTACCTGAATACACTGTCCCGAAAAAGCGGAGAACAATGTATTTTTGAGGTCATGAGCAAATCTACATGCTGAAATGTTGACGGTGTGAGAGTTGAGGAACTGCATTACAGAACTAGCCGAGGACAACTGACTTGTGGACATTTTAGTGAGCAGCGCCTGCCGCCTGGTGAAAAGAAAATCCTTCAGGTTTGAGTGACCGGCTGCCACGCTGTCATGGAATCCGTGGCTCGCTAAAAGCTGCCGGGCCCTGTGCTTTGAGCAGCGTCTGGAGCCGTTCTATGGAGCTTTTCAGGCTGGAGATTGTTTTTTTCCGTTTTTGTTTGTTTTTCTGTGTCCGAGCCTGTGTGCCTTCTTTGTTTGTTGTTTATTCTATAAAAACTGAAGGAGAAAAAAAATATATATATATATAACAGGGACGGCACCCGGGAGCAGTATGGGTTAGCGCCCCAGCCTGTGTCTTCCGTGAGGAAGAATCCCAACAATCCACCAGAGGCCTTCTAGGAGGGCCATTCAAGCCGCAAGTGGAGTCTGCAGTGCCACCAATTACTGGTACTGCATGGTATCCACCAAGATACCATCACGTTGGAATGAGATGTTTGGAGTGGGGGAGTCTGGTGCAGCGCACAGGTCCTAGACCTGGTGAGACGAGGGAGGAGCCCGGCCGGGTGGCAACCCACAGAGCCCGGTCCCTCTACGTACCAGAGCATTTCTCCCCCCCGGTCTCCCCCCTCGGGGGGGGCTGACCGTGGGTAGCTACTGGGACGTAAGTTGGGGTTTGGCCAGCCCTGGTTGGGTCACCTGGGCGAGGGTGTATGATGTTGCGAGACCCGAAACATCCTATGACCCCAGGGTACATCACTGAGGATACGTCCCAGTTGCATCCATGCAACGTTTTCTCTTTATATATATATATATATATATATATATATATATATATATATATATATATATATATATATATATAATACTGTATATAAAAAAGTGATATTTGAACAACGTTCAGAGGCATTCAATGGCGGAGAAGGAGTTAAAGAAATCTCATGGAATAACTAGAAAGTTCCACTCAGAAGAACATGTCATCAATTATGACAATCATCAAAATTATGACATCACTATAAACATCATGGTGGCATCATCACTGTTGACATCTTTGTGTGTCTGTTCTGCCACAATTATGAAAGAGACGACCAATCACATAACCTCCACCTTGACTTTTCCTCTGGCAGAGATGAAAATAGGTCTATTTAAAAAAAATCTTACCTCATTCACAAATTCCCTCCCTTGATCGGTCAGGATCCTTTTTGGGGCCTCAAATTGATGGACAAACTTCAGAATCTGGTCTGTCACCTCTCCGGCAGTTTTGGACCTCATTGGGTAGGCTTGTTAGCCTGACTCCACCAGACGGGGGCGGCATTGTTCCACAAATTCACAATCCACCTCAGTCTGGCCCTGGCCTCAGAGAGGCGTTCAAACCGGCCGCCACCCAGGCGCACCAATCAGCGTGAGCTAAGGGCGGGCTTTGCGAGACCGGATGTGACGCCACCGAGAGGCTCTGGACGTTTGTAGTTCTTTCACTATTCAACATGGCGGCGGCTACCGAGGCTAGCTCCAGTGAGCTAGTCAAACATTCTATTCAAAACAATAAGCTAACATAAACGTTAAACACTTGATCTTACAGTGAGTACGAAACCGTAACTGTATTGCTGTAACGTTATCAACTATGAACGTTAGTAAACAAGACATTGTTGTAGAATTTGGGGAGATAGCCTTCAGACGGTTGCTAGGCTGGGAGAACATAGCAGCCATCAGCTAGCTGTAGGCTAGTGAATGGCTAGCAGTTAGCCATTCACGCAAGTCACACAAACACAAAGCCCTTCTCACCACAGCCCAGTAAACATGCAATCTGTTAAACCATAATTTTTGTTCCAAATAGAAATAAATCATAACGTTAATCAAAATGCCACTGAAATATTAGCTAATCAACACAGAACTGCAAAGATCAGTGTGATGTATTGTCCCTACTGCTAGCTGAAGTGTATTCTGCTATGATTGTAATGTTGGCTGCTGTTTAATAAACCACGTTAACTCACGTTGGTGTCCGAGTGACATATTATGTTATACAGGCGAGATTAAAGATCTCAGGATAACAGGATGTTACTCGAGAAATTGGTTTATCGATAGAACATAGCTTAAGATTTTGCACTTGTACTTTCTTTAGATAGGGGGTAAACAAACTAACGGCATGGGAGCCAATACTAGATTATATCCAAATGCTGCATGGTGTAACCTAAAGGGTGCTTTTCCTCTTCTCCGTTGACGTCCTCTGGGCTCCAGGCAGCTCCCTTTCGCAGATTCATCTCTGACATAAACATCTTTATGAATTTACATCATCTTATCATTTTACCCAATCGTGCCTCAAGACCAGCAGATTATGTAACAACAACACCACACGGCCGTCTTTTCTCCGTTTAGTTTATTATCACAAAAGTAGCAAATAACATTCTCCAGTCATGCGTAAACATCTACCATTCCACTGACAGATATGCTAAAATTCACCAGTCCTTAATGCTAAATAGTAGCGTTAAATCATTATATTGTATCAAAGTATTTGGTTGTTATTGAGCGAGCTACTGTAACTTGTCCCAATTTACCCCCGGGGATCATTAAAGTCTTTCTGATTCTGATTGCCATGATCATAAAGGCTAGAGAGCGTTGCGTCTCCATGACGTTAGCCGTCCAGGCCAGTCCAGGGTGCGTGCCACTCGGTGTCATATCGTGTCATCAGTTCCCTGAAGAAACGAACAACGATATGTGTTAGTCATGAATTGCTGTTAACGTTATCAAATCAATAATCATCAGATGTAGCACCCCAACCTCCAAATGTTGCTAACGTTAGCGTAACATCAGTTAATCCAATCAGTTACATTTAACGTGCAAAATGGCCTACCTGCACTTCATCCTCAGTCAGACATCTGCAGTAATTCTTCTTTCTTTTGGCAAATTGAATAGTCAATGGTTGCACCCAATATTCACCGTACAAAAACAGCAAAAAATCTGCGACCTCCATGCTAACTAATTAGCAATTGTAGTCCTAGCCGTTCATGTTCCCCAGCGAGGGTACGTCATGAAGGCAAGTCGATCTGATTGGTTGGCGTTGGCACGCCCAGACAGTGACAGACAGACGGTCCATCCAATCACCTGCCAAGTAGCTTGAAAAAAGTGACCGCCCTCTTCAGCAGGGTAGCTTGACCAAATCCAGATGGATGTCGTTTGTGAAACAGAATGTGAAGCAAACTCATCAATCTGGCAGCGTCAGGTTATAGGCTTGTGGCCATTTTGTGTAGTAATCAATCATTACACATATGTATTGATATCCACTCTTTGTTTCGGCCAGTTTCCCAATGAGGTCCATCCCCACCAATTCAAAGGGTTCAGTAACCTAAAACCAAAAAATAGTTACATTTTAAATTGGCTGGTCCAATTGGCTGGTATTCAACAGAATGCCAATGCCACCCACCCATAATCCCGGTTTATAGTCACATTAACTATTATCAATAGCTGCCAACTATCAACACCTCTGTTATCTAAACCTTTTGCACACAGACATGACGTCACAGAGGCAGAAGTCACTGCAGGATACACTCACTGAGTGGCAGCGTTAGCATTTGGTTTGAATACTGCGAAACCATCACAAATGTGAAATAATTGTTCTGACTGTAGGAATACATTCCACAAGAAATCTGAGCTATGTCTTTAGATGCTGTCAAAAAGCTCAAGAAGAATTACGTGAATGATCACTGTTATTCACATAAATAATGTATTTAAACTGCCACCTGTATCGAAAATGACTAGTAACATAGTAATCTGTACTGTACATTATCACATAATGATGGACACCCTGCAGCAAATCAGAATCGAGTATTCACCCAGACATGGTAAAAATGATGATACGGTAATTACCTTGATTGTAGTGTACACCACCTCCTGCTTAATGGTCCGCTGAGTGGACTGGCAGACTGCACATTCTGCCACCCGTATAAAACATACAGTAGTACATGATGCACTTACTGTACTAAGCTTGACTGTATATAAACTACTAAGCTTGGTTAAGTAAGGGTTAATGCATGACGAGGTGTCCATTATCAGCTATTGATGGACAACGCGGATGCCTGAACCATCCTCGGCGCAGTTGCTTCCATGAAGTCTATTCATTTCTGATAATGGACACCTCAAAGTGCATTAACCCGCTTACAACATGGTCGCTTGCCAAAGATACAAAACAAGATCATTCATATACAGTATATTTTCATGACACAGTTCAGTTTTCAGCTGTCTGCACGTGGAGCCCCCGCAGTGCGAAATCAATCTGTAGCCTATTGTATATTATCACATAATAATGGACACCCTGCAGCCAATCAGAATCGAGTATTCACCCAGACCATGGTATCCACCGTATTTCTGGCGGCCATGATGCGCTATGGGAGCTGCTTCCAGTGCTGCCCTCTCCCCTTACGTCTAACTTGACACAACACAGCCTGTCTAGTGCCCCGTCTGTGCATCTCGCATCACAGATAAATCTGCAGACTTGTTCAATGAGCAACAGGTTAGCGGATAGATAACATTATTAGGCTACATTCCCAAAAGAGTTAAAATTATTTTTTGACAAGCAAACTTTTTACGTCGGAGTTCATCAATGAAATGCGATGCTGAGGCGCCAGAGATCATGAATACTACTATTGTGTAACTGAGAGTTGAAATCCGGTCTACACAAACAATACATTTCCACGCATTTTATGTCACATGAAATATCATAAATCTAGGACTATATAGGCTATGTGCTGCCAGCAAAAAGCTTCCAGGACACAACTATGGTTAATACTTTTTAGCTCAATACTATAAAATAATGAATTGAGTTAATGCAGTAACGCGCATGCGCAAGTACAGAGTAGTCGCTAGCTGTGACTGACTAGACCAAAGCGAGTCTGCACCGGTCTTAATAAGTGTGGAGCGAGGTTCTCTGGGCAGTGGGCACGCTATGTTATTGTAACAGACTGTATACGAGGCTCTGTGTACCCCCTGAGTTGCTGGTGTTAAATGAAGTTAACCTCTGAAACCGTACAGCCTACAGACTATAGATGCACACACACCCAACACAATTTTAGTCTGTTACATAATATAATAGTCTCGTACACATGACATAAAATAACCTGTCCTCCCGATCGTTGAGCCTGTGGTATCGTACAATTGTGTAGTCTACAAGTTGTGTGTGAGATAGAGTATATATATGCGTGTGAGATAGAATATATATATGCACGGCGGCCAATCTGTTATAAGTAAATGTATAGCTCAGTTCCTAGAGCGCCGTGGGAGAACGTGGTTCAAATCCCGTGTGAGGTGCTGCATTTTTTATTGAAGATCCTGGTAATATATGGTCTAAATGTGAACGTTTAATCAACGTCTGCAAATAGTCGGTGAAAAAACTTTCACTTTTGAACCTTTCTTGCACGTTTTTTCAACGTTGACCCTAAACGTTTTTTAAATGTCTTTTCAACCTAAAAAAATGCACGCTGGGTTAGCGTAAATTCTGAAAGGGAGACCAAAAATTGTGATGCGCTCCATTAATTTATTAATTCACTCCCTAAAGCATCTAGTAGTCATGCCAACCAATTCATTCATTTCCCTAGCCGCAACACGCAACTCATATGGACTTCTCCATTGGAGTTGCGCTCGACACCCCTTCCCCCTCGCCCCACCCACCCCCGCCGTGAGTTATCGATAGTTACACTGAAAGGTCCACGGGCTGCAAACATAACCCAATCTCAAATAAAAAATATTCCCAATGGATTCACGGTTGTTGTCTTCCTCCCCGGGGCCCTTACGATGTCTGTTAACTTGAGGTTTATGAGCAAGAGCTGTTTTAGGCTTGCCAGAAACGATATTTTCCTTCTCCAAAGACCAACTGCACAGCAGCGCCCGCCCCTCATGGGGGCATGGCACTGCTGTGGAGTTGGTGGAAAGAGTCTTTGGAGAGTTTATTAGTATTATTTTGATGGATATAACCTTAGACCTACTTACCCATTTACCAATGTCCACAGTCATGCCTGGCCAGTAGAAGCGCTTGCATATAGCGTCTCTGGTCGCTTTCTGGCCGGTGTGTGCACCTTTTGCACTGGCGTGGAATTCAATGAAGATAGCGTTGGCATCCTCTGTCCCACAAACTACTTTTCTGGGGCGGTTCCCCTTCCCATGTCCCTTAGCGTAAAGTGAATTCTCTAGATTGAACAGATTATAAAATAGGTTAACCTGTGACAGGCTATTTAATATACTGTATTGCATGCATAGGGTCCTCCATTAATTCATATCTGCTAATTAATCATACATTTGCCCAAGTTTTTCACAAGTGATAGTAATGTCATTTACAAGCAAATTATGCTCACTCACACCGGAGCTTTACATCTCTAGATGCTGTAAATATAGCTACCTATGTTTAGCTGTGCAGAAGGTGACTGTGAAAAAAAGGGGTCATCCGCCTGTCTGGTTTGTGTTTGTTGTATATATGCAATTTCCCTTTGTTGTTTAACTAAACCCTTTGTCCTGATTTGTTTCTGTTGTAGACAAAAACAATCTGTCGAGTACATCTGTATCCATCTGTTGAGTTCCATATTTTGAGTTCATCTGCTGTAACATCTGTATCATTTGCATGTTCCTATTATCATCTGCCTAAAGAGACTCTACCATCATCATCATGTCCCACTTGCTGAGGCTAAAAGACTCAACCACATTTAGTAGTTTTTACAGTTTGTGTACTGTTGTGCTCGCAGGAGCTGGTTTGGTTATGAAATATGATTATTAATAATTATGAATTATTAATATTCATAAATGTATTAGATTTGACAGAAAATATTGTATTCTCTGTAAGATTCGGGGCACCACTGTAGTTAAGGCTACAGACCTGTCTAAAAGTCAAGTTATGACTAGTTTAGACACCAAACCAAATTGTCATATCAGTCTCATAATGATATAGTGTACATTGTACAGTTAATTGAAGGGTCAAAGTTCGTAAGCTTCTGTCACAGATTTCCACAGATAAAATACCTCATGAATAACCACCAAGATTCATAGCATTATGTAATAAAAAGATTTAATAAATCACAATATCAATTGACATTAACATAATGATTAAAATATCAGTTCATCACATTTACTTTTATGACTAATACTCTACCACATCTATCGCTAATACCTAATGTAAATAAACAGTATCACTGTGTGTGTGTGTGTGTGTGTGTGTGGGTGTTACTTAGCATTTTTGTGTGTGTGTGTGTGTGTGTGTGTGTGTGTGTGTGTGTGTGTGTGTGTGGGTGTGTGTGAGAGAGAGAGGAGGAGGTAGGAGAAGGTGGAGTGTCTTATGTCACCCCAGGATTGGCTGAGGGGCGGGCTGATCGTGTTCAGACCGCCTCCTTTTCAAAATGGCGGTTTTGCCAAAATTGAGGAAGGATTGGCCTGGTCAGACAGAGGTGGCTGGGGGGGCGGTCTGGAACCGCCTCCTTTCCAAAATGGCGGTTCTGCCGAATTTAGGAAGGGATCACTCTGCCTGCCTAGCCTGGATCACTCTGTGTGAGTGACTAATCAAACTCTCTAATTCAGCTTAACTGTATTTTTGCGGGTGGACATTCTGAACATCTCTAGACCGTCCCAAGCTTAGCCCTCCCGGTTGAACGGGCTCAGCTGGGAGGCCGAGAGAGTGGGGGAGAGTGAGAGGGAGAGGGAGAGAGGAGAGGGGCCCACTGGTGGCCGCTAAGTTCGTGCTGAACTTGGCGCTCACCTTCAGGCGTCTATATCATTCAACAGTGTGCGAAACATTGTACATCAACATACAGGATACTGTAATCCACACATACATGGTACTGCATTTTAACCCTAACTGCCCAGAACCATTAAACCATAAACTCTCACGCGGATTCACTCTGCTAAGTGAATCGTTCCGTTGTTGGCACGGCTGTCCTGTGCGCTGTGGATTTGGCTGAGTTGACGTCGGGGCCGACGTGCGATCTGGCCTGGGCAAGCATGCAGCGGACGTCTGATGGGGGTCGACGATGCCTGGGGTTGGCGCGCAGTCTCTCGGCTGGTGGAATCGAGGGTCGTGTTGCGGCTGTGGCTGGATGCCCGCCACGGTGTGTCTTTCTGCAGCCGTTGGTTTGCCTTGCTGCGGTGTGGCTTTCTTCTTCTTCTCCTGCACGTGCGGTGCGCGGGGAGGGTCGTCAGTCAGGCGTTCTTGCCTGGAAGCTTGGTCAACAGCGGGCGTTATGCCAGGCTGTGGCACGTCTGGAAGCGCGAGGGGGCTTTCCCCGGCGACTTATAACACTAAAATGACTTAAATTAACTGAGATTAAGTAGAACTATCTCAGTGTAAGCATGCTATGTCTGGTGGGACTTACGGCCTTTGGTAGGCGATCTCTGGTGCTGCTGTGGCTGGAGTCCTCTGGGCCCTGGTCAGGCCTGCAGGGCTTGGTACCTCTCGAGGCCCTGGTCTCCTTTGTTGCAGAGAGGGTACAGAGAGCGGGGGAGGGGAGCCGCTTCCTTTGGCTCCTCCGGACCCTTCCGCTGCGTGCGAAAGCTTAGTTGAGACTCATAGTTAAAACTGTTTTCCACCAGTTTTGTTACTGATCCCATATTAAAATGAGCATGCATGGTGGGCCAATCACATCGTTCGGTGAGTTGGGCTATGCCCAGCCCTGTAAGGTGAGGCAAGGGAGAGGGGGGTTTTATGGCTTGATTACCCTTAGAGATAAAACAATGGCAAGCCCTTCCAGGCTCTGCATCCAGCTGTGCTGGTATGGAGGGTGTGACCCGGCCATTTGGTTCTCCCTCCAGCAGGAATGTCAAGACAAAGAAGAGAGCCTGATATGTTCATTCATATTTCTCATGATACAGTACAGTCCATAATGTGTCGATCACAACATCCCCCCTCCTCGTCTGTGGACTGCTGTCGACCTGCGGTCCGCGGGCGAGGATGAAGGGCTGTACAATCAGTTTGTGGTAACTTTTGGTCACCATGTCCATCTGCTCTGTGGGATCAAAGTGTCATATTCTGTCTAGGCAGTTCATAGTTCATCATCGGTTCAGGCTTGGTTCTGGGCAGACTCCTAACCATACCTAGACTCATTACCATATAGATAATACAACCTTAAGGTCACATACACAACATACTTTCAAAATCAACAGGGTGAGCAGGGAAGGGCAGGAGGAGAGAAGGAGAGAGAGGGTGACAGGGTGTGACTTTGATGCGTGCTGCATTCCAGCAGTGTTTGTGCATGAGTCTCCGTGTTTATGTAGCTATGTGCCAAGCTTTGTCCTATTTTGATGTGGTCTGCCTGCCGTAAAGGTGTTATGTTTCACAGCACAGCGTTGACAATGCATCTAGCCTACATAGAGATAAGGGTGAGAGCCGAGTGACAGGTGACTGTCAGGGGTGACAGGGTGGCTGCGTTCAGTCACCCGCCCTTCACGAGTTTGATGTCATTTCCTGGGAGGGCCTCTGGTGGCTTGAATGCCCACCCTGCCCGTCAGGCGTCTGGTGCCCGTTCGGATGTCTAATTGGGTGGAGGGCCACGGGTGAGGAGACTCACGCCGTTCGCGCCCTGTGGCGCGACTGTGATGTCTCTTTGGGCAGCAACTACCCCCCTTGGCTCGGTTCTGCAGAACCGGGTGGTCTGGCCTGCGTGGTGAGCGTGTGGGTGGTACCGTCTCTGGGTCCACACACACGCGGTTGGTGGGTTGAAACTGGCCATTTCTGCTTTTTGCTTCGGTTTCCACCTCCCACGCTATTGAGGCGGTTTTGAGAACCGTGCGCATGTTTCGGTCATACCAACGTGCGTCTAGGGCTACGGATGGGCGCACCGAGTCATGCAGACCGTCTAGGAAGAGTTCCTTGAGACGTGGCACGTCTTCTTGATCCGGGCCATTTCTACCTTGACTATATATCTTCTTCAAGCGTCTAAAGTAATCCCTAGGATGTTCCTGGTAATTCTGTTTGACGTGTAAGGCCGCGTTCCTCCCCGCCGCTGACGACTGGGTAAGGATGTACTCTTCGCCCAAGGCTTCGCGAAGCTTGTCAAAGTCATCTCTGATATGGGAAGGTTGCGTTTGGATAAACGCACGCACGTGCTTTGAGCTCGTGCTCCATATCAGTTGAGCTTTCTCTCGCGGCGAGGCGTGTGGCAGAGCCTGCGAACCACGTTCGACTTCGTTGAGATAATCGGTCAAGTGTACCTCGTGACTGGCGGGATCAAACAAGTCGATGTCGTTGGCTATTGACTCCAGTAAGTGATAGCGTGATTCTGCTTCTCGGAGAGAGAGTTCTGACTCACTCTGTTTTGGCAGTGGAGGCTGCAAGAAGGAGTGGCCGTTTGCCCGATTGGGCACCAAAGAGCGACTAATGTCATCATGCCCGGGGTCCGCCCTTGCGGGGGAAGGTGTCGAAGAGCTGACTTCCTGTTTCCTTGGTGGACAGGAGATAGAAAATGAGTGAGGCTGGATAGCCTCTTGTGAAAAAGACCTAGCAGGATCCTCTCTGGATGACAGGTTAGCATAACTGGGCAGTTGGTCTGTGTCCAGCTGTGAATGCTGTTTGTTTTCCCTGGTCACGCTCTCTGTTTGGGAAGCGGAGTGGATCTGCCGGAACTTAGTGACTGAATCTGACTCATCAGCGCACCCGCTGGTGGCCTGAGCAAATGACGGTTTATAATGCACAGGGCGGTAGTCGATCGACTCGCCACGGGCGTGGTAAATGGGAAGTCGGTAAGACACACGTTCCTCCCTGCAGGGGGTTGCAGTGTGGATCGTTTTGTCATAACCGGAAGTGGCGCTGTCAAGTCGTTTGACTGTCAGCGGTTTGTGCTCTGAGGTGGAAGTCAGAGCTGGATGAAAGCGTGAATAACGTCTGAGTCTATACGTAGGTTGCTCGGATGAGTGACTGACTGGTTTGTCAGAAGAATGAAAGTCGAGCTCTGAATCAGATGACGATTGCTGGGCTGAATAGCCTGAATCAGTTTGCTCGTTGTGAGAGCGGTCTCCCCCCTTTCGCGGTGTGGTGTCGCGATGCCTAGGGGCGCGGCTGCTTGGCAGCGCGGGCGCTATGTGGTGTGCGGGGGTCTGATTCGAGTCGAGGGTTGGTCTAGCCCTAGGAGGCGTGTCAGCCTCCGGTTCTGGCGGGGCTACGGCCTTCTGGTGCTCTCGCTGCTTGGAAGCCTTGGCTGTTTGCCGTGCTATTACTGCTCGGGTGGTCGCCGACACCATGGGTGGCTCAAGAGGGATGTAGGTCGTTGGACCCACCTGATCTGCCAGTGTTTCCTGGCCTCCCGGTTCTGGGGTTGAAGCCGGGGGTCCGGTCTGCATGCCTCTTTGGCTCTGTTGCAGCCGGGAAACTTCTGTTCGCAGTCGGGCTAATTCTGTTTGGCAGACCTGGGCTTGTCGATGCAGGCCCAGGTTGGCCTGCAGCGTAGCTTGACAGCTGTTGCGCAGTCTGCCTATCTGCGTCTGGTAGACAGTGGTCTGCCGCTGGTGTGCAGCGTCCTGTACATGGAATCTGCGATTTTGCAGAAAGAAAAGAATTCCCAATGGAATTATTAGGACCGCTAGTGTTAGCAGTACAATGCCAAGTTCATCTGCTCCTCCTGTGGGCGGGCAGATGAGAGAGGCGGCTACCGCTTGCAAGTCGGTGGCGGCCGTCTTAAAGAAAGTTTCAGCGCTGACCATCTTGTGGCAGCGCAGACTCATTGCGATGAGTCAAGCAGCTGTTTTACTGCTGTCAATTTTAAGCAAAAGGTGTGTGCACTCACCGTGTTGCTATGGCATTAATGCCGTCAATGCCCACAGTTACTAATCCTAATTAAAGAATGGCCCAAATGTGACAGTCTCTCTGTGAGTTAGCTGCCAATTGCATGCAGTTAGTTTGACATCTGTCAGCTGTCACTCGGCTGGTGTCTGCTGTCAGTGTCATCAAGTGCAGGGTGTGCCTGCCTTTCTTTCGCATGCAAATTCACTGTGACTGGTGGTCACAGGGCTTTGTTTACACTTTGTCTCTGGCTCTGGAGGAGACCAGGGTGAATGTTTTTGAATGCTAATGTGAGGGGGGGGCAGCCTGACTTCCCCCCACCCTTTGCCAGTGTGGCTTTCAAATTAGCATCAAAGGTTCCACTTTAAAATGCGCAGCGCAGTCTATTTACACTCTGTTAAAAATCACTCTCTGATAGATGGAACATCTCTATCTCTCATAATTTAGGTTGAAGGCACAGTGGGAAACAGTTTGTTAACTGTGGTTTCTAACATAAAAATGGAATCAAGGATTTTAAACTGAGCTGTTGTCTTTGGGACTGTTTTGCTCAGAAATATTAAATACAAATCCTAACTTGTGTTAAGATTATGGGAAGATTCCATATTTTATGATTAGAGTTCCTTTAGTGTCTTCTGACGCATGTGATTTGCTTGGCAAAGCGCTATAGAAAACCTGATTTTGGAAAAAAAATTAAAATTTTGATTTTTCAAAAATTATGAATTTTTATTATTCATGCATATCATATCTGTGGAAATACTGATATTAGAAGCCTCACACGGGGCACCATTTATGTTGTGCTCGCAGGAGCTGGTTTGGTTATGAAATATGATTATTAATACTTATGAATTATTAATATTCATAAATGTATTAGATTTGACAGAAAATATTGTATTCTCTGTAATATTCGGGGCACCACTGTAGTTAAGGCTACAGACCTGTCTAAAAGTCAAGTTATGACTAGTTTAGACACCAAACCAAATTGTCATATCAGTCTCATAATGATATAGTGTACATTGTACAGTTAATTGAAGGGTCAAAGTTCGTAAGCTTCTGTCACAGATTTCCACAGATAAAATACCTCATGAATAACCACCAAGATTCATAGCATTATGTAATAAAAAGATTTAATAAATCACAATATCAATTGACATTAACATAATGATTAAAATATCAGTTCATCACATTTACTTTTATGACTAATACTCTACCACATCTATCGCTAATACCTAATGTAAATAAACAGTATCACTGTGTGTGTGTGTGTGTGTGTGTGTGGGTGTTACTTAGCATTTTTGTGTGTGTGTGTGTGTGTGTGTGTGTGTGTGTGTGTGTGTGGGGGTGTGTGTGAGAGAGAGAGGAGGAGGTAGGAGAAGGTGGAGTGTCTTATGTCACCCCAGGATTGGCTGAGGGGCGGGCTGATCGTGTTCAGACCGCCTCCTTTTCAAAATGGCGGTTTTGCCAAAATTGAGGAAGGATTGGCCTGGTCAGACAGAGGTGGCTGGGGGGGCGGTCTGGAACCGCCTCCTTTCCAAAATGGCGGTTCTGCCGAATTTAGGAAGGGATCACTCTGCCTGCCTAGCCTGGATCACTCTGTGTGAGTGACTAATCAAACTCTCTAATTCAGCTTAACTGTATTTTTGCGGGTGGACATTCTGAACATCTCTAGACCGTCCCAAGCTTAGCCCTCCCGGTTGAACGGGCTCAGCTGGGAGGCCGAGAGAGTGGGGGAGAGTGAGAGGGAGAGGGAGAGAGGAGAGGGGCCCACTGGTGGCCGCTAAGTTCGTGCTGAACTTGGCGCTCACCTTCAGGCGTCTATATCATTCAACAGTGTGCGAAACATTGTACATCAACATACAGGATACTGTAATCCACACATACATGGTACTGCATTTTAACCCTAACTGCCCAGAACCATTAAACCATAAACTCTCACGCGGATTCACTCTGCTAAGTGAATCGTTCCGTTGTTGGCACGGCTGTCCTGTGCGCTGTGGATTTGGCTGAGTTGACGTCGGGGCCGACGTGCGATCTGGCCTGGGCAAGCATGCAGCGGACGTCTGATGGGGGTCGACGATGCCTGGGGTTGGCGCGCAGTCTCTCGGCTGGTGGAATCGAGGGTCGTGTTGCGGCTGTGGCTGGATGCCCGCCACGGTGTGTCTTTCTGCAGCCGTTGGTTTGCCTTGCTGCGGTGTGGCTTTCTTCTTCTTCTCCTGCACGTGCGGTGCGCGGGGAGGGTCGTCAGTCAGGCGTTCTTGCCTGGAAGCTTGGTCAACAGCGGGCGTTATGCCAGGCTGTGGCACGTCTGGAAGCGCGAGGGGGCTTTCCCCGGCGACTTATAACACTAAAATGACTTAAATTAACTGAGATTAAGTAGAACTATCTCAGTGTAAGCATGCTATGTCTGGTGGGACTTACGGCCTTTGGTAGGCGATCTCTGGTGCTGCTGTGGCTGGAGTCCTCTGGGCCCTGGTCAGGCCTGCAGGGCTTGGTACCTCTCGAGGCCCTGGTCTCCTTTGTTGCAGAGAGGGTACAGAGAGCGGGGGAGGGGAGCCGCTTCCTTTGGCTCCTCCGGACCCTTCCGCTGCGTGCGAAAGCTTAGTTGAGACTCATAGTTAAAACTGTTTTCCACCAGTTTTGTTACTGATCCCATATTAAAATGAGCATGCATGGTGGGCCAATCACATCGTTCGGTGAGTTGGGCTATGCCCAGCCCTGTAAGGTGAGGCAAGGGAGAGGGGGGTTTTATGGCTTGATTACCCTTAGAGATAAAACAATGGCAAGCCCTTCCAGGCTCTGCATCCAGCTGTGCTGGTATGGAGGGTGTGACCCGGCCATTTGGTTCTCCCTCCAGCAGGAATGTCAAGACAAAGAAGAGAGCCTGATATGTTCATTCATATTTCTCATGATACAGTACAGTCCATAATGTGTCGATCACAACATCCCCCCTCCTCGTCTGTGGACTGCTGTCGACCTGCGGTCCGCGGGCGAGGATGAAGGGCTGTACAATCAGTTTGTGGTAACTTTTGGTCACCATGTCCATCTGCTCTGTGGGATCAAAGTGTCATATTCTGTCTAGGCAGTTCATAGTTCATCATCGGTTCAGGCTTGGTTCTGGGCAGACTCCTAACCATACCTAGACTCATTACCATATAGATAATACAACCTTAAGGTCACATACACAACATACTTTCAAAATCAACAGGGTGAGCAGGGAAGGGCAGGAGGAGAGAAGGAGAGAGAGGGTGACAGGGTGTGACTTTGATGCGTGCTGCATTCCAGCAGTGTTTGTGCATGAGTCTCCGTGTTTATGTAGCTATGTGCCAAGCTTTGTCCTATTTTGATGTGGTCTGCCTGCCGTAAAGGTGTTATGTTTCACAGCACAGCGTTGACAATGCATCTAGCCTACATAGAGATAAGGGTGAGAGCCGAGTGACAGGTGACTGTCAGGGGTGACAGGGTGGCTGCGTTCAGTCACCCGCCCTTCACGAGTTTGATGTCATTTCCTGGGAGGGCCTCTGGTGGCTTGAATGCCCACCCTGCCCGTCAGGCGTCTGGTGCCCGTTCGGATGTCTAATTGGGTGGAGGGCCACGGGTGAGGAGACTCACGCCGTTCGCGCCCTGTGGCGCGACTGTGATGTCTCTTTGGGCAGCAACTACCCCCCTTGGCTCGGTTCTGCAGAACCGGGTGGTCTGGCCTGCGTGGTGAGCGTGTGGGTGGTACCGTCTCTGGGTCCACACACACGCGGTTGGTGGGTTGAAACTGGCCATTTCTGCTTTTTGCTTCGGTTTCCACCTCCCACGCTATTGAGGCGGTTTTGAGAACCGTGCGCATGTTTCGGTCATACCAACGTGCGTCTAGGGCTACGGATGGGCGCACCGAGTCATGCAGACCGTCTAGGAAGAGTTCCTTGAGACGTGGCACGTCTTCTTGATCCGGGCCATTTCTACCTTGACTATATATCTTCTTCAAGCGTCTAAAGTAATCCCTAGGATGTTCCTGGTAATTCTGTTTGACGTGTAAGGCCGCGTTCCTCCCCGCCGCTGACGACTGGGTAAGGATGTACTCTTCGCCCAAGGCTTCGCGAAGCTTGTCAAAGTCATCTCTGATATGGGAAGGTTGCGTTTGGATAAACGCACGCACGTGCTTTGAGCTCGTGCTCCATATCAGTTGAGCTTTCTCTCGCGGCGAGGCGTGTGGCAGAGCCTGCGAACCACGTTCGACTTCGTTGAGATAATCGGTCAAGTGTACCTCGTGACTGGCGGGATCAAACAAGTCGATGTCGTTGGCTATTGACTCCAGTAAGTGATAGCGTGATTCTGCTTCTCGGAGAGAGAGTTCTGACTCACTCTGTTTTGGCAGTGGAGGCTGCAAGAAGGAGTGGCCGTTTGCCCGATTGGGCACCAAAGAGCGACTAATGTCATCATGCCCGGGGTCCGCCCTTGCGGGGGAAGGTGTCGAAGAGCTGACTTCCTGTTTCCTTGGTGGACAGGAGATAGAAAATGAGTGAGGCTGGATAGCCTCTTGTGAAAAAGACCTAGCAGGATCCTCTCTGGATGACAGGTTAGCATAACTGGGCAGTTGGTCTGTGTCCAGCTGTGAATGCTGTTTGTTTTCCCTGGTCACGCTCTCTGTTTGGGAAGCGGAGTGGATCTGCCGGAACTTAGTGACTGAATCTGACTCATCAGCGCACCCGCTGGTGGCCTGAGCAAATGACGGTTTATAATGCACAGGGCGGTAGTCGATCGACTCGCCACGGGCGTGGTAAATGGGAAGTCGGTAAGACACACGTTCCTCCCTGCAGGGGGTTGCAGTGTGGATCGTTTTGTCATAACCGGAAGTGGCGCTGTCAAGTCGTTTGACTGTCAGCGGTTTGTGCTCTGAGGTGGAAGTCAGAGCTGGATGAAAGCGTGAATAACGTCTGAGTCTATACGTAGGTTGCTCGGATGAGTGACTGACTGGTTTGTCAGAAGAATGAAAGTCGAGCTCTGAATCAGATGACGATTGCTGGGCTGAATAGCCTGAATCAGTTTGCTCGTTGTGAGAGCGGTCTCCCCCCTTTCGCGGTGTGGTGTCGCGATGCCTAGGGGCGCGGCTGCTTGGCAGCGCGGGCGCTATGTGGTGTGCGGGGGTCTGATTCGAGTCGAGGGTTGGTCTAGCCCTAGGAGGCGTGTCAGCCTCCGGTTCTGGCGGGGCTACGGCCTTCTGGTGCTCTCGCTGCTTGGAAGCCTTGGCTGTTTGCCGTGCTATTACTGCTCGGGTGGTCGCCGACACCATGGGTGGCTCAAGAGGGATGTAGGTCGTTGGACCCACCTGATCTGCCAGTGTTTCCTGGCCTCCCGGTTCTGGGGTTGAAGCCGGGGGTCCGGTCTGCATGCCTCTTTGGCTCTGTTGCAGCCGGGAAACTTCTGTTCGCAGTCGGGCTAATTCTGTTTGGCAGACCTGGGCTTGTCGATGCAGGCCCAGGTTGGCCTGCAGCGTAGCTTGACAGCTGTTGCGCAGTCTGCCTATCTGCGTCTGGTAGACAGTGGTCTGCCGCTGGTGTGCAGCGTCCTGTACATGGAATCTGCGATTTTGCAGAAAGAAAAGAATTCCCAATGGAATTATTAGGACCGCTAGTGTTAGCAGTACAATGCCAAGTTCATCTGCTCCTCCTGTGGGCGGGCAGATGAGAGAGGCGGCTACCGCTTGCAAGTCGGTGGCGGCCGTCTTAAAGAAAGTTTCAGCGCTGACCATCTTGTGGCAGCGCAGACTCATTGCGATGAGTCAAGCAGCTGTTTTACTGCTGTCAATTTTAAGCAAAAGGTGTGTGCACTCACCGTGTTGCTATGGCATTAATGCCGTCAATGCCCACAGTTACTAATCCTAATTAAAGAATGGCCCAAATGTGACAGTCTCTCTGTGAGTTAGCTGCCAATTGCATGCAGTTAGTTTGACATCTGTCAGCTGTCACTCGGCTGGTGTCTGCTGTCAGTGTCATCAAGTGCAGGGTGTGCCTGCCTTTCTTTCGCATGCAAATTCACTGTGACTGGTGGTCACAGGGCTTTGTTTACACTTTGTCTCTGGCTCTGGAGGAGACCAGGGTGAATGTTTTTGAATGCTAATGTGAGGGGGGGGCAGCCTGACTTCCCCCCACCCTTTGCCAGTGTGGCTTTCAAATTAGCATCAAAGGTTCCACTTTAAAATGCGCAGCGCTGTCTATTTACACTCTGTTAAAAATCACTCTCTGATAGATGGAACATCTCTATCTCTCATAATTTAGGTTGAAGGCACAGTGGGAAACAGTTTGTTAACTGTGGTTTCTAACATAAAAATGGAATCAAGGATTTTAAACTGAGCTGTTGTCTTTGGGACTGTTTTGCTCAGAAATATTAAATACAAATCCTAACTTGTGTTAAGATTATGGGAAGATTCCATATTTTATGATTAGAGTTCCTTTAGTGTCTTCTGACGCATGTGATTTGCTTGGCAAAGCGCTATAGAAAACCTGATTTTGGAAAAAAAATTAAAATTTTGATTTTTCAAAAATTATGAATTTTTATTATTCATGCATATCATATCTGTGGAAATACTGATATTAGAAGCCTCACACGGGGCACCATTTATGTTGTGCTTGCAGGAGCTGGTTTGGTTATGAAATATGATTATTAATAATTATGAATTATTAATATTCATAAATGTATTAGATTTGACAGAAAATATTGTATTCTCTGTAATATTCGGGGCACCACTGTAGTTAAGGCTACAGACCTGTCTAAAAGTCAAGTTATGACTAGTTTAGACACCAAACCAAATTGTCATATCAGTCTCATAATGATATAGTGTACATTGTACAGTTAATTGAAGGGTCAAAGTTTGTAAGCTTCTGTCACAGATTTCCACAGATAAAATACCTCATGAATAACCACCAAGATTCATAGCATTATGTAATAAAAAGATTTAATAAATCACAATATCAATTGACATTAACATAATGATTAAAATATCAGTTCATCACATTTACTTTTATGACTAATACTCTACCACATCTATCGCTAATACCTAATGTAAATAAACAGTATCACTGTGTGTGTGTGTGTGTGTGTGTGTGTGTGGGTGTTACTTAGCATTTTTGTGTGTGTGTGTGTGTGTGTGTGTGTGTGTGTGGGTGTGTGTGAGAGAGAGAGGAGGAGGTAGGAGAAGGTGGAGTGTCTTATGTCACCCCAGGATTGGCTGAGGGGCGGGCTGATCGTGTTCAGACCGCCTCCTTTTCAAAATGGCGGTTTTGCCAAAATTGAGGAAGGATTGGCCTGGTCAGACAGAGGTGGCTGGGGGGGCGGTCTGGAACCGCCTCCTTTCCAAAATGACGGTTCTGCCGAATTTAGGAAGGGATCACTCTGCCTGCCTAGCCTGGATCACTCTGTGTGAGTGACTAATCAAACTCTCTAATTCAGCTTAACTGTATTTTTGCGGGTGGACATTCTGAACATCTCTAGACCGTCCCAAGCTTAGCCCTCCCGGTTGAACGGGCTCAGCTGGGAGGCCGAGAGAGTGGGGGAGAGTGAGAGGGAGAGGGAGAGAGGAGAGGGGCCCACTGGTGGCCGCTAAGTTCGTGCTGAACTTGGCGCTCACCTTCAGGCGTCTATATCATTCAACAGTGTGCGAAACATTGTACATCAACATACAGGATACTGTAATCCACACATACATGGTACTGCATTTTAACCCTAACTGCCCAGAACCATTAAACCATAAACTCTCACGCGGATTCACTCTGCTAAGTGAATCGTTCCGTTGTTGGCACGGCTGTCCTGTGCGCTGTGGATTTGGCTGAGTTGACGTCGGGGCCGACGTGCGATCTGGCCTGGGCAAGCATGCAGCGGACGTCTGATGGGGGTCGACGATGCCTGGGGTTGGCGCGCAGTCTCTCGGCTGGTGGAATCGAGGGTCGTGTTGCGGCTGTGGCTGGATGCCCGCCACGGTGTGTCTTTCTGCAGCCGTTGGTTTGCCTTGCTGCGGTGTGGCTTTCTTCTTCTTCTCCTGCACGTGCGGTGCGCGGGGAGGGTCGTCAGTCAGGCGTTCTTGCCTGGAAGCTTGGTCAACAGCGGGCGTTATGCCAGGCTGTGGCACGTCTGGAAGCGCGAGGGGGCTTTCCCCGGCGACTTATAACACTAAAATGACTTAAATTAACTGAGATTAAGTAGAACTATCTCAGTGTAAGCATGCTATGTCTGGTGGGACTTACGGCCTTTGGTAGGCGATCTCTGGTGCTGCTGTGGCTGGAGTCCTCTGGGCCCTGGTCAGGCCTGCAGGGCTTGGTACCTCTCGAGGCCCTGGTCTCCTTTGTTGCAGAGAGGGTACAGAGAGCGGGGGAGGGGAGCCGCTTCCTTTGGCTCCTCCGGACCCTTCCGCTGCGTGCGAAAGCTTAGTTGAGACTCATAGTTAAAACTGTTTTCCACCAGTTTTGTTACTGATCCCATATTAAAATGAGCATGCATGGTGGGCCAATCACATCGTTCGGTGAGTTGGGCTATGCCCAGCCCTGTAAGGTGAGGCAAGGGAGAGGGGGGTTTTATGGCTTGATTACCCTTAGAGATAAAACAATGGCAAGCCCTTCCAGGCTCTGCATCCAGCTGTGCTGGTATGGAGGGTGTGACCCGGCCATTTGGTTCTCCCTCCAGCAGGAATGTCAAGACAAAGAAGAGAGCCTGATATGTTCATTCATATTTCTCATGATACAGTACAGTCCATAATGTGTCGATCACAACAGTACCCTATTTTAAAGTGGGATTGATCCAACTAATGGTTAAGTAATGATTAACTACCAACCTATATTCATGAACTGACATTGAATTATCATTAACTATTAACTCTACATGGGAACTGACAGACTAATCAGTAACTAATGATTACGCACATAATTACCAATACACCTCTTTGAAATGAGGCAGAGAGTTTACTGACCTATTTTCAGATCAACTCATTCAATGAGGCGAACAATAATTGATCGCAAGTGAAGTGTCACAGTTTACCTACATAAAGGTAGCCTATGTCCACACGGGAGCGTGCCTATGTTCCCACAGCCCTATGTTCTCATATTTCTAAGATTTTTTTCAAAATTAGGCCCTATGTTCCCACAGCCCTTTCTTGACTATTTTATAGAGCAGCAACGCATCGAAAATAGAACAGTGGCGTAAAATAGAGCAGCGCGTGTGCTGCACGTTGCACGCTGACAAGCCACGGCCGGTGTGAGTGTTTACATTAAATATAATTTAATCTAAAAGGCGCGGCGCGTTTTTTTGCGCGACATACATGTTCGGTGTATTTTGGCCTTAAAGGAACACTCTGCCCATTTTCAACCAGCTTTGTATCATTAGAACATCAGTAGTATATCAGAAAACTGTAAACGGTTTTGAAGTCTGTCATTTAATTTGACAGTTATTGAGTGTTAAAGTGTGGACCAGTGACATCACTGGTCCACACTAACTCAAATGAATAACTCATTAACTCAAATCAACTCTCAATAACTGTCAAACTAGATGAATGACTTCAAAACCATTTACAGTTTGAGAGTTGATTTGAGTTAGAGTTATTAATTTGAGTTAGTGTGGACCAGTGATGTCACTGGTCCACACTTTAACACTCAATAACTGTCAAATTAAATGACAGACTTCAAAACCGTTTACAGTTTTCTGATATACTACTGATGTTCTAATGATACAAATCTGGTTGAAAATGAGCGAAGTGTTCCTTTAAGGAGCTAAGTTTAGCAAAGGACGTGTCAAAATTATGCCAGAGAACAGCACATGTCCACAGGCCAGGGCTACTAGCAAACAATCAAAATAAGATAAATAATTTTTTTATTTAAATAAATAAAAAAGATTGCACTATTTATGCAGTTAACTCAACCTTTATTGCACTATTTATGCAGTTCACTCAACATTTTTGTGCCAGGAACAGGCAATCTGCAAGTGCTGTCCTTTGAAGACTATTTCAAGAACAAAAAAATACAAAGCTCAGTTTATTTCTGTAAGTGAAATAGCCTAGGTTTAGCAAAGAAAGTGTCAAAATTGTGCCAGGGAACAGCACAATAGGCCATAGTCCTATTGTGTATTTTTTCATGATCATGTGTATTCTTGCATGATCAAAGGCACACAAAACTTTGAGACTGGTGTGGTTGTGCAACAAGACTATTGTTGGGAAATGTGGGAACACAGGGCCTTATTTTGGAAGAAAAAAAAACCTAAGAAATGTGGGAACATAGGGCTGTGGGAACATAGGGCTGAAATCTTAGAAATGTGGGAGCATAGGGCTGTGGGAACATTGGGCTGTGGGAACATAGGGGTGACCCCCATAAGGGTTAGTTTATGCTAACGCTAGCTAACGTGTACACTGTACAGCAATGCCACAAAACAAAAAGTAAACACAAACATTACGACAGTGAGATATCGCGATATCATGGCTCGCTCTCTTTCGCGGTCTTTCAAAGCAGTGACTTGACGGAGAGGCTAAAGGGGGCGGGGCAGGTTTGAACTTTGAGAGAGCAGAGACAGACGCGTCCTTCATACCTTTAAGCCTTCAACATGAAGAAGATGTCCGGATTTAGTCAAGCCATGTTTTTTTCCAAACGAGCACAGACCACTAAGGAGGATACAGCGACAGGTGAGCTTGAAAAATCTTTATTGGGACAAAATGCACTCAAATAAGCTGGCTAACGAGAGGTACGCGCACTGGCGCTAGAAACAAACATGGCGCTAGCTGTTTTAGCCTGTTTTAGCTAGCAAGTTGAAACAGCAATCAGCTAGCTTTAACTGTGTCCGTGAGTAACTGCTTCAATCAGCACAGGTGTTCTACATCCCAACCAAGAATTGCGAAGTTTCCATTCCCACCATATTTTGGTAATGTTTTAACTTAAAACGGCTGGTTGCACCTGTCGAGACCCCCCCCCCCCCCCCCCCCCCGGGCCTCCATGAGCTAGTCATAGACGTAATGTTAAACTTGATTGGAATCGATGTGTGGATGCCGCTATTTGCTTGAAAACACGACGAACGATGTGTCTAAACACGTATATTAGCAAACGTGAAGTGAAACAACAAAATTGAGACACTAAAAATGGCGCTAGCTGTTAAACCGTTAGGTTAACCAAACGTTATTCTTGCTGGAATTATTACTGTATCAGGGACAGTGCCGTGTGCATCCTCCCTCCCTCCCTCTCTCTCTCTCTCTGTGCTGCGCGCTATCTATCGTTAACGTCACTTGGTCATCTCATTTAAACGATCAATATAATCCGGTGTAGTGAAGGGTAAACAACGCAAGTAAATGCAGTTTAGCCACCCAAGTGCGGCCTCCATGAGCTAGTAGATAGACGTAACGTTAAACTTGAAAGTGAATGTGAAGTGAAACAAAAAATATAGACAGGGAAGTGCAGTTTTCGACTGCCTCACTCAACACATCAGGTAACGTTAGGTTAAGCAAACGTTATTCTCGCTGGAATTATTACTGTATCAGGGACAGTGCCGTGTGCATCCTCCCTCCCTCTCTCGATCTCTCTGTGCTGCGCGCTATATATCGTTAAAGTGTATTACTTTCAGGTGAATGTCAGACTCAAAGTATGTCTTCTGTCTACTGTTGTTGATAGCAACTGTTTTGTCACAGCCAGAGGAAATGACTAAAGGACATTTACTGCCACCTGCAGGGCAGTTGATCTGTACGCAATCATATTCTCCATGTCTGCATTCACACAACAGAGCAGTGACCTACAAATTAATACATTTGTTAGTGCAAAATCACATGGCAAATAGCCTGTGTTTACAAATACCTTATTAAATCTTCTGATTATAAAGCAGGCCAGTGACTCAAAAGGTGTTGGATGTTTTGGCATTATGTCAATAAAGGTCTATAAGCTCTTTGAAAAAATGTGATCCAAACAATACGCCAACATGTCTATTGCCTTTACTTCTCTGGTTGTCTTTCATTTATTATCCAAATGTTTTATGAATCATCTCCACACCTGTAGGCTATCTCTATGTGTATTAACTTGATAATGGTCTTGTTTGTATTGCCAATATCAATTTATTTAGAAGACCTGCACTAGTGGTGGATATATCAGTGGTGTATAAAGCAGTGGTTCTCAAATGGGGGTCCTTGAGGGGGTTCCAGGGTGTCCCCAGCCAAAAGGGGTAATTTATTTTTGCTCTAATTTCATTCATAAGTAGGTAACACAATGACTATTTTGGTCGTGGGTTTTATACACGTTCTGTAATAAAACATCTAAAAGCATCAAGCTTATTATCATATGGGGGCCCGTGGTACAAAATCCTATCAAATGGGGGTCTGTGGTCTAATTTTTGTCAGTTTAGGGGTCTTTCATGTGAAAGAATTGGAGAACCACTGGTATAAAGTGCTCGAAAGCCATATTTGAGTAAAAGTACAGATATATTCACAGAAAAAGACTTTGGTAAAAGTCAAAGTTACTCATTAGAATATTACTTAAGTATCAAAAGGCATTTTCTGATATTAAATGTACTTAAGTATTGAAAGTAAAAGTACAAGTAAATGTAGTGGAGTAAAAGTGAAAGTTGACAGAAATATAGGCTAAATACTCAAGTAAAGTACAGATACTCAGAGAAAAAATACTTAAGTACTGTACTCAAGTATTAGTACTTTGTTACATTACACCACTGGCGGATATTAATTCATTCCAAGTGTCATGATGTGAGGAATCAGTTTGGTCTTACCCATAACTGTTGTAGTAGACGTTTTATATAGTCTCAGACCTCCACAACACTGCCCATGACCCAATTCCTGTAAATATCACAATTGTTCCACATGTACAAAGACAATGTTAAACATGGCCCATGCTGCTAGTTCAGTGGGGGGGATGATTTGTGCCTGCAGTGAGGCAAATGTTATGGTGTTATTACATATTATATGTAGGGACAAACATTGCAAATTAGCTTAGCCTATAGATGTTATGTGACATCAGACTGTTTCTTGTTTACATGTTCTACAGCAGTGGTTCTCAAATGGGGGTCCGGGGACCTCCAGGGGTCCATGGCACTTTGCCAGGGGGTCCGTGAAAAGTTTTCAGGAAAAAAAAACTTTTTTGTGTGCAAAAGCTTCATAGTTCAACAAAAATATGTTATGCTCTAAATCTAA
The DNA here is from genome assembly GCF_964638095.1 of Poromitra crassiceps. NCBI lineage: Eukaryota > Metazoa > Chordata > Actinopteri > Beryciformes > Melamphaidae > Poromitra > Poromitra crassiceps. The sequence continues at coordinate 1,855,608 of NW_028152258.1, forward strand.
AATGGTTAATGGATTACATTCTAATCTGACAAACCTATCAATTTAAATGTCAAGCACGTTACCGTGGAAACAAGTTGAGCCCAAAATCAGAATGAGGGCGTCCCCGGTATTTTCTATCTTATAAGGGGTCCTTGGCTGAAAAACATTTGAGAACCTCTGTTCTACAGTACCATTCTAACTGTCCGGCTGGTAGCAAAACAAGGCAGCCAGCACCGGACTGGAGCCCGAGCAAAGCATACACAGCTGGAGGAGGATGATCGGGTCTAGTATTCAGGGCTGCAAAGTCCCGACTGACGCCCCAAGTAGAGCGCGGTGTTGTCCTTAAGGATGAAAGCAAACCACAACCAGTCCACCGTCTTGTCAATCCCCACTGTTTGTGCTGAATGGAAACACAGACCACTTCCCTGGAGTCCTGCAAGCTTAGTAGTACATGGTGGTGTTTGTCAGCATGCCCCTGCACCACCACCACCATCATCATCATCATCATCATCATGGACATTTCAACAACACAATGTTCAGCAGAGAGAAAACAAATTCATCCTCCTCAAACTAACACAATGTTGAAGTGTAGATTGTGGTGGGGGTTCGTTGTTCCAAGGAGCAGCCTCTAACAGAGACAATTTGGCAGGCACAAATCTGACTTCATAATCTGGGTGTTGTTTACGTGACCTTGTTGGCAAGATCATGGTGTGTAGGTGTCTGTGATTTGGATGTTATGGCTCAGGTTTTTGTCAAGGTATTTCTTTGATAGAAAGGTGTTGGAGTGGTCCACTCTTTTTTCTTTTTCTTTCTTTTGAATCACTTCTTATTAAGGTGGTTTAGACTTAAGAGTTCAATCTATTCTGGTAGCATGGAGCTTCCCGGGCCATTTGGCAGGCAAAAGAATAATAGCTTCCAGTGTAAAACTAAATACCACATAAATACCTACTCCTCCAGACAAATGATACAGTATGTAAATGACAGAATGCATCCTGTTGGCCTGGAAAAAGTACTAATAAACCACGTGTGTGTTACAGATATGTCAGGGCGGCCAGTAGAGCCCAGAGAGGTTTTGAAGACGATGGGCGGAGTCCCAAAGTTGTACAGGTAAGAGGGGCAGATGATTGTACATCATCACACACTGCTCAACTAAATGTTATCTTACTCCAGGCAGTAACTTCATACCATTGATTTCTTTCTGTCCAGCTTGACGAATTCTTCCACCAAGATGGTCAGTAGATGCAACTACCTGGACACCAGCACCCCCAGCCCTGACCCGCCTAAGAAGCGCCCTATCGCCCCGCAGCTGAGGGGGGAGGAAAATGTCATGCCTGCTGTCCTGAAGAGACTGAGGTACAGTCCCATATTCACTTTCCCTCGTGATCTCTGTGCTACCTTGTGTCCACATTTAAAACACCAGGCATGGGTGTCTGCAAGGGGCTTGCATGCTGCCCTCAGGTGGTTGAAGAAAGTACTAAAATGTTTTCCTTTTTTCTGTGTTTTCCCCAGCAACTCCAGCCTGTCAGACGCTCCACCACCGAAGAATAAGGTGACCAGACATCCCCGATTTTCGGGGACAGTCCCCGGTTTTAGGAACCTGTCCCCGGCTGGAGCTGTCCCCGAAAATGTTTCTACTGGCGTCTGCAGCCGAAATAACTCTAGCTCTAGCGGGCTCATTCTTAAATCTAGTGAAGATACTTATGGCCAACCACTCAAGCAAAAAGGTTGTGGGAGGCTTACGGGCGGGTTAAAAGCATATCAAAGCATCACATGTCTATGCAGCCTATTGATCCAGGCATCCAACAAGTGTTTACATGCTGCTTCCTGCTGGTCCAGGACATCTTGAACAATGAAAAAGCACTTATGACGACACTGAAAATACTTTTTGAGATCTGAGGCTATTCATAAAACATTCAGCGATGTAGGTTTGGACGGCCAGGCCTAATGCTGCTGGAGAACACCTTGGCATTTGCACAAAGGGGCACAGTGAATTAAGTTTGTGTGTGTGTGTGTGTGTGTGTGAGTGAAAATGGAATCATCCCTTTTTTTTTCTTCATAACATAGACATTACCATTATTACAGACCTCTGCCTCCTCTCCTTTGTCACAAGTTTGCAATTCCAGAGTATTACGATGTTTATTCTGAATGAATCTCAATACTCAATTTGAAAGAGATTACTAATGAACTCTGATTTGTCTGTTTTTAGCGTGTTGTCCTTAAAAATGCTGAGGCTTGGGGGAGGCTGAAAAGGACGAGGCCAGAGTCCGCCTCCGCTCCGCCGGCCATTGTTCCACGGGTAAGGAAGATGATTGGGCTCATTATGCCTTTTGAATTTCTTTAAATATTACGAATTGATCAATCAATTTAGGGAAAATTAAGGTCCCTTAAAAAGTATTAAAAAATCTTAATTGCCATGTGAGAGGTATTACTTACTAATGAACTCTGATTTGTCTGTTTTTAGGATGTTGTCCTTAAAAATGCTGACGGTTGTGCGAGGCTGATTCCGTATTATAAAATCAGTAAGAAGCCAGAGTCTGTCTCCTCCTCCTCATCCTCGTCTCACCCCCGGCCGTCACACCCCTCCTTGTCCCGTCCCACCTGCACCCCTCCGCCCGCCGCCTCCTCTTCCTCCGAGGCGAGCAAGGCCAGTGCTAGGCCAGTGAAAAGGACCAGGCCAGAGTCCGCTTCTGCTCCGCCGGCCGTTGCGTCACCACCGGAGAAACTAATGCGGGTAAGGAAGATGATTTGGGCTCATTATGCCTTTTGAATATCTCTAAATAAACTTTTTTTCTATTAGTTGACAGAGACAAAAAAGCAAGGAACAAAGAAAACAAATCGTACACAGTTATAAATGGGGCCGGCCGATAATTATTCAATATTATCGCTTCTCATCTTTCAGTGGAATTATATGGTGAAGAAAGATATGCTCATTTGGGGAGATTGTAACAACATTTGACTGTCTCTAACTTGACAGGGTATCCGCGGCGTCTTGAAAAGTATTACAAGTTGATCAATCAATTTAGGAAAAATTAAGGTCCCTTAAAAAGTATTTAAAAGTCTTAATTGCCATGTCAGAGGTATTACATTTTGTAGCTATTGGGCTAAATGAGCATAATGACACCGTCCCATATCGATCGCAGACACCTGAATTGAATCGATATCGTATGGTGGCAGACTTTGTGATATCAGCAAATATCGTATTGTTGTCCAAATAATCAATAATATTGTATCATGATGTAACTTGTGATTTACACGCCTGATCGCTGATGTGACGAAAGTGGCGTTGAGGTCTTGAAAAAGTCTTAAAAGTCCTATTTCTAAACACATGTGCAAAGTGCAAGTATACAGAAATATACTGAGTTTGGGATCTACATACAGCTAAAATGTAAGATCTATATAGAAGACTTACTCAACAGATATGAGAAAAGAAAAAAATACAAAGAACACACATATCCATACAGTATAAGCATACTGTTCTATACCCTTAGTGATGTGTACAGAGTTGAGTGGACTTCAGCCATCTCTTCATTTGACCTTTAACACATTGAGTGCCAGCCATGTTTTCAATCCTGTAGGTAACTTGTGCCAGGGGTGTTTTTGACGATTCTGGCTCATTTTACAACAGCCGAGGATTATTTTCTGTTAAGAATTCATGAACACCAATCATCTAAAAATAACTAATAGAATGTGTGCTTTCTCTGTCTAAAAGAGTTAGTTTGCAGAGTTAGTAGTTATGTAGATATTAGCCGTTGAGTACAGCATGGTTTCAGCGTCTGGAAATTTATTCAGAGATAAATGGCTTTTTGTGAAACAGTCACTTTAACCATTCATTTTTGGCATCAGTAAGACCGTCAGACATTCTAAACAATAGTTTTGAACAGTAATTTCCTCTATAACAACAGGAAACACCCCTCTCATTCAAACTCCTCCCTCCGTGTGTCTTCTCCTCCTTCCTCCTGGCTCTAACAGCGGGCGTGTCAGAAGCGCGTTGCTGCTGCCTGCCTGCCTGTCTGCGTGCCTGCCTGCCTGCCGAGTCTGAAATGGATTACTGTAAAATCGCCTCGCCATTTCCTTGAATGGCTTGCTCCCGCGGTGTGTGTGTGTGTGTGTGTGTGTGTGTGTGTGTGTGTGTGTGTGTGTGTGTGTGTGTTCGCGCGTTGCTCCGCGGCTCTGGGGGGAGGGGATCTCTGTCCGTTCTGTGTGTGTGTCTCCGGGCTTCTGACTGTAAAATCGCCAAGCCATTTCCGCGGGAGGCGGCTGCTTTTGGTCCACGGGTCCCGTGGCTGTGGCTTCTCTCTGTCTCTGTCGCCACTTAGTGGTCGGTAAAATAGATTACACACATTGTCTTGCTCCAATAGTTATCTCGAAGATGTAAAAGGGGTTGATTGATGTCCCACCGTCAAAATTTTTTTTTTTTTATGTAAGACGAGTTATTTCGGCTCTGGCACTCAAGCGTTGGATTATGTAAGACGAATTATCTCGGCTATGGCACTTAACGTGTTAAACATGCCTAAGTAGGCTATTAATGCAATGATGGCTCTCTTCCTATTTTCCAGGACAGCCATAAATCTACTGTAACGAGAAAGAAATGGAAAACAATATGACAAATGAAACATTACCAATCTAGCTAGCTTGTTTTAGTGAAACAAATGACATGAGTGTTGCATGAGACTTGATCATTTTTTAATTGCTTTGTGTAAATGCAAATTAAGCTTATTGTTGTAAATATGTCTCTCTGTGCAGGTGGTTGAGGCGGTGCCCATTTCCAACTATTTCCCATGCCTGAGCGACATAGAGGACGAGGACAGCAGCAGCAGCAGCAGTAGCAGCAGCAGTAGCAGCAGCTTCACTTCTTTGCTTAATTGTCATAGTTTATACATCTGCACGGTCAACCAAGGAGCAGGCAAAAGTGGCTTTTCATGTTTTGTAGTGTGTTCTAAGTTGTAAACAAAGGAAACAGATTGCACACTCATAACTCCTATGCAATCTTTTTATTTTAACTTCTATAGATCAGTATTTCAACAAATCTGAAGGTTTGAGCCGTGAAAATAAATGAACTGAGACCAGCAAATGTCCATCTGTTTAAATGAATTGTGGATGATTTTTTTTGCAGGAACACTGAAAATATCATATGGTATTACAGTTCATGCAAAACATCTCAACTAAAGAGAGAACAAATCAGCCAACAACTCTGCAAAATTAAAACAATGACAGTGGAATATCTATCAAGATGGCTGATGTCAGATAATCTATAATCTAACAGCCTGGAAATATATTTGGCTAACAGACAACAGCGTAGTCACTTCTGGTAAGAGTGACCTGGTACAGTAAGCTGGTCACTGAAGACACCTCAAAACCTCTTGATAGCAGCTATGTTCGATGATCCAAATAATGAAACAGTGTTAAATACTTTGTGTCACCAAATCAGTTTTAATGATCATTATAAGAGACATTACGTATGCCAGCCTGTTGACCAAGATACTTGATATCTGAAAGTCTATCAACCTAGATCAGGGGTGGGACATTTTTTTTCCAGAGGGCCATACTAACTTACATAATATAAAGTAAGCGAAGTGCAACACATTGGACTGATAACTGCCAACACTCCTGATTTTCATGGGGGTCTCTCTATTTGTAACCCTCTCTCCCGCTGTGATTGGTAATTTCTCCTGTTAATCTCCTGATATCATAGTGATACAAATCAAATGGCTGTAGCGGATTAGATTTATTAACGTGATGCTGTCTTTTATTGACTTTTTGTGCATTGTTTTGTTTTCCTTTGAGGACGCTGGGTGCCGGATTGAGATGGTCCAGGGGCCGGGTCCGGCCCATGTGTGACCTAGATGGTTCTGTATTGCAGGACACTGCAGTTGAGGGTTCTGACAGGACACAGATCCATTGGAATTGGTGGAAATATACCTGCAAAGAAAACAGAAGAAGTCACTTTTTAATCTCATACACTGCAGTGCTTAGCAGAGCCCTGTCCAGTGCCCACAGAAGTTTAGTTAAACTCTGGGTCACAATTATAATTATTTTTATTTTGGGTTCACAGCCATCTTCATTTATCAACATTTATAGATTCTCTTTCACATTTGAGCTATTTGGTGTATCTGCTTTTTATGTTACTATTTGTTACATCAACAAACTATTCAAAACGAATTTCCCTGAGTTGGATTAATAAAGTTGTTGATTAATTGACTGACTGACTCATGGTGATGGTGGTTCATGTATGCATATCAGAAGTTTTGGTGCAGTGATCCATGAATCTAACTGACTTCATATTCAGGGATGCAAAGTCATGGAGAGTGAAAAAGGTGACAGATACCAGGGCAGAAATCAAACGACTCAGAAATCCTCCTATTTTGGTATGAAAAGTTGGCTGTCACCTTACCCTAAGCTGTCACCTAACGCTAACGGTGAGTTTGCAGCCTGCATTGTGAGTAGCTTTTCTGATGTTAGGTAGTAAAGATCTGAAGGTTTAGTATCAACCTAAAAGCTAACATAATCTCCCCACTGTCAAAACGAGATGGTTCCATGCTAACGTTATATCAATTCGAGAAAAACTAGCTAGTTATAATGGCTAGATGCAGGCCCATTCTAGCGTGTGCTAGCTAATAGCGCTAAGCTAACACTGATTCAACGTCACCATATGTTTGAACAAAATGCTGTACAACACAAACAAGTTGCAAACCATTAATACTTACGCTCAAATGTATAGTGATGCAGCTGCTGCTATATATCATGTTGTTTTGTTTGTTGTGTCCAACTCGCCACAAGGCTCTTCTCGGGAGGAAGCGTAGAGCCGTATGACAACGTAACCAACTCTGATAGGTCAATGACGTCCCTCCAACAGTATCTTGGTGTGCTATTGGTTCTACCGGCCAGTAGGTCACAGCATTTGCCTGCAAATGTAACGTACTTTAAACTCTGGTTTTGGAAAGGCTCGTAGAATTTTCGAGTGGCAACAAACGGAATCTGATTAAGATGAAAATAATATTCGCAACTTTAGAGGGCTGGGTTCTCCCTCGATGAGGATCATTGCTTTCAATAACTAAAGCAGATACGCCGTCTGGGCCCATCGCCTAACTGGCTGCCCCTGTAAAATAAACAAATAGCCTATGGAAATCAGTGGTTATCAATTCAAGTCGCAGGCGAAAACTCGCAATGCAACTTGTGATGATAATAGCCTAGTAATGACATTTATAGGCTATTAATTAGCCTACCTCATGTCGGAATGGGGGAATGTTTAAGCGGGGTCTGGATACATATTTTGTACATAAAAGCAGGTCCCAATTTGACGCCCGGTTAGTTTTTTCAATGTTTTTTTTTTACCTTTGCGATCCTGTTGAATGCATCTCCCAAACACAACGAAGAAGAAAAATCGGATGAAGAAGACGAACAACGAGGAAACGAGGAACAGGTTAAAAAATTTGTTTTCCATCAACATCTGATGATTCTGAAAATTGTGTAGGCATTTCCTGAAGATTTTTATACACTAAAACCGACATCTCTGGTGTAATAATTATTTTGAGAAATGTGCCTATGGTATGTTTCCCTGCCACCGGGCATAGAAGTCGGCTTCTAATTGGTATTTCACGGCACTTTAAGTCCGCTACTGAAGAGGGTAGGCTCCGTGAGTGATGAACTTTTTAAAAATTTGTTTTCCAGCAACACCTGACAGTTGTGAAAATTGTGTAGGTATTTTCTGAAGATTTTTGTAGGCCTACAAATCCGACATCTCTGATTGAGAAATGTGAGTATGATAGGCTATAATGTTTCCCCTGCCAGCGGAGGAGGCAGCGCATGCAAAAATAATCTGCTCACATGATGATCATGTTCTCTCACCTTCAGCGGAGAAAGTTTAGTGGTAAATACCGGTAGGTCACAGTTCAGCTCAAATTTTATTTGATTTCATGTACAGGCCAGAACTGGCATGCAATGCCAAAGTCACCACCACTATACCACTTTTAACAGTTATATATTATCTTAATTACATCCCCATCGCTTATTATAGATATTTTACACATAGCTATCAGTACGGTACTCATCTCCATCCATAATTGTACTTTTTACATTTTACACACAGTTTGTTTTTATACACAAACAAACCAAGATACTGTACATCCTGGTCGCTGCACTAGTACCTCCTCTGGTCGTTGGGGGCGCCTGTCTGGGTGGAGGGGAACTGGGGAGGTAGCGTGATCCTCCCAGACGCTACGTCCCACCGGTGAAACTCACTCTCGGGTGAAAAGAAGCAGCTGGTGACTGCACATGTATTGGAGGAAGCATGTGCAGGTCCACCTACGGCCCTCCCCAGATCCGGCAGAGGGGGTGGAGCAGTGACTGGGACAGCATGTGTGTATGTGCATGCACGTGTACATATTGGGCCCTATTCTCCCACAGGCCTTCGGCGCTAAAACGGGCCTTAAACGCAAAAAAACGTGCCTTGCGCCTGTTTTGGGACGATATCAATATGGCTTTACGCTGCCAAATGCGCTTTAGGCTGAATGGGCGTGGCGCAGTCCCAGAATGGGCCAGAGTGGGCGTGTCGGCCTTAAATCTCGGCGTACTGATATCTTCCCACCTGGCGTAAATTTAGCGCTTTGCGCTTTTGAAAAGCAGGCCTATTCAGTGCGCCATTTGCGCGGAGCGCTCCCCTCTGGCTCTCTCCCTCCCCTCTGGCTCTCTCCTCTGTCACCCTTCTCTGTGTCACTCTCTCCCTCTCTCCTCAGTCTGACAGGCACAATACGACTGTCTCTCTCTGACTTCCTCGCTCAGACAGACACAACACACGTCCTATAGGAAATAGCAGTTGTAAGTTCACTGCCTGTGAATGTCCCAGCATGCAATTGGGTACTCCATTTCGCTACTAAATAGCAACCAAATGAGGCAAAATAGATATAAAAGGTCGATCTAAAATAATGTGTAATGGTAACACAGCCTGCAATTGTAGAACATTTCAATATTGGACCAAATAAAACATATATGTCCTCCTGGGCCTATATATATATCTTGTAGATTTAACGTGATTTAGATAAGTGTCAGCGGAACGCGCTTCGGAACGGCTTCTACTGTCATGTGCTATACTGTGATGTCCGCTCCAATAACTTGGCCCTACTTCACATTTAGTTTTACAATAAAAACACATTTATGCAATGACTTTACATAATGTAGGGTATATTTATGTGCATCATCCTTCCTGCAGCAGGCGAGAGAAAATGATATCTTTCTGGACAAACTTTCACCAATCTAATAGGCTATATTTTTCTAGCTGATGCATTTAGAACATTCTTTTCACTTTGATCTTGCTATAGTGTAGCGTATTTACATGCTTGCAGTATTTAAACTGCAGTTAGATTGGTTTGAGAAGCATAATAATATGGAATAATAGCCTATATGGAGACAGACAGACTGGATGAAGGGAGGGGGGGGGGGGCAGAGCGCTTGGCTTCTGTCTGGTTTTGCTGGACCACTGGAATTGGAGCTTAAAAGGCAAGCGTGCGATTCGTTTATTGCACTTATCCAATGAGCATGACGGTGCATAATTTTACGCTTAAAAGGCGTGGTTGTAATGCTTTAGACTGCGTGTAGCCCAAGACCAAGATATCAAGTGCGCTGGTCCACGCCCACTGCACCAGGCGCTCGGCGTAGAAACTAGGCCGATGCAACGATAGGGGCCATTGAATATCAAACATAGGCCTACATATTAAAAATAAAATAATACTTTTATGATGATTTTGAACGTCGGTTCTCCTTTGCGCTGTTTTCCTCCCTCCGCTTGTGCTCCCCCCCCCCCCCCTCCTTCCTGTGGTCTGGTTCGGGATTGGGGAGGCCAATGGTCATTTATATTATAACCCATATTATATAAATGAAAGCCCTAATGAAAAAAATAATAATTAGTGAAAGCCCAGGTCGTTATATTGGTCGCGCAAGGGCAGCGTGTTGGGACGGTGGAGCAGTTGCCTTGAGCGTCAAAGATTACTTCTATGGGTTTACATTAGCCAAACCCTAAGTCGTTATATCCGTCGCACAAGGGCAGCGTGTTGGGACGGTGGAGCAGTTGCCTTGAGCGCCAAAGATTACTTCTATGGGTTTACATTGGAGTTTAGTTGGAAAGCCCAAGTCGTTTCATGGATCGCTCAAGGGTACCGTGTTAGTAAACAAGCAACGCACAAGGGGCGTGACAAAGCGTCAATATGCTGTGCGCTCGGAGTGAGAACGGGTTGATAATATATGCATGTCGTGTTAAAGTTGCGTGAACTGTCGCAGTTTTTAAAATGTAAACAGAGTTAGCCAGCTAGAGTCTGACGGTAACTGTCTGCCTTTCCGAAACCCTGCCACTCCGAACGTTAACTTCCATTATTCGGACTGGCGGTCCTTCACCTTTTTTTCATAGGTCCCTCCATTACGAAAATTCCTGCCTTCATTATTCGAAATGTCGGCCCTTCCTCTTTTTTCTAAAGGATCCGCCATTCCGAAGTTTGGATATTGTGGAATATGGCACACAAGTGCAGACATTTCAGTCGCACACTGTGCGTCTCAGCAGCGCAGAAGTAGCCTATTAGAACTGGGCTTTTACTAATGCTTTCTGAAGGCTATTTACTTGATTAGACTTCTATTTTCGTTAGGATATTATTTTTTTCGTTATTGTTTAATTGTTTTCAGTTAATCAGGCAAGCTTATCCTATTGGAATTTATAATTATTTCGTATGACACTTTACACAGCTGCAGGGCGCATGGAGGGACAACAGAATTAGGCTATGTTCCCGCGGGTGTGTCAGCATGTGTGTGCGCTGCTCTCTAAGCAGGGTGTGTGCGTTGTGCACCCGCCTATAGAGACACATAGCCTATTACTATCTTGCACATTGTGGGGTTAGAGGGAGCACCAACAACATCTTGGTTTAGATGTTACAGAATGTGTCCTAAAAGGAATGTTGGTTTATGGGAGTTTGCTCTTTCAGATTATGTGGGTGGCTCTTAACTCATTGAGTGCCAGCCACTTTTGGAGAACGGACGCTCCCAGTGCCAGAGTTTCAGAGCTTTTTTCAGTGATTTCTCGAGGCCCACAGAATATTGTGTGATATTACTATGTAAACAATGAACACGCAAAAAGAACGATGAGACTCTTTTCTATCGTCAGCAAAAACAGGTTTATTGATATCATTTTCCGTTCTTTAGTTATCAGCCGGAGAAGATAGCTTGATTTAACCAAAAAGAGCCATTTTTTTTTCCCTAGAAGCTGAGATAATGGCCCTTTTGTGAAATTAAACATTTCAAACACATCACTGACTCTGAAGCTAATTTTCTGATGTAGTCACACCTCAAAAATAATTTCCTTCAATAAAACAGTGAAGGCCAGGGAATTTTGTTTGGCAGAATAATATTTTTAGCTGCAACCAGCAGCGCTGGCCCCTGCGTGCGCTGCTGGTTGCAGCTTCTTGCTGGTCTTGATTTGCTGCTGGTGGGCATCGGATATTCTGGCTTGCGTTTGCCAACCCTGTCCTGCTGCCAGGGTCTGTCTGGGTGTTGTGTGCTGCTCTGCGTGCCCCCCCCCCCCCCCTCCCACCCCTCAACTGCACACTCCTCCGTATGGGAGGTGGCTCTCTGCTGAGTTTGCTGTGCGCAGTGAAGGGTGCGCGACATCCAGCTTTTTTACAGCGTTCCGCGTGTGTTTGTCACCGGCTCCTATGCTTCCAGTTGAGAATAATAACAACTCCACGGCTGATCATGCGAATGGGCTGTCGCAGCGGACATGGAGGAGCTCAATTGTGGGAGCAGATTGGCTGCTGCTGCTGCAGGCACATCTAACGTTAAAACGCTTCATGCATATCGATGCATACGGATGCGATGCGATTTCCGTTTCCCCAACGACTTATTCTCTGTTTTTCTCTGCCTTTCTGTTAACCTGGAGAGCATTGTCACCACCTAAGGGTTCTGTAAAATAGGTTATAGACCTCCAATAGCTACAATAGTTGTACAGGAGATGCGGAAGGCTTTGATCGACGTCCCACCGTCAAAAAACACATTGGACGTCGAAAGACGTCCGTGGCACTCTACGTCACTATTTAATTGGACGTCCATGGCACTCAATGAGTTAAAAGAGCCTTTGTGTGGCTCTGAAAATAGCCTTTTCGTTTCCAAAGGCTAGATCATATGCTGCTGCCATGGGACGGCTCCCTCCTCGTTGAAGTAGGCCCTGAACGCCTCCCTCGTCCTGATTGCCTCCCTGGTGGCGTGGATGGCGGTGGTCCTGCCTGCGGCCTGGAGAGCGGGAGCTGTCTGGTCCTCTGCTTGTCCTCTGTTGCCCTCCATGCCAGATGCTCTGAGGAAATTGTGTAGGACACACGTGGCCTTCACACATGCCTCCACCTCAGGGCTCAGTGCAATGTATCTCCGGTACATCCTCCACTGGGAGGAGAGGATCCCGAACGCACACTCGACCGTCAATCGGGCTCGGCTGAGGCGGTAATTGAAGAGCCTGTTCTCAGGAGGGAGGTGGGAACCGGGGAAGGGGTGGAGCAGGTCCTTGCGGAGAGGGAAGGCCTCATCGCCAACCAGCACGAAGGGGAGTTTCCCTCGATGATCTGCTCCTGGGACCACAGCATCTTCGGGGAAGTCCAGGGTGCCGTCTCGAAGACCCTCACCAAACAAGGAGTTGGTCAAGGTGCCCGCGTCGTTGCTCCGGCCATAGCCACCCACATCTATTACCCGGAAACGGTAACAATGGAGAACAATGGAAAATGTCCCCTTGTAGTTATAAAAGTAGGAGACAGAGTTGGGGGGGGCCTGGATGACTACATGCTTCCCGTCGATGGCTCCAAGGCAGTTGGGGAAATTCCATCGATGATGTAAGCCCTCGGCAATCTCCAGCCAGTCCTCCTTGGTTGGCCGCGGCATGAACTCATCCACCAAGCAGTCAAAGATGGCATCTGCCACCTCCCCGATAATGCCCGTAACTGTGGACCTTCCAACTCTGAAGGAGAAGGAGATGGTAGAGATCGAATCTCCGGTGGCAAGATAGCTGTACAAGAAAAGAAGAAAAATATAAAAAAAATTGGTGCATTGTTTGGGCAAAAGTCACTTTAGAAGCCAAACACCTTTGGCTGTTATTCAGTGTTGTCTCTGTAATTAATAAATTGTGCACATAGCACATCAAGAAAAACAACATCGCAGCTGGAGGTATTGCGAGAGCTAAGAACATTTATTTATTTTAACTATAACTACTATTCCAAACAGACAAAAATTGGATTATGTTGGTATAATGGCTATATCTCTGTAATATTAATAATAATATAAAAAATGTCCTCTTGCACCTGCTGCCATCATTGTGCACTCATAACTTCACTCTAATGCGTTTCCATAAATAAATACATTAGAATATAATACTGCATGTTGCTTATAGAAGGGGGAAACTAACAAAGGTAGTGTCCAGTCCAGTTCTAAGGTGACCAGATATTAACACTGCACTTCCAGGTTGGCTCATGTAACTACACACATTTTTCTCCATGATAATGTGATGTCAGTTGGGACGAAATGTATGTATTTATTTGTTTATTTGAAAAGGTACAATACCTAATTGTTACTTTTTTGAAGTGCAACCGATGCAGTGGATATAGGACGTGTAGTGATAGCTAATATGCAGCCCTTGTCCCATTTTAATGCTCTAAATCTAATAGCTAACGACAACGCTTATAGGCTACTCTGAACTTAAGTAACCTTAGGCTTAGTTTGGGCACTCCCAAGTCGGATTATGCTCATTTTCTACAAAGCATGGAACAACTTTATCTACAGAACATAACGTTTGCCTAGAGTGTTTTGAGCTGTCTGTATTTGGCATAAATAAAACTATGACAAACCTAGCTGACAAACCTACCGTAGGCAAATGGCCACACGAAACCGCGTATCCCTCTTCATGATCCGTGGGCCCACTCTGGTGAGCAGGTCATCAAACTGGGCCTTATCCATCCGAAAGTACCGCCGGTAAAGATTGGGGTACAAGCGGAGCTCGGTGACCAGACGGTGGTACTCCCTGTACTGCAAACGCTGCTGCTGCTGGAGCGGGTGGACCCAGAAACGGCGGCGAGGATGGCGGTATTTTCTACGGAGGTAGAGCACAGCAACAGCCAAGAGCTTCACTCGACGATCCATAACTAAAGAATAGTGTGTTTTGGATTGTGCCAGTATAGATACTCTGCAATTTCCCTCCAAAATCTACTATCCAGCGGGGAGGCGTATCATTCGTTGGTCTGTTTGGGAGCTAGCTGCTGCTTCCGGATTTCCACGGCCACCAAGCGTCGAGCGTCAATACTGCCAAGCGTCTGCCCGCGTCAAACGACGCGTAGATGTGGCTGGGCCGTTAGTCAGTAAATTCACTGACTAAATAAGCAGATGATATGGTGTCACCTTGTGTAATGTTTACAATGGAGATCATTGACATTAGGTCTGGAAATACTGTATGAGTAATTTAATGCTGCTGCAGTCCACTGATGCAAAATGAAATAGTGGTTTTCTAATCAAATCTGATCCAAATCATACCATATCATTATATTAGTGATTTCGCAGAGAAACAGTAGTGCGCGCCCCATAAAAAAAAAAGGAACAAGGAGCCACTATTTTGAACGGCTCTCAGAAAGGAACGGAGCCATAAGATCCGGCTCCCTTCAAAGAGCCGTAATTCCCATCGTGTGTGTGTGTGTGTGTGTGTGCATGTGTGTGTGTGTGTGTGTGTGTCAGAGCGAAACCACAACTCTGGTCAGCCTGCCAGTGGCAATCTTTGACCGGAAGTAATCTCTCTGGACAGTCTACATTCAGATAACAGAGCCAGCCTCGTGCTGAGGGGAAGAAACTACAGCAAACATGATCTCATCTGACATCTTAGGTGTTTATCTTTCATTACAAAATAAATAAAGGTTAAATGAAATAATAATAACATTTACTGTATAAAATAATAGTACAAAAATAGTTACGGAGAGAGGGGTAAAGGAATTGTTATATTTCAAAATAAGGGCACTCAGCATAGAGAGTTGAAGTGAAACGTCACTTCCTGCTTTCTCCCTGTACCAGCACTGCGAAAAATATGAATGGCGGTGGACGGAGAATAAGGTTACTTTTTTGATCCCGTTTGAATTGTGCCACGGGGTGCCAACGCTAATTTTGTCAATTTAAAACGTAACTTTGCATGTCAAGAAAGTCGCAGTTTGTCGCCAAACTGTTGCACTATAACTTATAAATCAGAAAGACTAGCTGTCGCCTAAGTGAGTGACGTAACTTTCTCGACCGGCAAATCAGAATCAGAATCAGAAAGACTTTAATGATCCCCGGGGGGAAATTGGGACAGGTTACAGTAGCTCGCACTCAGAACATAACATAGCATTAAATAAACAGTAGTAAAATGTGATAAAGTAAGCAAAAACAACGTAGAGTAAGTATAAAGTAAGCAAAAATAACTAGAGTAAGTGATGTACATTACGTGTCAAATTGCAGTTACTGCACACTGGACAGGACTTATATTAAGTCGGCTTGCCCATTACATTACATGTTGCTCAGCCAGTAGTCTCGCTAGCCAGCCTCTCTTCCTTTCCGTCAGAGAGTCTGGCGCTGTGGAAACAGGCAACAGGGATCAGCCCGCCCCTGCTCTAAAGCTGCTTTCCCATTCGAGCGGCTGTTTCGGTGGCAGCAGGATATCCGCTCCCCCGCTTGCAAGCTCTGTCACGCTCTGTTCATTGGCTCCGACCATGTCAATCAGAGCGGCTTCCGCTCCCATGTGTGTCACTGTAATGCTCCCGCTGAACGCTAACTAGCTAGCGTAGAAAGCTAACAGCAGAAACCTACAGGCTAACTCGTTGCTACACGCTGAAAATGGCAAGTTTTGAAGAAAATGTGGATTGTGCAATAAAGAAGGCCTGCTCGGCACAAGTTCCACCCCGAAACTATTTTCCAAGGGCACTAACGCTAAGCACCGCCCAAGACGAGGCTGATTGGTTAACCCAAACAGAGCATTTTTTTTCGCAATCCCACAATGGAAACCTGCGACGCCAGACTCTGACGGAAAGGAAGAGAGGCTGGCTAGCGAGACTACTCAGCCAGGCACAGTTAACCTATCGGCTGGCGTCTCCGAGGTGCTCTTTTAAGAGAGGCGTTAAAGAGTCCAATGACCACAGGCAGGAATGATTTCCTGTGCCTCTCCGTATTGCATCTAGGTGGGATCAGCCTCTCACTGAACGTGCTCCTGTGTTTGACTAGCACACCGTGGAGTGGGTGCGAGTCATTGTTCATGATGGAGCGTAGCCTGGACAGCGTTCTCTTCTCCGACACCGCTGTCAGAGAGCACAACTCCAGCCCCACAGTGTCCCTGGCCTTACGGATCAGTTTGTTGAGTCTGTTGGCGTCCGCTGCCTTCAGCCTGCTGCCCCAGCACACAATAGCATACAGGAAGGCACTAGCCACTACCGACTCATAGGAACATCCTCAGCATGGTGGAGAAAGCTGAAGACCGGCGACATGCCACGCGCTTCCACAATCTATGTCGTTTTTATACGAAACTAACCACTACGTTTCAGTTTGACGACAAACTGTGACTTTCTTGACATGCAAAGTTATGTTTAAAAAAACCCCGTGGCACAATTCAAATTCAAACAATTCAAAGTGACGTTTCACTTTGGCTCTCTATTAGGGTTGGGTACCGAAATCCGATACCAATATGGTACCGGTACTTTTACAACTGGTACTGCCGGTGCCGAATTGCAACGCAGATTTAGGTGCCTCATTTAGGTGCCATGCCCGAGCTGCTGAGTGAAATATCCGCTAGCTCCGGTGCTCCGAAACCTGTGCTGCATGCACCTTCACTAACAGTCTAGGGGATAACACATTAAATGATTGTTTGAAATGCTCTTTACAGCCTCTTTAAATAAAAAAGATAGATACTTTTTTTAAAGTACCGTTTCAGGCACCGGTACCATTTAGAAGTACCGTTTTAGCACCGGTATCGAAAAGTATGAAACAATACCCATCCCTACTCAGCATGTTTGGAGTGGTGTATTTGAACTCGGGTGGCACTGTGGCACCAAGAAACCTGAAAATGCAAGTCTGGTGCAAACACACCAGACGCTAAAGCGAAGCGCCTGGAAGTGCAGCCAGTTTAATTTTGGCGCCCTTGTTAGCAGATTAGACCGTTCGTACAGGCCGCGGCGCGGATGGCTCGCGCCCTGCAGCGACAGTTTTGGCATCTGGTCTATTTTCTGCAGGAGCCGCGAGCGATTGTTGTAACCGGCGGGGGGAAGCCAAACAGAGTGCGGAATATAGAGAGGCAAAGTGAACGTCACTTCCTGCTTTTCTCCCTGTACCAACCGCTGAAAAAATATGAATGGCGGTGAACGGAGAATAATGTTACTTTTTTGATCCTGTTTGAATTGTGCCACGGGGTGCCAACGTAAATGTTGTAAATTTAAAACATAACATAAGAAAGTCGCAGTTTGTCACCAAACTGTTGCACAGTTATAACTGTTGCACAGTTGTAAATCAGAAATACACTGTCACCTAAGGGCCTGTGTCGACTTAGCATCTTTTCATCAGCTCCGGCGTCTTTTTTCAGTTGTTTCCAATGAGGAGCGAGCGTATGCAGGCACACACTGCTGCGCCCAGTGTCTATTTTCACAGCCAGGGCTTAAAATTCACTTTGCAAACTGAGGGGGAATTCCCCCCTTATGTTCTTCAGATAGGGGGGATCTATAGACTTTGGGGGGGATTTTTTTCAGCCGATACTATAACAGACAAATATCTGCTTCTTCTGTCTGATAATAAGCGATAATAATTTCACATTTTTTTATTTAAAAAAGGAAGTTCCCCTGTAGTTTATGCACACCTGAGTCTAAATTACTATGGTTTTTGTCATTGTGTTTTATCATACTTTCGGTTCTATCAAAGCCTTTATTTTTTGTATTGAGTGATACACTACTAAAACACTCATATCATATTATATTATATCAGAAGTGTTCGTTTTGTGTTCACAATAGTGATGTCAGTTAGATTTGGTTACATCTGCCTTTCGGGGTTCCTTTGCCTTTCCGACATGCTGCCACTCCGAACGTTAACTTCCATCATTCGGACTGGCGGTCGTTCACCTTAGAAGCTGCAATGCCGACCTTAGGTTTAGGCGTGGGGGTGGGAGAGGTTAGGTTTTGGGTTAGGGTCTGGGGGAGGTTAGGTTTAGGCATAGGGGGAGGTTAGGTTTGGCGTGGGGGTTGGGAGAGGTTAGTGAAAAACGGGGAATATAGACCCCCTTTCGGAGTGCCGATATTTCGGAGTGGCAGAACGTCGGAGTGGCAGCACGTCGGAGTGGCAGCATGTAACCCTGCCTTTCTTACTGTCATGTTACTGGCAAAGCTGTTGTCTGTCCCACAATAAACCATTATCTGTGTCGTTCCACTTTATTGAAAATGTTTCCACTTGATTAAAGAAAAGACGTGATGTTGACTGATGTTTTTATGTATTGTATCAAATATTACATGTTTTTTTTAATCAGGTAGAAGCATTTTTCAATCAAAAGTGAAAGGACACAGATATTATGGTTTATAGAGTTATAGAGGGACTGACTTACCCTGCAATTTAACTGAATTTGACGTTAGCTCCCGTTAGCCACCATGGAGCTCTTTATGGAGTCACCGACCGACACAAAACCTGCACATTTCATTTCGGGTAAAACATAAGGGTTTTGTATGGGTCATAGTCTTCCGTCCGACCTCTCAATAGTTCGACCACTCATGAGTTAGACTACCCAAAGATCCGCCCTATTATTTTAATATCATAAATCCGACCTCCCAAAAATCCGACCGCAGTAAATTAGACAGTTGCGTGGGACTCCAGAGAGAGAGAGAGAGAGATTGACGCGGCTCATTTGATGCGCTGCACCAGGCATCAGATAGGCTACCAAATACCAACAGCACAGAACCATGAGTATTTGGGGGAAAATGTCACTAATTTATATCACAATGAATGACCAATGAATAAAAAGTTGTTATATCGTAGTTTTGAGCCCCTGCCAGTCAGAGGCTGTTAATCTCCTACCTGTCTATCGAGCAGTGTGGGGAAAAAAGGCATTGCTGCTGCGGGAAGCAATCCAGTCTATCCAAACTTTTGCCGATCTCATCAAGACATGCAGCAGGGGAATATATTTTGGTAGCCCATGTGTTTGTGTTCTCACTTGTACAGACAATAGAGTCGCGTTGTTTACACGCATGCTAACTGCCGTGAGATTCATTTGTTTGGCGAGACGGGCATGAAAATGAGGAAAAGAGAG